>NC_092852.1:504388-804388 GCF_039878825.1 Excalfactoria chinensis
TGTCTTCCTGCCCGTGGCCCAGTCCGTGGCCGTGGGGCCCATCGGTTCCTCCGTCCCCATGGCGTATTACCCCGTGGGACCCGTCTACCCCCCGGGCTCCACCGTGCTGGTGGAGGGAGGCTTTGATGCTGGAGCGAGGTTTGGGGCCGGAGGCACCGCCAGCATCCCTGTAAGTACAGGATGGACCCCCCCCAAAAAGCCCGCGGGGAGGAGGCGTGCCTTCATTTCTGACCTGGGGGTTGGGGGTGGGAGGGGTGGGGGTCACCAAACTGCAGCTGACCTGGGCTGCACTGACAGAGTGGGGGCGATGGGGCAGGGAGGGGGTTGACCCCTCAGCTCTGTCCTGGTGAGGCCTCATCTGCAGCTCTGCCCCCCCCCCCATCTCGGAGCTCTGAGCACCTTTCCAACCCACCATCCCTGGTTGGTGAGCCCCCCCTGCCCCCATTCCCCATCCCAGTGCAGCTGGGGATGTTCCCCACCCCCTTTACCCCCCAGCCTTGCATCCCGCTGAGGTTCTGAGCCCCCCCCCCCACCTTTTTGCTCTGTGTTTTGCAGCCCCCCCCGCCCGGCTGCCCCCCCAACGCGGCGCAGCTGGCGGTCATGCAGGGAGCCAACGTGCTGGTGACGCAGCGGAAGGGCAACTTCTTCCTGGGAGGCTCAGACGGCGGCTACACTATCTGGTGAAGAAGGAAGGGGGGTGGGGGGCCGCGGGGGGGGGTCAGGGTTAGGGTTAGGGGGTGGGGGGGGCTACGTGTGTGTAAGGAACGGCGTCACGTCCCGTCAGCACTGCTCACCCTGTAACTGCTTCAGGCCCGTGTTAAGCTGAGCTCGCAGAGCCGAGGTGTCTTCCTGCTCCTGACCCCCCACCCAGCATGTTTCCATCCTGGAGGGGGGGGGGGGCCTCAGCGATGCTGCCCCTTCTTTCATCCCGGGGGGGGTTTTTTGGGGGTGGGGGGGCTGCACAACCATTGGTGCACATGGAATGGGTGAGGAGCGGAGCACCGGGACCTGCAGCTCACAAAGCAGAGGTGCAATGCATCCTTCACCCAACTCCCCCTGCAGACCCCTCCCCTGCCTCCCCCCCCCCACCATGGGACCCCGGAACCCCTCCAAGTCCGCTTGGATTTCTTTGCACATTTAGGTCTAATCAAAGCCATGCTTTGGTGCCAGGAACACGATGCGATGTCGGGACATTTCATTCGATGCTAACTCTGCTTTTAGCTGATGCTTAATAAGCAGGATTCAACCCCCTTTATTCCTTCCCTTATTCCCCCCCCTTTATTCCTTCCCTTATTCCCCCCCTTTATTCCTTCCCTTATTCCCCCCCTTTATTCCTTCCCTTATTCCCCCCTTTATTTCTTCCCTTATTCCCCCCCTTTATTCCTTCCCTTATTCCCCCCCCTTTTACTCTCCTCCCCCCTTTATTCTCCCCCAAACCCTCCTCCTGTTTCACCCCCTTTTTCCCCTTTCTGACCCCCCCCCCACACACACTGTTGCTGTCCCCATCCCCACAGCTGGGTGCGGGCTGTGGGTCGTTATAGGAACCACACATTGCAACACAGCCCAAAAGGGGGGGGGGGGGGGGGGAGGCGGGGGGGGGCGGAGGAGAAACACGTCAGGATCCTCCGCGCTTCCTTTTTATTTTATCGGCGTATGGACGAAGCAAAAAACGACCCCAAAAAGGGCCCGATTCCCACCTGCTCGATCGGGATCCGCCTCGATCCGCGTCCCCTCCGGGCTGCGTCCAACCGGCGGCCGGGGGGGGTGGGGGGTAGTGGGGGGGGGGGGTGCGGCGCTGGGTCGCGTTGTGTGTGTGGGGCTGCGGGGCGCTGAACGGCGGGGATTTGCCTTTTTTTTTTTTATACTAAAAAGGAAACAAAATAACCAAAAAAAAAAACCAAAAAAAAAAAAGTAAAAAAAAAAACCAACCCAGAAAGTAGAAATAAAGACTTATTTTGAACATTTGAATGCAGGAGAGGCTTTGTTTGCTACCCCCCCCCCCCCCCCCCAGCCCCGCTGCTTTCTCTGCCTGCCGCCCCTCGCGTTGCTGCGCTGTTTCTTTCCCCCTTTGCTTCCAGTTGGACAACCCCCCCCCCCCCCTTCGGCTTCGATTCGGGCCGCGCCGTGAGTGGAGGAGCAGCTCACGAGGAGGGTTCGATGGGCGGAACCGGGGGGTGGGATGGGGGGGGGGCAGAGCTGCGTTCGGGTCCGTGGTGGGCGGCGCTGGACCGTATCGCCTCCCAATTAGCCGCGTTAATGAGGCCGCCATGCTAATGAGCCCTCCATGCTAATGAGCCCTCCATGCTAATAAGGACCAGAGCAGAATCGCTCGGTTGTGACGCGAGATAAAGGAACAACAAGAGCAATTCTTGCAGCGTTGGTCACTGGGTTGTATTGAAGGCACCCAAAGGGAGGGGATGGGTGCGGAGCTGCCGGGCTTCATTCACCTCCCTCTAATAATAAATTACAGGGAACGAGGCAAGAAAAGCAGCTGCAGGTCGGAGCCGTCGGGTGGCCCCTATATGAAATATTCCTCTTTCTCTTTGGATGGATCTTCTTCCATCTGCACGGCCGTGTCCGCCTCGGCCGCCGGCTGCTCGTAGGTGAGGTAGCTGCCCTTGTTTCTGTACAGGTAGATGATGATGACCACCAGCACCGTCAGCAGGGTGAGGAACACCAGAGTGATGACCACTGGTGGGAGGAGGAGAGGAGTTCAGCCCCACGCGGTGTATGGGGTGGGGGTTGGGGGGGTGGGCAGCCCCTACCTGCGATGACGGCCGTGTTGGCTGCTTCATGGGGAGCGTTGGGGTGAGCCTTCTTCAGCCCCGGCGTCATCAGCTCTACTCGTGGGACAGCAGAATGGGTCTCATTGGGTTGGATGAGACCCCTGAGGTCGCCCGCTCCGACCCCAATGCGTCCCCGCAGCTCTGTGACCCCCCCCCCCGGGATGGTCCCCCCGGCCGTGCCCACTCCTCATTCAGATGGGCCTCCAAGGTCAAATCCGACCCCGACCCATCGTCTGCTGGTGGAGCCATTGAGCTTCACGGAGTCGTTAAGGTTGGAGGCGACCTCTAAGCACGGAGCAGCGCTCAGCCCTGCCCCGAGTCTTACCTGGGGGGAGCGTGGGAAGAGCCCCCTCCATGGCATCGGCGTGGCTGAGCTCGGGCTGGGGGCTCCTTCACAACTGCGGGGAGAAGGAGGGGCCGTGATCAGTGCAGCGGGACGGGGGGGGGGGCCGGGGGCAACGGGGGGCAGCATCCGAGCTTCGCCTTTTGCTCTCCAAGGTGAACTTGTGCGGGGCTGCAGCACCACATTACCCCCCCCCCACACACACACAGACCCTCGCACAGCATCGCACATCGCTCCCCCCCCCCCCCGCACCGTCCCCATCCCGACAACCACCTCTGCAGCCCCGAAAGCAGCGCCGCGTTGCTGCAGCCCGAGGGCAGCGGCTCCTGCACCGGACACGAGTGACTCAGCGCTCTGCGGAGCGGCACCGCCAGATGTCAGGAGCAAACACAGCGAGTGCGTCCCCCGGTCAGAATCGATCCGAGAGAAGAGCGGACGGAGCCGCAGCAGCAGCAGCAGCAGCAGTAGCATCCCATCCCTAAACTTCATCATCCCATCCCTAAACATCATCCCATCCCTAAACATCATCCCATCCCTAAACATCATCCCATCCCTAAACTTCATCCATCCCTAAACATCATCATCCCATCCCTAAACATCATCCCATCCCTAAACATCATCATCCCATCCCTAAACTTCATCCCATCCCTAAACATCAACATCCCATCCCTAAACATCATCCCATCCCTAAACTTCATTATCCCATCCCTAAGCATCATCATCCCATCCCTAAACATCAACATCCCATCCCTAAACTTCATCCCATCCCTAAACTTCATCCCATCCCTAACCATCATCATATCCCATCACTTCATCCCATCACTAACTTCATCCCATTCCCATTCCGTTTCCTCTTCCAGTTCCCCCCACCCCGCTGTGTGCAGGCACTGTGTGCCCATCCCATTCCATTCCCATTCCCATTCCCTCAGCCCCTACCCCACTGTGTGCCTGCACCATTCCCACCCCATTCCCATTCCTATTCCCGTTCCAGCAGCCAACCCCTATTTTACCAGCACTCCCCCCCCCCCCAGGCTGCAGCACAGCACCGGCTGGTCCGGATGGTGCCAAACCAGTTTGTGGGGCAGAACGCAGCCGGTCCCGCAGGCGCTGCACAGCTCAGTGCTGAGCACCACGTGGGGCTGAGCTCAGGGATGTGTGTAGAGCTGGGGCTGTTTGTGGGGTGGGAGATGCTCTCCTGTTTGCACTGCTGGGCGCTGGGGGGGGGCTGTCGGGGTGAGGTTTTGTTATGGACGTTGCTCTTCAGCCCCTGTAAGTTCCATGGAGCCACCAGTGGTTCCTGCTTGCAGTCATCCCACCCTCAGTGCAGGCCCACCAAACCCAGGGGGTGGGCCCGGGACCCCACCACGTTCTGCTGCATCTCATGGGGTTCCCCCCAATCCCAACTCAGCTTTCGCTCTGCTTTCTGCAGGGCTGAGCTCCACATGAGCCTCTCCATGAGCAAAACTCCATGAGCTCCACGCTCATCACCCCATACCCAGCACCACAAGCCCAGCAACTCACACCTAACAGCACCCCATGCCCAACACCCCATGCCCAACACCCCATGCCCAACACCCCATACCCAACACCCCATACCTAACACTCCACACCAAACACCCCATACCCACCACCACACACCCACCACCCCATCACCCCATTCCCACCATCCCATTCTCACCACCCACAAGCACAAAGCACACCCCGAATCCCCCTGCTCCCCCCCATACCCGTGCGGGCCGTGTGGGGCTGCAGGCACCATGTGCTGCTCCGTGCAGTGCAATGCAGTTTGGTGCAGCCTGGCCTTGCCTGGGCGTTCCCTTCCTGCCTCACCTTTCCAGTTCCACTGCCCCCGATGATGACAGAGCTGCAATTCCTCCTGCTTAACCCTTTGCTGGTGCAGGATGGGACACCCCGCAGCAGCACGGCCCACGCAGCAAAGTGCATTGCACACACGTGGAGCACCAATCCCACTGATGGATCCATCCATAAGACCCACAGGAGCTGCCCCATAGGGAACCCCAAAGCTGCACGGATGTTTGCATGGGATGCCCCAGCAGCGTGCAGTGCCAGCTGCAATGCAACCCCCAGATTCAGTGCTGGGGATGGAGCTGCATTGCACCCCAAAGCTGCACCTTTGCAGCACGGAGTTGTGCACGGGGTGTTCCGTCTGTGTGCAATGCCTGCTGCAATGCAAAGCCCCACGTTTGGCTCTGAGGATGGACCTGAGGTCCAGAAAATCCAACCTCCTCTCATTGCATTCCCAGGTGCTGCTGCCGCCCTCTGCCTTTATTTCAGCTCTGTGTGTTGTGAAGCACATTACAGTTACGTGCAGGGATCTGCAGGCTGCCCCATAAAGCTGCTCCCCCTTCACTGCCTGCACTGTTCGGAGCGTGGGGGTCACAGTGGGGTGAGGGACTCGCTGGGCTCCTGGGGGGGGTCACAGCTCACGTCCTGCTCTGGTGGTCCAGGTGTGCCCTGCTCACAGGGCCCTGCGTCCAGCCCCACCTGCAGGGACAGCAGCAATGCGCTGGGGGGGGCTCATCCCCTGATCCCCTCATCTTTCCCTCCCCCCCTTCCCCAGACCCCACACAAAGCTGGGGTTCATCTCCTGGCCCTCCCATCCCCAAATCCTTGAATCCAGTCGGGGCTCATCCCCCCCCATCCCCCCCATCCCCCCCATCCCATGTTCCTGCACCATGCGGGGGCTCATCCACGGACCCCCCAGGCTTTATGTCCTTGCATCAGGCTGGGCCCATCCCCAGCCCCCCATCCCTGCACAAAGCTGGGGCCCATTCCCAGATCTCCCATTCCCCAGCCTCCTCTATGGGGGCTCTGAGCACCCCAGGGCACTGCCCCACACGTCTCCATGGGGTGCAGCCCCCAGCACAGCCCCCTGCCCTCCAAACCCCATCCCCAGTGCCTGACCCGGCTTTGCTCACCTGCTGGGACACATCCGTCCCCTCCACGCTCTCCTCCGATCCCTCTGGGGATGAAGACCCCCATGCCCCCCCCACGGGGCTGGTCTCACTGTCAGTGCTGTCCCCTGGAGCGGCGCTGGTGGCTGCAGTGATGGCCTCGGAGAGGATGACGGAAGCCATGGATGCAGCGATGCCCTCCACTGCCCCCACGGCAGCCCCTTCTGTTTTGGGGGATCCAGGGCGGCCGCTGCCTGTGGACGCCTCCGTCTCTTTGGGGCTGAGGTCGATCTCACAGCTCTCCTCGCTGCACTCCGACTCCGACTCTGATGTGGACCCCACGCTCACAGGTGAGGCCGGAGGGGGTCCAGGCATGGGGGCACCCGGCTCAGCGGGACCCGGTGCTGCGGGGCCATTGGGGACATCCTCGGTGCCATCACTGCCCACCCCGGGGGACATCGGAGTCTGCTCTGCTCCCGATGAGGGGTCCCAGTTGGGTGCCTTCCCCGGGCACGGGTACACGGCAGGGGGGCTGACAGGGGCTGAGATGAGCAGCGAGCGGCGGTTGCTGTGTTGGGGGATGACAAATGAGGTTCAGTCCTTGTGAGACCCTAAATGCAGCTGGATGCTGCTCAGGGGTCGTGGTGAAACCGGGTCCCCAACCCAAATCGCATCTCCAACCCAAATTCATCCCATTAGCTCTGAGCAGCACCAAAGCCAAAGGCACCAGCTCATCACCCAGCACTGGGAGGTGCTCGGCCCCATCTCCATAACACCCAACAGCAGGAGAACATCGGCCCTAATTACCTGGGGACACCTTTGATGATGAAGACTTTGCTGGAGTGCTGCTTGTCCAGTTTCCCCATCACCTCGTAGAGGTCACGGTTGAGCTGTGTGGGGGGGGAGAGAAACCCATCAGAGCCCCCCAGGACCCCCCATGAGTGCGACTGCATCCGGCAGAGGGCAAATTAGGGTTAGGGGGGGTTCTGTAAGGGGACTTTGGGGTCCCACCTTGCTCATCTCCTTGTAGAAGATGTCACGCAGGTTGGAGATGTTCTGGAAGATGGTGACGTAGCAGGCGATGCGGCTGGGGGGAGAAATGGGGAGCAGGGAGGAGGGGGGCAGGGGGGGTGCAGCCCTTAACCCCCATCCTTGGGGTGGTGGTAGGGGGGGGGATGAAAATGGGATGAATGGGATGAATGGGGACGGCAGTTTGGGGCAGCATTGCATTGCAGTGGGGTGTTATTTTGTGTTGTTGCTCTCTGCGGGGTGTTGCAGATCTGCATGGGTGCCTGCAATGCTTTTGCAGGGGGGATTTGGGGAGGGGGCTGCGGGTCGGGGCTGCTCAGTACCTCCCATACAGCACAGGCAGCTCCTCCCGCAGCTCCCGGTTCAGCTCCTCAAACACCGCCTGCGCTCTGTTGAACTCCTCCTCAGCCTGTGGGGGCCCGGGGGGTTATGGGGGTCATGGGGGGTCAGGGGGGCACAGCCCTCACCCAGAGCCGGCTTGGACCCACCTTGGCAATCTTGGCCTCGTCCTTCTTCTTGGCGTTCTGCAGCGCTTCCAGGTGGTGCCGGGCGCTGTCGTAGTCCACCAGCTTGCGGCCACGCTTGGCAATGCGCTCCTGAGTGGGGCAGAGAGCAATGAGAGATGGAAACGTGCTGTGCCGTGCTGTGCTGTGCTGTGCCATGCTGTGCCATTCCATGCCATGCTGTGCCATGCTGTGCTGTGCCGTGCTGTGCTGTGCCGTGCTGTGCCATGCTATGCCATGCTGTGCCATGCCATGCCATTCCATGCCATACTATGCCATGCCATTCCATGCTGCGCTATGCCTTTCTGTGCCATGCCATGCCATACCATATCATGCCATGCCATTCCTTTCTATGCTGTACCCTACTATGCCATGCCTTACCATACCATGCTGTGCTATGCCTTGTTGTGCCATCCCATCCCCTATCACCCCACCCGCCCACATCCCATGCTGTGCCACACAATCACACCCCACGTGCCTTGAAGTCCCCAAACTGTGCCAGGTAGTTCTCCATCAGGCGCAGCGCCTGGTCGCCCAGCTTTGCCTCGTAGTCATCCCACAGCAAGTCGTTGCTCTGCGGGAGGGATGGGGGATGGGGATGGGGGATGGGGATGGGGGACGTGCCGGGCTCCGTCCCCATGGACTCATCCCAGCCCTCAGGGGATGGCGGTGCTCACGTCTGCAATGGCCTTCAGCTCCACGTGTCCGTCCCATTCAGTGCTGTAGATCTCCTGCAGCGTTTCGGCCACTTTTCGTGAGCTCTCGTGCATCACTGCAGGGATTGGGGGGGGGGGGGGAATGCAGAAAGTTGGGATGCGTGGTGAGGAAAAGCAGCACAGGGACTGATGACCCCAACCACATCCCCTCCCCCACCCGCTGCTCTGTGCTGGGCTGGGTGTGCAAAGGGGGCTTTGCTCCGTACCTTTCACTGCGCAGACAAAAGCCTTCAGGTCTTTGTAGAGTTTGTTGCCTTCATTCTGCAAAGCAAATGTATAAGGGGGTGGGGGGGCAGGTTGGAGCCCCCGAGGTGGGGATGGCCAAAGAGGGTGTGGGGAGTGGGGGTGGGATGGAATGGGATTGGGGTGGGTTAGAAATGGGACATGGGTGGCATGAGGGTGGCACTGGAATGATGGAATAGGGATGGCATGGGGGTGGTGTGGGGGTGGAACAGGAATAGGGTGGGGATGGCATGGGGGTGACGTGCAGATGGCATGGAGATGGAGCAGGGGTGGATGGAGGGGGGTGACTTGTAGGTGCCATGGGAATAGCATGGGGGTGGTATGGGGATAGGATAGGGATGGCATGAGGATGGAACAGGGCAGTCACAGGGATGACATGCAGATGCCATGGGGATGGCACAGTGTCCCTCTTCCCCCCCATCCCCTCCTGTCCCTGGTGCCACCTGCTGCAGCTGGAAGTTGTAGGCGCTCTGCTCAAACTGCTCGTCTTTGGTTTCCACTGTTTTGCCCAACTTCTGCAGGACCTGGGATGGAAAGCGGAGCACGTGGGCATGGAGAGTGGGCAGACTCCCCCAAAGGCTGCCCAGGACCCGACTGGCTCAACGTGGAGCCCACCTGAGCTGAGCCGTGCCCGAGGGATGCCCAAGTTCTGCACATCCCCCTGATGCTGTTTGTTTTTAGGGGAAATCTGTGGGTTTGGGGAGTCAATCCAACACGGTGTGTCCCCACGGCCTTCGGCTGCGAAATCCTATGGTGTGAAAGCCTATGGTTGTGGGTATGGAACAGGAATGGGATGGGAAGGGTATGGGGACGGAACAGGGATGGGATGGGGATGGCATAGTGGGTGAATACTGATGCAAATGAAGCCCTGAAGAGCTGCCCCAGTGGGAACTGGTGACACTGCTGCAAGGAGGAGGAGGAGGAGGAGGAGGAAGAGCTGTGGGTGAAGGCCATCCCTATGTCCCCACCACAGGAGCACGGAAGTGTGTCCTGGGCTGATATGGTCACGGCAGAGCTGAATTTAGCACTAAGCAGGAACCACGGGAGCTGCCCCTTCCACTGTTGGGGTTGAAATGTCCCCAAACCACGTCCAATCGCCCCATTTCAGCCCACTTCCGCAGCCCTTCCCCCCGCTTCCTGCCACAGGCTGCACCCGCACTGCGGGGCCATCCCAGCACCCGGGTCTGCTGGCCCTGGGGGACATGGGGACAGTCCATTCCAGCACCACCCCCACCAGAAATACTTAATGGGGAGGAAACCCCCCTTTTGGAAGCATTCTGGGGGGCTCGGAGGAGCAGCTTGCAAACCCGAAGCTTTGCAGCGCTGTGGGGGCACCCAACCGGATACCCCGTGAGCACCCATGGGTGCAGAGCAGCACACGGTGAGCACAACCCATCGGGGCTGCCCCACCCTGCAAACACCCAACCGAAAGGTGGGAGCTCAGAGCAATGGGGCCGTGCCTTACCTTCTCCTGCGCCCTGCTGAAGTGCTTCTGGACCTGCTTGGCGAACAGCCCTGCGCCGCTCCTGCCCTCAGCCATGGCTGCAGACGGTGCAGGGCTCTGCTTGCAGCATCTGCTGTGGTTTGGTGTCTGCTGCGGAAGTTCGAAGCGATGCATCCGCTGAGAGCCGGGCACCCCCGAAGCACCCAACCATGGGGTGGGACGGGAAGGGGAGCACAAGCAGCCGGGCTGTGGCAACCCTCACACACGTTTCTGTTTTGAGTTTCAGTTTTGCTTTTTGGAGCCACTTCTGCAATTCTTTGCTGTTTGTTTCCCACCTCGAGTACGACCGGCCCCGCACCAGGGGGGTGCATGGGTGCGCTTTGACCCTACAGCACCAGGTGATAATAACACCGCATCCATCCCCTCTCATTGCAAACGGGTTTGCTCTGGATGTCCTTGAGCTCAATGGGGACGTGAGGAGCACGAGGCACTGTAGGACATGGGGAGGGAACAGGGGTGGAATGAGAATGGGGGTGGGATGGGATATGGGAAGGATGCAGTCAAAAGAACCAGGGCAGATGTTCCAGAGGAGAGACAAGTCAACACAATCTCACTGAAGAACACAATTTATTGATGCCAGCTTGGAGACATAAATGTTCCCAGCTGAAATGCTCAATGTCCACATTCAGGGCTGGGGCTGGACTTCTCCTGCTGCTGTGTTTAGGAGATCACCTGGAAGGAGAACAAGGGCTGTAACCCCACAAATTCACAGTGCTCCCATTGAGTCTCCAGCACAGCCCCATTGAGTGCTCCACACCCCACTGAGTGCTTCATTCCCCCTTGGGTGCTCCATTCCCCATTGGGTGCCCTATTCCTCACTAGGTGCTCCATTTCCATTGAGTTCTCCATTCCCCATTGGGTGCTCCATGCCCCCTTGGGTGCTCCACACCTTCCCGGTGGGTGGAGAAGCCACTCAAGTCCCAATGCATGACCCCACTGGAAAAATAACCACCATCTCCTTACGCTGGATATCCAGGAGATGTAGGCAGAGACTCGGGTGAAGACAGTGGGCTTGTTGCGCACGTTGCAGCCGTAGCCAGAGACGAAGCTGGTGACGCCATGCACTTGGTACACCCCATTGACAGCGCAGTGCAGGGGGCCTCCCGAATCACCCTATGGAGGGGCATCCATCAGAGTGGGACCGTAACGGGGCTGGGGGCTGACAGTGGGTGACGGTGGGGTGACGGGGCTGTACCTGGCAGCCGGAGCGCACGCCATCCCCACCAGCACAGATCATGGTGTTCTTGACACTGGAGCCCCAGTAGGAGTAGCCGGAGCAGATGTTGTAGCTCACGACAGGCAGGTATGCCTGCAGCAGCACATTCGACAGCTGCCCATTGGCTACAAGCGAGCAAGGGCCCGTTAAAACCCATAGATCAAACAGACCCCATAACACCCCCCAAATCCACGCGGGATCTCAACCCACTTCCAAAACCCAACAACCAACCCCAATTCCCCCCCAGTTTTCAGTCATTTGGGGTTGAGTGTCCCTGGGACGCCCATATCCATGGCACTCACTGCGGGTCAGCCCCCAGCCGCTGATGTAGCAGGGGTGGTTGTTGGCCAGCACTGTGCCCTGGCTGGGCAGCACTGCCAGCTGCACGTAGCTGTTGAGCGTGGCTGAACCCGACAGGCGGATCAGGGCAATGTCATAGCTGTGGAAGGATGCAAAGGGCACCATAGAGCATGTGGAGTGATCCCCACACCCCTGCAGGGCTCCCTCCCGACAACCCCCCTCCCCGGGTGCATTACCCTGCAGCCACGTTGTTGGAGTTCCAGTTGGGGTGCTTGTAGATGGCGCTGACGCTGAAGGTCTGCTCGGTGCCCTCCTTAATGTTGAGGTTGTGGTCACCGGCGACGACGCGGAAGTTCAGGTTACTGCAGAAAATCAAGGATCAGGACCCACAGTTATTGCTTCAGGGGTCAATACAGCAGGATGAAAGAAGAGACTTGGCCCAGTATTCTGTGCTTCTATGACCATTAAGGACATTCCCAGCCCAACCATCCTATGGTTCCATAGCAAAGAGTCATCCATACAAAAAGATGTTTCCAGGGATCGTTCCCCATAATACAGAGATCAGGATGACCCCAAGTCCTTGACAGAAAGATCAGCAAAGGCTGCCGCTCTCTGTGTGGGCACAGCTAATCTCTTTCCTTCGTATTTTTTGCTGGAAAAAATGGCATTTTCAGGACACATCGGGGCTCCCACGCCTGCTCACCTGTCTACGCAGTGGGCTGCTGTCATCACCCAGTTCTGTCGGATGAGGGACCCTCCACAGGTGTGGTGCCAGCTGCCCCCAGAGTAATACTGGAGGGAGATCTGGGGGGAACCAGCACAGGGTGAGATGTGGGGATAGGAGCTCCCAGGGAATGGGAACCTGAAGGGTACAGGAGACCCAAAGGGGATGGGAGACCCAAGGGGTTGGGAATCCAAAGGGAATGGGAACCCAAAGGAGATGGGAACCCCAAGGGGATGGAATCCCCCTGGGTTCATCACAGGACCCCAACCCAATCCACCTGTGAGGGCCAAGCATGTGATTTCGCCTCAGTCCCTCCGACCACACGTTGCATGTCATCAGAAACCGACTCTGCATGGCAACCTGTGGGAAAGAGACAGTGACAGCTGTGCAGCCATTGCTCCCCAGAACCCCAAATCTGAGAGCTCGTTAGCAGCTAACGACCCCGTCGGCACAAGGACTCACCACACAGCGTGAGGGCAGCGAGGAGCAGGAGCTGCAGCATGGTGACGGTGTGGCTGAGACTTCGCTGCACGCTGCTTTATAGGGGATGGAGAAGGAGGGATGGGAACCCCACAGGTGGCCCGGCCTTATCAAGCAGCCTTGATCTCTTTTCCAAAACACACTTGGCCATGAAGGTCAGAAGCCAAGAGCTAAAAGTACTCTCAGTGCAAGCAACCTACAGTAAACTTGTTTATTTTAACCCATTTTGTGCAATAGGGGCCGGATGTGTTCACCTGCTATCAGCACAGCACACCTGCATGGCCACATCTACACCTGGGTCGGAAGGTTCAGGTGGAGGTGGTGATGGCTGGTGACCCCGAGGGGTCCTTCTTGGGATGGATGCTCTTCAATGTCCTTATCAGTGACACCAGCGATGGGATCAGAGCACCCTCAGAACACTGACAGATGGCACCAAGCTGAATGGTGCAGTTGGAATGACAGAAGGAACCGTTCTATGATCTTTAAGGACCCTTCCAACCCAACCACTCTATGGTTCTATGATCTTTAAGGACCTTCCCAACCCAACCATTCCAACATTCTATGATCTTTAAGGGCCCTTCCAACTCAACCACCTTATGGTTCCATGACCTTTCAAGACTCTTCCAACCCAACCATCCTATGGTTCCATGACCTTCCAGGACCCTCCCAACCCAACCACCCTATGGTTCTATTCTATGGGAGCAGCAGCACTCATGTCTTGCTCCACCAACAGAGTGGGCACAGGAGAGCAGCACTGGGCACACATCCCAGGTTCTATAGGCCTTAAGACCAAAAAAAAATAGGAAAGAAAAGGAAGCAGCTGCTGCATTTCTGCTCTTATCACTGCAGAAAACATGAGATTTCGTGGGGAAAAATTGTCTCTGAATAATCACTTCTTCGTCTTTATCAGCACAGAAGGGCACACACAGCAGAGGCACAACCCAACTCTACCCATGGCAAACCCAACTCCTCCCCCCCCTCAGAAGTCAACGCCTTATTGAAAGAATGGGGCTCCAAAGGGGCATTTGGTCTGCAGATAATGAAGAGGAATTCCAGGGTAATGGAACCAGGGCAGGGCTGGGGGCATGGGGGCAGTTCTGGGGAAGAAACAGATCTGAGACGGGCTCTGTAAAATAAATCATCTCTTTATTTCAGGTCACGAACCCAAAGTTGGGCCCTTCCCATCCAGTTCCAAGAGTTTTCCCCAACTATCAATGAAACGGTACCAAAATTGGGGTGGGGGGAGCAGTGGGGGCTGGGGGAACAACAGGGACTGTGGTTGCGTGACCTTGGCATGGCACCCAGGAGCACTCCACAGCCCTGCTCCTTCCTCCTGCTCAGCACGAGGAGCAATGGAACCTCCCCAGGAAACAACGACCACCTCATCATAATGACCAAATTAATAATAATTACCATCTAACGTTTCCCCTATGATCAAGGCTGGGATTTAAGGCAGGTGACCCCACAGAGCTGCCCGAGGCCCCTCTCCCCAACCATGAGTGGGGACACTGGGTGCTGATGTGGGGATGGGTCCCAGCAGCCACCCCATACACATACCAGGCTCCTCTCTATGAGGCTGAGCCCCCCCAGTCCATCTCCCACAGCCGGGCCAACCCCACTGCCCTCCTCAGGCATAGGGAAGGGGCAGCTGTGACAGCTTCTGGAACACCCCAAGGGCAGATTTGGGGTCTCTTCGATGAGTCCAACATGAGTCCAGCACCATCTCTTCCATTCAGGCACTAAAAGGCAGCACTGGGCTCCTCCACGACTCTTTTTGGGCTCCTCCATGACCCCCCTTTTAGGGTTCCTCACATTATCACCCCACCTCTCCACGGGGTTTGCAAAAGGCACAGGGCTGAGTTCAAGGCCAGATGTGAATTGCAGCATATTTAAGGCTTTTTTGCTTCTTTTAAATTAAAAAAAAAAAAAAAAAAAAAAAAAGGAAAAAAAATAATATTAAAAATATAATAATAATAATAAGGAAGGGAAAGTGTTGGCTGCCAGTGCCCTGAGTGTGGCTGGGTCCCAGTGTGCTGCCATTAGGTGAAGGACCAGAGCTGGTGGGGGTCTGAGGGGTCGCAGGGGGCCATGGCCGGGTGCTTGCCACGTGCTGTCAGGCACATCCGGGATGCGTGGTTCTTAATGAGGTGGTCCTGGATTGGGAGAGAGAAGAACAGAGCCTGGCTCAGCTCAGCCTTCAGGACTCATGCAAGGAATGCAATGCAGGGATGCAGAAAGTGCATGGCGCTGGGATGCACTGAGTGCATGGCGCTGGGATGCAGCTCGGTGCTGGGCTGCTCCGAGCACAGGGGATGCTTGCAGTGATGCTCACCTGTGTCAGCTCCCACTCCTCATCGGGGGGCACACGCGTGGGCTGCCCACGGAAGCTGCACTCCCCGAGCTGCACCGGCCCCGCCCCCGCCCGCAGGCACAGCTGTTTGCCCACGTTGTGCCGCAGGTCGCGCTGGGTCGTGTATTCAAAGTACTGCGGGGGGAGAGAGCAGGGATGGAGGAGGGGGGCACAGCGGCCGTGGGGGAGGTGCTTGAAGGAACGAGCCCTCCAGGCGGGGGAACACCCGATAAAAGCCCTTGGGGAAGGGGGGGGATAAAATAGGGGTGAGAAACATGAGGAAATAACACTCGTGGAGGGGGGGGGAAGTAATGATAAAATAGTCCTTGGGATGATGGGGGGGGAGGGGGTTGGACGTGAGAAAATAGCTCTTGGGTGTGGGAGGGAAATGGATAAGTGCCCTCAAAGGGCGGGAGGGGATGAAGGGATAAAAGAGCACTTGGTGGGGGGGGATGATGATAAAACAGGTGGCTGAGAGGGGCAACGAAGTGGCTGCAGGGGGGGGCGCCGAGCTCACCTGGTTGCCCCCCATCCCGTGGCACGGGTACATGATGAGCGGCTTCCCCCCGTGGTTGTTCTCCCCGACGTCCAGGCAGCTGTTGGTGCCCCCGTTCTTAATCTGCAAGGGAAAATAATAACAATCATCCTTAATATATATATATATATATATATATATATGAAAGCCTTTATTTTTAAATTAAATAAGAATAATGATGGAAAAGCATTATTATAAGTATTTAAGGTATGAAAAGCATTGGCTGCCGGAGCTCAGCCTGGCGCAGGGTTGCCCGGGTGCCGCTGCAGCTCCGGCTCTCCATCCCTTCCAGGACACGGAACGGCCGGACCGACGACGGGAGGCGAGCAAAGGGTTCAGGAAACAGAATAGAGACAGCAGCGGGCGGAGAGGCGGCGCTGAGCGCTCGGGACACGTCAGCAACGGCCCGGAACCCGCCCGTCCCTCGGGGCGATGCGCCCATCTGCGCCCCGGGATGGCACGGAGCTCCGGGAAGCGCTCGGCTCTTCCGCCCCGCTGTGGCCGCACGACGATCCCGGAGGCCCCCGAACCGGCTCTGCTGGATTCCAGCTCCCAGCTGAAGCAAAAAGGCTTCACGCTGAAAGCGAAGCCCTCCCGAGGCCGCCGCGCTGCGCACTTACTGCTCCGTACGAGGTCGGGTTGAGGTCGGGGACGAACATCTCCGGGTAGACGTTCTGCAGGTACCAGGTGAAGTTCTTGCAGTGCAGCCGCTCCCTCAGCCTGCGCCGTTCTGTAATGTCACCATACGTCTTCTATCGGCAAAGTCACGTGAGAGAATTAAACTGATCTCCGGAGCCAGCAGGAACCCCCCCTTTACCCCCCCCCTCCCCACCTCCTTCCGATGCCAAAAGTTCCATCCTCCCACCCACCGTAGGACCCCGATGGGCACCAGAGCAAAGCTGAGCTGTGGCAGAACATGCTGGTGTTGTAGAAGTGTCTAGGAAGCCTTACGGCCCAAAGGGTTCATTTTCTTTGGCTGTGTTTCCCCACCTGCCCTTGATTTCATTGCTCTAAGCTGAGCCTGCAGAGCTCTTGCATCTCCTGCTGATCAAACCCAAGCTCAGGGCAGGAGCTCAGACCCCAGGACCTGACAGGAGGGGCTGGAGCTGGATGGGCTTTAAGGACCCTCCCAACCCAACCATCCTACAGTTCTGTGGTCTATAACGACCCTTCCAACCCAACCATTCCAATATGGTTCCATAACCTTTTAGGACCCTTCCAATCCAACCCTCCTATGGTTCCGTGTTCTTTAAGGTCCCTTCCCACCCAAGCATTCTACAACAGTGAGACCCCTGCTGCTGTGTGGCTACCTCTCTGGCCATCTGTGCAGCCTGTTGGTTCCTCCGATAGAAGATCTCCTTGTAGTCGTCCATCCAGACCTCGGCCAAGCGGACCTGGTTCCTGGAGATGACCTGCGTGCCCTTGGGGAAGGTGTGGGGGCTCTTGGAACGGAAGACGTGGCCCACGACGGAGCAGGGGATGATCTCCAGCTGACCCCCACACTGCCAGACCTATGGGGATGAGATGTGGGGGGTGAGCAGCCTTGGGACCGAGGCCATCCCCAAAGCTGTGCCCCACGGGGCTCACCCTGAAAGACATTTCCACGTTCTCTCCCCCCCAGATCTCCATCTGGTCGTCGTAGGAACCGATGTGCTCAAAGTAGGACCTGGAGATGGCAAAGAGGCCACCGGCAAAGGTTGGGGACCTACAGGAGAGGGGAAAACAAAACACCATAAGGCTGGAGGGTCTCCATCTGCAGGACAGGTTAAGAAAACACCCAAACTCAGATCTGAATTCTAGGGGACATCGCAGAGGGTGGCACTGGGCAGCAGCACTCCTCAACCAGCTGCATGCCAAGCCCCAGATGCGGCCCCTCGTGCTCCCATGGCCATAGCAGAGGGGCACCATAGGGATGGAGCTGCTGCCAGGAGGGGACAGCAGGGACACGGGGCAGCGTGGCACTGAGGGGCCTCACTGTGTTGCCTCGGGATCCAGAGCAAAGCAGGGTGGATTTGATTACAGAAAGCCTATTGCAGCAAAGAAAGGCAGAGATTAGCTCGGTGACCAGGCATCCCATTCACTCCTCTGGCTTTTCTAATCTGTTCCATCTGATCTTTAGAAGGGGGGAGGCTGGAACAGAAACTTGCTTTTATTCAATGGGAAGGGAAAAAAAAAAAAAGGAAAACGACAAAAAGGAGCTCAGCTCTCATCCAGAGAGGAGCAGGGGAGAGATGAGACACTGCCGGGAGCCAGCAGGGCTCACAGAGAAAGGGACCTTTATTGGGGCCGGGACGTCTCCCGGGTGACCTCTGCACAAAGCCGGTCCTGCTAGACAGGATGCGGCCGCGGCCAAACACGGTGTCGGGTGTCCCCACATGGCAATGTCTGTCCTGAACTGGGCCCAGTGCTCCAGATGGGGTCTCCCCAGTGCAGAGCAGAGCAGGGAGCACCTCCTTCACCCTGCTGGCCCTGCTTTGTGTAGTGCCCCATGGGGAACCATTGGCCCTCTTGGCCACCAGGGCACACTTATGGTCACCCTGTTGGCCAACCAGGACCCCTTCTCAAGGTCCTTCTCTGCAGAGCTCCTTTCCGGCAGCTCAGCCCTTGACCTGCACTGCTATGCATTTTGCTCCTCCTCAGGTGCAGGGCTCTACTCTGGCACTGGGAGGATGAAACACCCCACGCTCAGGCTTACTTGATGGGGACAGTCTCGTCCTTCCTCCTCTGCCTCTCCCGGGGCGGCACGACCTCCCATCCAAAGGTAAGACTCCAGTCGAAGTTGCCCCGGCTGTGCTGCTTGCCATACTGCACCGGCTTGGAGAACTCGAAGGTGTTGAGGTCTATGGTGGTGATGTCGGGGCTGACGACAGCTGTGGGCTCCTCGGCGATGCGGGACAGGAGGGGCTCCAACCACCCATGGAAGCACTCACCTGGAGCACGGGGAAGGGTGAACCGACCTCACCGGCATCGGCGTCTCTTCAATGGGATGTGCCAGGACTGGGGGCTGCATCCCGACCCCAGGGGCACTCAGAGGGTGGTGGGGAGGTGGACACTCACAGTGTGCATCCAGGAAGGTGAGCACCTCGCCACTTGCCACGCTGGCTCCCAGTAACCGGGCCGTGATCAGCCCCTTCCTCTCTGCCTGCCGCACCACCCGCACGATCTGCAGCTGCTTCACGTAGTTGTCCAGCTCGTCCTTCAGGTATTCTGGGGTAACAGAAAAGGGTGGACAGCATCAGGGTGAGCTCAGCCCCCGCTGCTGGCACCCATCTGCACATCAGGGTCCCTTGCAGGGGGGTAACGGGCAGCCCTGATCCCATCTGCACCCTGCAACAAGGTGGGGGTGACACAAGTCCTCCCCATTCCTCCAGTGTGAGAGGTTTTTGATCGCTAAGAAAAGAATCATTGAGGTTGGAAAGGACCTTTATGACCATCCAGTCCAACCATCAGCTGCATGCTGAGCAATGCATTGCTCTGCCCCAGGAGATGCTCCAGGTGCAGAAATCCATTTGTTTTCCAGGTGTGGCTCACACGGCTTTACGCACCCTGGGAGCTGCTGCAGGCGGAAGCAGAGCACGAGGGTAAAGTCTGCTCCTCTGCCATCACCTCACCGTGCCCATTCGTTTGCTTTGGGTGGAACAAGTAACCAGGTGTGACGTGGGACGAGCAGCCGGGCTTCATCCGGATAGAAGAAAAAACCCAGCGGTGCTCGGGGCTTCAATAGGGAACGACTCAGAAAAGCCCAGGGGGGTTTTGCAGCCCCACATCCTGCAGCCCCACATCCTGCAGCCCCACATCCTTCAGCCCCAACACGCACCGTCCGTGCTGGCGTCGTCCACGAGGATGATCTCCTTGAGCAGCGCGGCGGGCGAGGCGTGCAGGACGCTGTACACCGTGCGCAGCAGCGTGGACCACGCTTCGTTGTGGAACACGATGACGACGCTGGTGGTGGGGAGGGGAGGGCAGCGCTTGAACTTCTGGTCGATGCACCTACAGGGGAGGGGAAGGATCAAAAACAAGGGGAGAAAAAAGCAGGATTTATGGCAGCCGTGCACCGGGTGTGAAGAAGCAGCGGGGTCGGAGTGCCGGAACAAAACGCCGTCGTCCCCCACTGCGGCGTTCCGCACGGCGGGACAGCGGCACCGGCAGCCCCCGCGGCTCTGCCTCTTTGATTTCCATTTGGGTTTACCTCTTTTCTCCCCCTCCTTTTGCCCCTGTCGCCTCCGGTCCAGTGAATGACATTCCCATCCCACCCTGACCCGGTGTTCCCCCATTGTGACCGCTACACCTGCTAGGCACGGATAATCGCCGGCCGGCGCGGCTTCTCCCTCCTATTCAGAGCTATTTTATCCCCCCCCTCAAAAACCCACCCCCGACCAGGCAGGGGTTGGGGCCACGCTCTAATCCGGGCGGGCGGTGCTGAAGCCGTTTCCTTCGCCCCCTGCCTGGGGCTGTTCCACTCCGCTAAGAAAAGAAAAAGTCAGCTTAGGGCTGGGCTGGAAGAAAGGAGGGGAGGGAGAAGCCGGGTTGGGGAGGAGGGGGTGGGAGATGCTGAAGCCCGGAGCAGGTACACAAAGAGCTGCTGTGCTATTTCACCCGCTGCAATGCAAAATCAAGCATAAAGCAGACAGAAACTGGAGAGGAATTTGCTATTCCTGAGATGCCAGCCCCCCTCCCAAAAAAAAGTGGTTTGCTGCTTCTTTGCTGGGCTGATGCATGTGGTGGTGCATGAGCAGCTGCATAGAGAGTGCATGGAGCTCTTGCACCGAGCTGCTGCATAAGGAGTGCATAAGGGGGCTCTTACTCCGGCGGGCGGCTGTCGGGTCCCAGCGCACGCTGCAGGGAGATGCGGTCACTGGCGAAGGCGTTGAAGCAATGCTTCTCATAACCCCGCTCCTTCTCCTTGCTCTCCTCCGCCGTCCACTGCTCTTTCTTGAAGGCTTTGCCATCAGCCCCGGGGCCGGAGGGGTCTTGAGGGGGTCGTTCCAGCAGCGGGCGCAGCTCTGCTGCCGTATAGAAGCCGGGGGGACAGGAGCGAGCACCGTGGGGCGGCTCCTCCGGGGGCACCGGGGCCCTAATCTGCAGCTTGGGCATGGAGTCACGGAGGTTGTGCACGGCGCCCAGCATCAGGTCGATGACCTGGTCCTTCCCATCCACGATGTTCTTCAACCAGGGCTCCTCGCGCTGGTCGCCGTCCCCGACGTCCCTCTGTAGGATGAAGAGGAAGAGGAGGAAGACGGCGCCCACCAGGGCCACCTTCAGCGGGCTGTAGCGGCGGCGGAGCAGCCTCATGCTGTCTGCAGGCGCTGCGGGGCACGGCTCAAGGTCGGGGGGTCCGTAGGGGCTTCATGGCTCCGTTAACCTGGAGGGGAGAAACGTACAAGGGGTTAATTCACCCCACATGCAACCCGCAAAGCGTGCGCTGTCAGCTGAGCAGCCCAGAGCTCTCCTCATCACCTGCACCCTGCAAACCTGCCCTGAAGCAGCTGAAACAGGTCGGAAGGAGGATGCAAGATGCAAAGCATCAGCCCCAGCAGCGTGTCGTCGTCGTCCTCCCCCCGCACGCAGCAAAAGGATCAATGCACAATGAAGCTAAAACGAAAAGTTTACTCCAACATTTGGGATGCACGGACGGATGGAGCCACCCGTCGGACACTTCTCCTGCCTGGGAAGGAAGACGCGAGCGGACGGGATCGCTCCGAGCTGCGCCGTCAGGGAGCAGCAATCCCAGCAGCCGGAGCTCTGCCCCATCCCCGAACCATTCCTCCCCGCTGCTCTTTGTGAGCCGCTGCCACCGGAGCATGGAGAAGCTCCGCGGGATCCATTCACCGCCATCTCCTCCTCCTCAGGATCACCCCCTCCTTCCTCCCCCCCCCCCCCCCCCGTCTTTTTCTTTCTTAAAGTGCTTTGGAAGCTGCTCAGCCGCCCCCCGCCCCCCCCCCAGCACCCCGCTGTCAACTTCAAGGGCAGGGAGCTCAGTGCGGGGTCCCTATTCTTCCACGTCCCCATGAGGTTTAGGGGCGGGGGGAGCGCAGCGATGCGCTATAGGGGAGGGGGACACTCCGCCCCGGGTCACCGCTTTCAGTGCCCATAGGGCTCCGGGATCAAGGCAGGCGTTCAGGCTGTGCTTTATTGCCCAACGTGGGAGGGGAAAAACAATCAGAATTAAGGGGGTAAAAAGAAGAATCTCTGCTCAACCTCCCCCCGAATGTCTATCCATGTATTGTTTGTAGTCTGAGCTTCCCCCAACTTCACCCTCAGAGTTCCTGGAGCTCCGTGCAACGACATGAACGTAGTGTAGGTGCAAAGGAGGATCCCTTCCCGATCCCCATTGCCTTGACCACACTAATGAGCACCTCGTTATCTGCTAACGAACCTCAGCGCAGCCACCCTGGGGAAAGCACTGGGCAGTGCACAACAGCTTCAGCCCCAAAGGGTCCCCGTAGGAACCGCACTGAGACCTGGGACGTTTCCTCCCCCCCGGGTCCCAAAGGAGCGCGGTGACACCGGTGACACCGTCACACACTCACCCAGAGCTGAGTCACCCGCAGGGCGCGTCCCGGGGGTGGGCAGTGCCACGAGGACACATTGCCAGCCCAGAGCCACCATAGAACCCCCCCCCCTCCTATAGCCCTTCCAGAGTCCCCCTTGGCCAACCCCAAACCCAAAACCATCCCCAGGATGCACGCAGCAACACGTGCAGTGAAAGCTATTAAGGCCGTTGCATTCAAAAGAGGGTTTTAAAGGGGAAAAAAAAGGGGAAAGAAGAAATAAAGGGGGGGGGGGGAGGGGAAGGGTCACCAACACAGTCACAGCCACGGGTGGCGGCAGGACAGTGCTCACGTGATGGGACAGCAGCTTCCTCCTTGGTGACGGAGGGAGGAAACCTTGAGGTTGAAACAGAGATTTTCTGCCTCCCCACCCCCAAAACAGAAGAAAATGAGCAATAATGGGAGAGCAGCGAAAGGGTGATGATAATAACAAACTAATACGAAGGCAGAGACATCAACGCAGCAGACCCAGCACGGCCTCACCTGACACGACCCTCCGCTCCACGTGGCAGCACGGCCCTGTTGGCTGCAGTGCCAATGGTGTTTGGGATGGCAAACAGCCGGATGGAGCAGCCCCACTGATGGGATTCCAACCCCCCCACCCCCACCTCCCCCCCCATCACCATGGGAGTGTGGGGGAATGTCTTTAATTTGGTGCAGATTGGGGAAAAAGGAGCGATGCTGGAGGGGTAGGAGAGGGTGTGAGTGCTATGGGGTGCAAAGGGAGACCCCAGAGATGCAATAGGGTGGGAGTGGGATCGGGATCAGGGAGTGAGGCATGAAGAGTGGGGACCAAGTGCTGGGAAAGGAGGACTGAAGACTGAGACCAGGATCTGGACTCAAGACCAAAGAATGGGGACAAAGGACTGTGACAGGGACCCAAAGGTCAGGGAATGGGACCCTGACCAGAGTCCCAATACTGGGACCAGGACTGGGATTGATGATCAGGGTAGGAACTGAGCATCAAGGTCTGGGACCGGGGAATGGGACCTGAAGATCAGGAACACAAAGAAAGGGACTTAAAGACCAGGGACCAGATGGGACCCTAAAGACCAGAGACTCAGGATACCCTAAAGACTGGGATCTGGGGATCAAGGACTGAGGATCCAGGGGAAGCAGAGACACAGAGGGAACCCCGAAGATTGGGACCAGAGGAACCTGAAGACTGAGGACCCCAAAGACCAGGGACCCGGGGGGGGACCTCAAAGACTTCAGACCCCAAAGACTGGGGACCCAGAGGGACCCCAAAGACCGAGGATCCAGGGGACTCCAAGGAGTGGGACTAGGGGCACCCCAAAGGCTGGGGACCCAGGGACCCCAAAGACTGCAGACTCCAAAGACTGGGGATTCAGAGGACCCCAAAGACCCCAAAGGCTGGGACTTAGGGGGATCCCAAAGACTTCAGACCCCAAAGACTGGGGACCCCAAAGACTACAGACCCGGGAGACTTTCAAGCCAGGACCGGGACTGAAGACCCAAAACCGAGATTAGGACCAGGACCGAGATCTGGAACAAGGATCCGAAAACCGAGAGCCCGAGACCGGGACCGAGCACCGAGGATCCGCAACCGGAACCCGAAAGTGAGACCGAAAATTAGGACCGAGCGAGCCGGACCCGAGAGCGGGAGAGGAACGAGATTCCAACCGACACCAAACCGCGAACACCGGAACCCACAAACGACCCCCGACCGCCCCACTCACCCGCTCCGTAGCAGCGGCGGCTGCGGGTCCGGGGCCGCAGGTGTCGTCCGGGGGGCGGGGGGGGGGGGGGGCGGAGCTACAGCCGGCACCTGCCTCGCCCCGGGCTACAGGTGCGCACCGCGCGGTCCTAGCGCCGTCCTCAGGGGATCGTAGGGGGTCTAAGGGCTGATGGTGGGGATCCGGAGGTTGGTGGGGGTCTATAGGGGATGTGCAGGGGGTTGGACTCGAGGTGGGGCACTGGGGGGGTTGGGGAGAGGCAGAGATGCTGTGGGGGTGCAGGGATTATCGTGGCTTGGCATAAGGCTGCTGGGAGGGACAGGTGCCCCCTAGGGGCGTGATGCAGGAGGGGTGGGGGTTTAATATGGGTGGGGGGGAAGAAAAGGGGGTTTAATGGGGGTGGGGGACAAGAAAAGGGGGTTTAATGGGGGTGGGGGGCAAGAAAAGGGGGTTTAATGGGGGTGGGGGGCAAGAAAAGAGGGTTTAATGGAGGTGGGGGGCAAGAAAAGGGGGTTTAATATGGGTGGGGGGCAAGAAAAGGGGGTTTAATGGGGGTGGGGGGCAAGAAAAGGGGGTTTAATTGGGGTGGGGGGCAAGAAAAGGGGGTTTAATATGGGTGGGGGGCAAGAAAAGGGGGTTTAATTGGGGTGGGGGGCAAGAAAAGGGGGTTTAATATGGGTGGGGGGCAAGAATAGGGGGTTTAATTGGGGTGGGGGGCAAGAAAAGGGGGTTTAATGGGGATGGGGGGCAAGAAAAGGGGGTTTAATGGGGGTGGAAGCAGGGAAAGTCTCTGCTGTGTTGAGGACTCCACGTTAAGGCTGAGTGGGCTTTATGTTCCCTTCCATCCAGAGCCCTTCTGTGGTTCTATGATCTCTAAGGGCTCTTCCAACCCAAGCCATGCCGTGGTTCTATGATTCTGAACGAGCTGTTTGTAGCCCCTCCAGAGGATGTGGCCGGGTCACCGTGGCAGGTAGAGGCCCAGGCAACCCCCTGACCAATGGCTTTCGGTGCATGCATCACACAGATGGAAACGAGCTCTAAGCCCATCCAGCCCAAGTCCAACCCATCCCACCATGCCCACGGAGCAGGTCCCCAAGTGCCACATCCCCACAGCAGCCCACGCCAACACTTGGCTGCGTTTTCAGACAAAGCAGAGGATGAGAATCCCCCAAGTCCTCATCACAGCACTGGTTGAGATGCAGAGGAGGGTGAGAAAAACACTGGTTGGGGAAACCCCAGCGGCCTCTCCAGGCTCCCAAAGGCAGAAGACACGAATGCTGGGAGGGTTTTAATCTCCTGCTGAGCATTTGGTGTTGGCTCCTGAGCTGTGTGAGGGATTGGAGCAGGGCCGGAGTGAGAATTACATTGGATTATTGGGATGTGAGGTTGAATATCAGCTGCCTTACAGAGGATCAGTCGGGCAGGGCTTTGTGGCCGTCAGCATCGCAGATGTGCAGATCCCCAACACAATGAAGCACCAACACGTTGCTTGAGAAGGGCAGGGGGAAACTGAGGCACAGAACAGACAAGGGCTTACCTGGCACGGCGCAGAGGAGAGCCCAGACTCACCACCTTCAACATCGCCTCCCGGCCTCTTGAGAGCTCATTTTAAGCCCTGGGTTTGCTGCCTGTCATTCACTGCTGTTATATTTCCTGCCTCGCTGCTGCTCTGAGGTTTCGCTCCGAGCGCTGAGAAACTGAAGGGAAATTCCCTGCCCCGGATTTTGCTGTTCGAGAAGCTTTTTCAGTTGCACTCAGAGGCTGATGCTGAGCTGTGGCTGCCGGGACGGGGGCAGGAGGGCCCCCCACCACTGTAAGTCTGCTCCCCAAATTGCAGCCCTGGGGTTTCGTGGGGTCCCCATTGGGTTACGTGGAGGGGTTCGGGGTGGGGGGGGGTTGGGATTTTTGCTGTATTAAAGCAACCCCAGTCCCAGCACTGAGGGAGGATGTGGGTTGTGCCCCTCTGAGCCCCCAGGTGCTTCTTTAATCCCAAACTGGGCAATGCTTCTCTGGGTTATGGGAGGTGAAGATCTCCCGTCCTCTTAGTGACAAGGTGGTAATTTGGGGGGGGGAAATTAAGTCGTGGTTAACTACTGAGAAACCAGCAGGGCTCGTATAAAATCAACATGGGCTTGTTGGGAACGGCAGCTCCAAATCACACACTTCTTAATAATTAATGGGCACAGTTATATATAACTGCGAGACCAAATACATCCTCTTAATCTTTAATTAGTCAGCTGCTTTGCAGGTTGGGAGCGCTTGGTTTTAAGAGCCAGCGGGGGCCCGAAGAGCTGAGAGTACAACACAGCCCCCATCCCAGCTCGTTTTGGGGTGAGAAGCACAGAAAACCCTTTGCTGATGGCGACCTTGCCTCGATGTCTGCAGCTCTCTTGGTGCTGGGAGCGTTTCCTTCAGCTCCATTGGGATTCCTGCCCTTCACTCCTCTTGGGGAACCCACGTTGCTCGGGATGGCAGAGGAGACATCCCCAAAGCCACCAGCCCCTAATTACAGCAGCAGGGATTAAATTCACAGCGCTGAGTGGTGGTGAAGCTGGAAAACATGACAGGAAGCAAAAGTGATTTGCATGTTGATGCTAATTGCTGTTGCACAAACCTTTCAAATCAAAGCGTGCGTTGCAGATGGCTTGCAGATTTACACCACGCTTTGGCTTTATTTATTATCCTTCAGACTGGTAATAATTGGTGCAATGTGGTAAAGCTGGAAAGTCTGATCCACAATACAGCTGTTAAAGCAAGGAGGAATGTACTGAGGGGAGGATACTCTTCGTAGTGACAGTGTTTGGTTGGATCCCACCTTGTGGGCACGAGCTGGATTTTCTTGTGGAGTATTTCCAGGAGCAGCTCGGGGCTGAATGACTGAAGGGATGGGAGCTGTGCCTCCGTGCTTGGACCTCTTCCCCCTTTGGGGTTCATTGCTGGGTTTGTTTGCTCTCGTAGCGCTGCAAAAAGAAAGCGTTTCTTTCTCCAAGTCATGGAATCGCAGCAGGTCTGGGGCTGGAAGGGTTCTTAGAGACCACAGAACTGTGGGATGGTTGGATTGGGAGGGGACTTAAAGATCTCAGAACCTTGAGATGGATGGGTTGGAAGGGTCCTTCGGGATCACAGAACCATAGGATGGTTGTTTTGGAAGGGTCCTCACCGCCCCCTGCCCCTCTCCCTGCTCTGGGCAGATCCAATCCCTCCATCAGGAGGCCTTGAACTTCACTGTAGGCTGAGAGATGGAGAAGCCCAGCTCAGCAGTCGGGTTATCCCCTCCTTTGGACACCATCACTTCCCTTTTCAGCTCTTTGATTGCTTTTAAATCACAAGAAAACTGCAACTACAACTTCTTTCCATCATCTCCGGAGATCCCACAGCAGGACAGAGCTCAGTGCATCTCCATGTCCCCTCCTTGCTGCCTTTGGATAACGCACAACTTCTTGCTTCTTCCCTGACCAGGCGTGATGGAAATAGGTGAAATATTCCTCCAGCTGTGCCAGGAGGTGGCCAGGCTGCGGGAGTTGTGCTCCAGGCAGAGCGAGCTGCTGCGGAAGCTGAGCGCCAGGAAGGGCACCATCGTGGGTGAGCAGTGGGGCTGGGGATGGGGGGAGGTCATGCTGAATTGCTCCTTCATTGCTAAGAGCAAAAAGCAAAAGAAAGGGGAAAAAAACACGGATGGGATGCAGCCAAATCTCACCCAGCCCTTGGTGCAACGCCTCTGGGTTCCACAGGACCCCTCTGGCTGCTGGAACAACGAGATGGGGATTGTTAGGCTGAGTTGTGTGAGCGCTGGATGAGTTGGCACCAAAAGGCAGAAAAGGAAATTGTTTTAGTTTGGATGCTAATTGAGTTATTTGTGGTGGGGCAGAAAAATTAGTCAGCTTGTTGTAATGCGTTGCTATATTTGACAGTCTTCTTAGGCTGCTTTCCTTTAATTGAGTATCTTGTGGTTATCGCTGGAAGGAAGAGGCTCCCAGGTTAACAGCAATAGGATGAGAGGTGACGGCCTCCCATTACACCAAGGGGGTCAGGTTGGGTATTAGGAACAATTTCTCCTCTGGGGGAGCCGTGGTGTGTTGGTATGGGCTGCCCAGTGAGGAGCTGGACCAGCATCCCCGGGGGGTGTTCAAGAAACTGCAGAGATGTGGCACTTGGGGACGTGGTTGGTGGGATGATGGGATGGGGTTGGATGAGTTGGGGTTGGACTGGATGGGGTCAGACTGGATGGGGTTGGGCTGGATGGGGTCAGACTGGATGGGGTTGGACTGGATGGTCCAGAAGGTCTTTCCCAACTTTAGTGATTCTCTATGGAATCGCAGAGTCCCAGCACTCACCTCTGACCTGCTTTCTTTCCAAGACATCCCCACGTCGCTGCCCATCCAGTGCACTGAGGACACTTGGACAGAGGGAGGGGAGCAGCCAGCTGACAGCCCCCAGGTGCACCCCAAGGCCCCGCAGGGCTCTGCCCACCCTCTGGCCCCACCAAACGCTGCCCACAAGCTGCCTGGTGCCGATGGGTGGTACCCAGCCTGCAACAACCTTGGAGCTGGGAAAGCCGCCCTCCCAGGGGCTTTTGTCAGCAGCCAGGATGGGAGGAAGGAGAAGATGCTGGCAGACACATGGCTGGAGGACTGCAGGATGGCTCCTACCACCAACAGCCCCGAGGAAGAAGTGAGAGCTTGCTGCAGCCCACAGGAATTAGTGGCACCATGCAGCGAGGCTGCGCGCTCCTTCCTGACCATCCTGGACCTCTATGAAGCCCCAGGAAGCCTTGGGAGGGAGGATGCTCCCAGCAACAGCTCTCTGCCTGCTGCGGAAAAGGAGCCGGTGGAAATCCGAGGACCTCTGAAGGTAAAATGCAAAGGGGTCAGAGGATTCGGTCTGCCAATACTTCCCAGTGTAAGGGCACCTGCCCATCAGCAGCATCCTGCCCGTCACCCCTCCTGTAACGTGGGGAGCTGAGGCAGAAGGTTGTGGTTATGAAACTGATTGTCCCATTTCAAGTGGAGTCAGGTCCATGAAAACCCCATTCCTGCACCTGGGGTGCTTTGGGAGAAACCCAACGACCCTTCCCAGCTGGGGGATCCTCGAGGCGCTCTGCATCGACCTCTGTTGGATCTGCAAATTAAATTAGCTCTTAATTATTTCCTTCAGCCTCTTCGATTCATACGCCCCCAAATGATCCTAAAGCACAGCCTGAGATGCATCCCCTCAGTCCTGTGTGGGGCACCAACACTGGGCTGACCACTGAGGGTCCCTGCAACACCAAACTGTTTTCCTTTGATTCCTTTTCCCAAATGAGACCCTTAGGGATTATTTGGTGGCTGTTGTGGTGATGTATCCGTGGGAAAGCTACTGATTTTTGGCCTGGGTTATATTTAGAAGCTGTTTTCTGCTTAAGAAGAAGAAAGAAAGAAGTAGAAGCACTGTCTGTATGGTGGAGTCCTAATGTGCCTTATCAGCACTCAGACGATAATGGCACAGGAGGAAATTAATACCGCTCCCCAGTTGGCCCCATCCAAAAGCACTTTTCTCACACTCTGCCTTGTGGGAAGCAACGGGTGATGGGAAGAGCCTTGCAGGATCCTGCAGCGGGTTTGGGGGTCCGGGCACAGCTGTGGGCTCGAGGAGAGGCTGTGTCTGCATCCCCACCCCCCCTGTCCCCTTTGCTCCTTGCAGAGCTCCTGGACACCGGGATGGATGCTGGAGGACGCCATGCTCAGACCGGGTGCAGCCGCGGCTGCTCAGATGTGTGACATTTGCCAGGAGACCTTCCCTGCGGACACCACAGCTCAGGCTGACTATTTAAAGCACGTCTTAACCCATATGAAGTAGGGCTTCG
The DNA here is from genome assembly GCF_039878825.1 of Excalfactoria chinensis. Classification (NCBI taxonomy): domain Eukaryota; kingdom Metazoa; phylum Chordata; class Aves; order Galliformes; family Phasianidae; genus Excalfactoria; species Excalfactoria chinensis. The sequence goes on from NC_092852.1 coordinate 534,123, forward strand.
TGCTCAGGAACCCACGTGTGTGCAACTGTCAGCAGCGCAACGGGCTCTGGACCTTCATAAGATGCAGCTGCAGCCCCATTCTGTGTTGCTGGGGCTCCTCGCCCTGAGCATAACCAAGACCTTAATTTGGTGGGGGTCAAAGTGGGGGCTCTCACATCACGGTGCAGCCTCCCCATTGGCATCTCCAACAGCTCCAAGCTGCCTCCTGTGTCTCCTTGATTCAATTAGGGGGTGGCATCATTGTACGGTGTGTTGTGCTCTTCTATAGGGCCTGGAGGAAAATATCAGCCTGCAGCTTGCAGAGTTACAAGGAGCACCAGCTCTGCATCAAGAAGGGTCATAAATTCATTTGGCATAAAACTGTAGCAGCCATCCAGACTTTGCCAGAAGGGAGAAAAACCAACCGGGTTCCTCCTGCTCTGACAGCAAGTCCAGTAAATTTCATTTAAAGACTGTGAGCACAGATGGCTTTTCTCAAGAGTCAAAGCCGTTGTGGCAGAGGGATGAAGTGTATGAGATGCACTTTGTGATGAGCTGCGGGTGTGTGAGTGGCGCAGTTCAGATTAATGGGAATAGAGTGAGTGTAGAGCCCTGCAACCAAAGAGGGACAACTGCATGCACTGGTGCAGGTCAGGGGCTGAGCTGTTGGAAGGGAGCTCTGTGGAGAAGAACCTGGGGGTCCTGGTGGCCAACAGGGTGATTGTGAGCCTGCAGTGTGCCCTGGTGGCCAAGATGGCCAATGGTAGCCAACATGGTTGACCAATGGTTGACCATGAGCCTACAGTGTGCCCTGGTGGCCAAGATGGCCAATGGTGGCCAACATGGTTGACCAATGGTTGACCATGAGCCTACAGTGTGCCCTGGTGGCCAAGATGGCCAATGGTGGCCAACGTGGTTGACCAATGGTTGACCATGAGCCTACAGTGTGCCCTGGTGGCCAAGATGGCCAATGGTGGCCAACGTGGTTGACCAATGGTTGACCATGAGCCTACAGTGTGCCCTGGTGGCCAAGAAGGACAGTGGTGTTCAGGTTGACCAACAGGTGACCACCAATTGACCAACTATTGCCTATGGGCCAGCAGTGTGCCCTGATGGTGGACGAGGCCAGTGTGTGATCAGTGGTTGACCAACACTGGGCAAATGGTTGACCAGTGGTTGACCAACAGTTGATCAAAGGTGGACCTTGAGCCAACAGTGTGCACTGGAGGCCAAGGAGGCCAGTGGTTCCCTGGGGGCACTGCACAGGTTCTCTGTTCTGCGCTGGGGAGGTTTTGGGGTTCTGTGGCAAATCACTCTGGGCTCCTTTGGGGTCACGCAGACCTCGAGTTGTGCCGTTGGTTCTTTGCCTGTGCTCCTTTCCTGGTGACTCAGGCTGGGGCTGAGCTGTGGAGGTTCTACCACCATCTAACTTCACTGCGTGAACTTTCTCAACACGCTTCACTGTATTTTTAGACGTTACGTTGTATGGTGCAATTAGTCACCCCCCCCCCACCCCCCCCTCCCAGCCAGATGGTCCACGGTGACACAGGAGCTTCTTTTTTTAATCCCACACTTTCCATTGGCGTGAGCGTAACTCTGCTTCCCAACCAACCTTAAGTATAGGGTGTTTGTTTTAGCTGCAGGGTGGGCGGTGTTATTGCTGTCCCCAGGTCAGCTCACCGGGGCTGCAGTTGGGTCATTTCTGGGAAGGAATGGCAGATTTGGTGGCAGTTTCCAGTAAGGAGAAATTGAGGTTGGATTGGAAAACCAAGCAGGATTACGCCTGCTTGCTTTCTTGCTGTTGGGTGCCTGCGTAGGGCTGGGGGTTGGCGTGTCCTCCTGTGGCTCTTGGTTTCAAAGCAGGGCTGGGAGAAGGAGGTGTCACCTATTCCCAATGGAAACCAAGCTTTGAAACTGCAGCTGGATAACAGCTTGGGGTGGGAAATGTTCAGTTGTTGGGTTTTCTAATGAAGGATGCTGGGCTGGTGGGAGGGAAATTGGGACCTGGGCATCCTGGCCATGTACAGTCAATCATTCACACGCTCCAGATAGGACCCAAAAGCAATCAGGATCCCACCGGGCACAGGAGGGGGATGCAATGCCTCTAATGGGGAATGTGGTGAAATAGTTACATTTCCTCCCCACAACCCACAACAGGAACACACCTGCGCTTCCAGAGAGGGTAAGGAAACTGCTAATGGCTCTGTTAATTAATAACTGACCCTCTGCTTACATCTCCCATTAATGGAAAATAAATGTTTTCCTTATCCTGGACATGAGCTCAAGGAGTCTGAAGCTGGGACACGGAGCAAAGGCCGTTTCCAATCAATTAATATCACCAGCAGGGTGTTACGTGTGGGAACTGAGAGCAACATCTTGGTCAGGGGGATTTGGGAAAGGGCTTTTTGCCTTTAGGATCTGCCACTGAAAATACATCAGGGAGCAGCAGAAGGGGGTAATAGTCTGTGCAGCAGAGCTGCAGAGGGGGGTGATGCTGGATAGGAGGTGATGCTGGGGGAGGTGATGCTTTAGGGGTGAAGCTGGAGGGAGCAGGGGTGGCTGCTGAGTGCTGCGGGGCTGCTGCTAAAGGGCCGGGGGCAGGAAGGGAATTGTTGGGGGCAGGAACAGGTGATCACAGGAAGGTGATGACGGTGGGGGCCTCGGGGGGGCGATGCCGGGGAGCATCGGGGCCGTGCCGAAGGGGATCTATGCGGGGGGACCCCGGGGGAAGGAGAGGAGGCTGCCAGTGGAGCGGGCCGAGCTGCGTTGCCCCCCAGTGCCCCCCCCAGTGCCCCCCCCCCTCAATGGGCTCGGCCTCCTTCCCCCGCCCCCTCCCGGCCCTGGGCGGGGTTTGTCCCCGCTCCGGAGATGGTGGAGCCGATGTGAGCAGATCGGGGTGCGGAGCGGCTGCGGCCCCCCCTGGCCCCGAGCCCCGGGGGGAGCCCGGCCCCCCCCCAGCCCAGCCATGCCTGCGGGCAGCACGGAGCCCGATGGCATCCTCAGCTATCAGGTGGGGGGTGCACGGGGAGGGGTACCCGGTGCGGCCGGAGGATGCTCCGTGGCTGCTCACTGCGGCATTTCCAGCGGCAGGAAGGGGGGGTGGGGTGGGGTGCAGGATGGGGGGCATGAAGGGCGTTTGCTGGGTTGGGGGCAAAGTATCTGCAAAGAGGGGGGGTTGTGATTGGTCTGCAGTGGGGATGCAACGTGTTTGCAAGGGATGGGGAGAGCATCTGTACAAGAATGAGTGTGTGGGGGGCGGGGGGCAGGTTCTGAAATGGGGGCAGCTGAAAGGCCGAGGGATGGAGGTGGGGGGGACGGGGGGATGCACGAGGTGGATGCAAAGGTGGAAGGCGCCTGCCTGGGAGGGGCACAAAGGGCATATGGAGGGTGTCCCCGGCTGGTGGCACGTCCCTGGGCCCCCCACCCCCTCCACACCTGGACGTGTCCCCTTTGTGTGGCCACAGCCCATTAGAGTGGGGACAAAGGCCCCACAACATGCAGTCCCGGGAGGGGTTGGGTGCAGCAGGGAGCAGCAGGGAGCTCCCCCCCCCATTTTAGCATCATCTGGCCCCTCTGCACCCACCTACTGAGATCCAGCACCCCATGGGACCTGGCACCTCCCTTGGGACCCAATGCAACCCATCAAACCCCATCGACCCCATAGAAACCCATTCATTTGACCCTACTCATGCAGTGCTTTCTTAACTGGAGAAGCTTCACTGAGGCAGGGAAACTGAGGCAGTTCCCCACTGAGACAAATCCCCACTGCAACATGGAAATAAAAGTTGTTGCTCAGCAAACAGCAGCGTGGAGCAGGGACCGAGTGTTGTCTCAGGGCCATTTACTTTGATGGCACCATTACAGGGGGCTTCAAAGGGGGATGGGCTGCTCAGAGCCCAGACAGACTGTGGGTCTGGCACAGGGAGGTGTGCCCACGTCCATTTGCTACCGTTGCACCGAGCACTAAATAATAGAGAAGCAGCGGGATTGGAGCTCGGATCCCGATGGGATTTGCTCCGGGCGGAGCTCGGTGTCGGCTTCCCTTGCCGTGTTGTCTTACAGCTGCCTCACCTTTCAGGGCCGGCACTTCACCTCCGGTCTGAGTTCATTGCAGGGGGGGGAACGTGCAGCACGGAGGGATGAGCTCAGATGGGGATGAGCTCAGATGGGGATGAGCTCAGATCAGGACGTCAGGTCGGGCTGTGGGAAGAGAGGAGGTGCTCACCCAGAGGGATGCCCCATTCCTGTGCTCTGTGAGGGCTCTGGGCAGCGGTTTCACCACTGTGGGGTGCAAAGCTGCAGGGTATGGGGATGAGAAACCTTTGCATGGAGCTCTACTTTGCTGCCTCCTCACCTGGGAGAAAAGCTCTGCTGGTTGGAAATAGGCTGCTTGCTTTTCAAATGTGGAAGAAGCCCAAATGACCTTCAGCCGCTCCATCATTCAGCCCCGTTAACAGATGGGCTCCAACCAGGAATGCTTTGGGCACCGCTGCCTTTGGCTCAACCAAATTCCATCATCCTGATGGATTTCCATCTGTATTTTAGCCATGACTTCAGTTCTTGTGGGATGAGGGGTGAGAACCCAATGCTCCCAGGGACTGGAGGCCATTGGCTGGTGGAAGTGTTGGTGGGGACATCGTGGTGGTGGGGAGATTGTGTTGGTGGGAGCATCGTTTTGCTGGGACCATCATATCGGTGGGGACGTGGTGTTGGTGGGCATCTCCCAGTTTCAGAGCGCGTGTCTTTGATTAATCTCATGGCCGTGCCCCATGAATTCTGATTCCGGAAACCCACCCGTCTTTGTGCGGTTGGGACCGGGGGTGTCACTGGGTTCCTCCTGGTGGGGACAGCTCTGCTGGGGGCTGCAGGATCTACTCAGATGTCCTGGAGGATCCCGGCTCCATGCAGCGCCCAAAGGATCCACCTGCCCCCAAAGGCAATGTCCAACGCGGGGCTGAGTCGGAGATAACCCTTGTGCAGAAGCTGCAGGTAGCGTGGCCAGGGCTCCCTGCTGCTAAAATGGGCCGGAGGTGGGCAAACAAAGGAGCCGTGAGAGCTGCTTTGGCCATGGGAGCATCAGGTCAACCCCAAGAGCAGCCCAGGAAGGCATCAGCTCTTTTCCAAGGGGAAAAATCACATCTTCCATGGAAGGCATGGGCTGCCCGTGCCCCACAGTGCTGGAGACCGAGCTGCTCTTGTAGGTCTCTGCTTTTGGAGCTGGTGATGGCCATGTCCTGTGGCCAAGTGCCACCTAGCGAGCTCTGCAGGTATCTCCATCCAGCACAGCTGCGCTGCATCTTCAGGCACGGAAAAGTGCATTTCCACCCTTAGTCTTGAAATCTCCTCATTTACTTCATGGAATCAGGGAATGGCTTGGGTTGAAAGGGACCTCAAGGATCATGAAGCTCCAACCCCCCCCACCTGTGACACAGCCACCAACCTCCACATTTAATACCAGCCCAGGCTGCCCAGGGCCCCATCCAACCTGGCTTTGGACACCTCCGGGGATGGACGGGGCATGCACAGCCTCTGTTTGTTATAGAAAGCTACCAAGGGGCTACAGAAACATCGGGATGGGTTTTGCCTTTGAGGGGGTCCGACACGTGCCACCCTCTCCTCCCGCAGTAAATACTGGCAACCTCAATTTCTATAAGAATACAAGAATAAAATGTAACCCTGCTCCTTGCCCAACAGGGACCCGATGAAGAAGTGGTGGTTGACAAGGGAGGAACAAGCAACGTTGTCAATATCCACTATGAGAAGGAGGAGCTGGAAGGTGAGAGGTTGGACTGGATCATCTTTTCCCACCTTAAGGATTGTGTTGGGCTATAGCAGCACCTGCTGTACCTGCTAACCAAGAAACACGCTTCCTTTCCCAATTCTCATGTTCTTTTAATGGAGGAGGGCAGGGTGAATCCCAGAGCAAAAGGGGCTGGAAAGAACCTTTGGGTTCCTCCTGCTCAGACAGAACATTCTGGGCTGCAACCTGTGCTCAGTTCCCCTTGTCCTGGCAGCACCGAGCAGGTCCCATCTTCATCCCCCTGGGTTCCCCCTTTGGATGTTGCTCAGCACTCTGATAAGCTCCTGCTCTACCACAGGACACCGGACCCTGTATGTGGGTGTGCAGATGCCCCTGGTGAGGCAGAGCCACCGGCACCACCGGCCCCGCAGCCAGAAGCATCGGAAGCGTGAGCGGGCGAAGGAGGCAGCCCCCGAAGAGCAGGGCTGCCAATGTGAGTCCTGGGCATGAGGAGCTTTGGAGCAGGGGGGTTCCATGGGTGAGGTCTGTGGGGCGGCCTCGAGGGCCGTAGCTGCTGTTTGGGGTGCAAATTGCATTGCTGTGCAGGGCTGGAGTTGGGGAGCTGTAGGACTTTAGGGATATGGTTATCGGGCATGGTGGGGATGGGCTGATGGTTGCACTTGGTGATCATAGAGGTCTTTTCCAACTTAAGTTTTGCCTTTACTGGATGCTTATGGCTGACCTGGTCCCAGCATGGAGCATGTTTGGGTCTGTGCTTCTCCCACAGACACGCCATCCCAGAGGGTGCAGTTCATCCTCAGCACCGAGGAGGACGAGCAGCACGTCCCGCATGACCTGTTCACTGAACTGGATGAGATCTGTGTGAAGGAGGGAGAGGGCGCAGAGTGGAAGGAGACAGCCAGGTAAATGGCAGCTCCTCCTGCAGCAGGGCTGTCTGCGGTGCCATGGGGCTGACCCCGAGCGCTGCCCGCAGGTGGCTGAAGTTTGAGGAGGACGTGGAAGACGGCGGCGAGCGCTGGAGCAAACCCTACGTGGCCACGCTCTCCTTGCACAGCCTCTTTGAGCTGAGGAACTGCATCATCAAAGGCACAGTGCTGCTGGATATGTGTGCCAACAGCACCGAGGAGATTGCAGGTATCGGGGTAGGGCTGCACTGCAAACCCCACGCAGCTCATCCTATCTTCCAGAAATCTCATGGCACTTTTGTGTCACTAAGGTTTGTTGGGGTTTGCTTTGGTCTGGCGGCAGGCTGAGCATCTTCTTGCAACACGGGACCCTTCTGGGAGCCATTTGTGGGGCTGGAGAAACAACTTAGAGGTTATTTCTCATCCTAAAAAAGGTGTTTGCAATCAGGGCTCAGCAGTCTGCTCATGGAAACATGGAGTTTGCATGGAGCTGAACCTCTTAGAAATGAACATAGCCTGCATAAGGGCTGAGCCTCGTTAAATAAATCAATTATTAACAGCTATTTCCTCTCATTCTTCATTATTCCCTTTTGCCTTAACGCTCAGGATCTGGGAACTTTGGAAGGCAGAGTCTATCTGGCAGATGACCAGGCAATGTGTTTGGGGATGAGGGGAGGGGGAAGATGATAGAAGTTAATTGGAAAAGAAGCTTTGGGGAAACGATGGTTGTCTGATGGTCTCCATTCAGCCCTTTCAGGAGGCAGTGGAGTCACAGCCAATCTCAGCACGTTCCTCAGCAGGTTGCAGTCATTTGGTGGAGGGGACTCGGGGAATGTCTGTGCTGTGGGTTGCTTATAATTTGGTTAGAAAGGTGGAGTGATTCTGAAAGACCAGACCAGGCGAGGAAATGGCATTATTTAGAAGGAGAAATGATTGTAGCTGAGCCATGAATAAGCACTTAGACGCTGTTTATTTAGCGAAAGAAAACCCTTGCTTTTGTTGCAGAAGCTTGATTGCATTAAAATTCCTCATGGAACAAAGCTGGGCTGAGCTGGGCTGCATTCCTCTTGGGTTCTGCAGGGGTTCTCACGTCCCTTTACCACCCTCAGATATGATCCTGGACCAGCAGAACCACTCCAGTGAGTTTGATGAGAGCATACGGGAGAAGGTCCGGGAGGTCCTTCTCAAGAAGCACCACCACCAGAATGAGAAGAAGAGAAACAACCTCCTCCCCATCGTCCTCTCCTTTGCTGACAAGCCAGGTGAAGGGTCCTATAGGGCCAAGCACTGGGTGAAGGTTCCTGTAGGGTTTGACACCGGGTGAAGGTTCTTGTAGGATCTGGCCCCATTGGACTTGCCCTGCACAAGGATATGTGCCCCAATTGCTCCTTGTCTGTCTTTCTGAGTCTTTCTTTCTCCTCCCAGTCCAAACGCTCATCCCACATCCTCCTCCCACCACCATAGAAGCTAAAAATGGGGTGAACCACGACACCAGCCCCATGGATTTAAGCAAGGTGAGATCCTGTGGCCTTTAGGGCTGGTTTTGCTCTTACAAATGTGTCTACAGCAGAGTGCTGCGGGCTTTCATTTTGGGATAAAAGCCTGGCAATCCCTTTATTTGTTGTTCACAGGCAGAGCTGCACTTCATGAAGAAAATTCCCACTGGGGCTGAAGCAGCCAATGTGCTGGTGGGAGAGCTGGATTTCCTTCAGCAGCCCATCATGGCCTTCGCCCGCCTCACCCCGGCTGTCCTCCTCTCGGGCATGACAGAAGTCCCCCTCCCAACCAGGTCTGAAGGAAAAGCATAAAGTTCTTTAAAAGTAACATATAAACCCAACATCTCAATTCATCCCAAGGGAATGAGGCCAGCAGGAGTGAGTTTGAGAGCACATTCCCCCCGTCTCCCATTCTCCACCTCCAACCCATCGCCCACCTGCCTGGTCTCATGTTGTGCTGCTGGGATTTCTTTGGGCACTCCCTAAGCAAGGACCTGTTCTTCTCTCTTTCTCACTCAGGTTTCTCTTTGTGTTGTTGGGACCGGAAGGAAAAGCCCATCAGTACCACGAGATCGGCAGGTCCATGGCCACGCTCATGACGGATGAGGTGTGATAATAGAGATTTTGGGGTCATTTTTGGCTTTCTCCCTCTCTCCCCATCTTCCACTGCAGTGAGGATTTCAGACCGCCTCCACTGTAGCAAGGAAGCAGATTTGGAGAGCTGGAAGCTCTAAATAACCCACCCTCTTTTTGCACCTAAAGCCAACACTTGGGGTCTGCATCTCCCCATATAGTGGCCATGATGGAGATGAGTTGACAATTAGACTGGGTGACCATAGTGGTCTTTGGACTATTTGGACACCGATGTCACATTGTCCCCCTTTCACCAGTTGTCCCCCACACCTGCAGGTGTTTCATGACGTTGCCTACAAAGCCAAGGACCGGGCTGACCTGGTGGCTGGTATCGATGAGTTCCTGGACCAAGTCACGGTGCTGCCACCAGGAGAGTGGGACCCATCGATCCGCATCGAGCCCCCCAAAAACGTCCCTTCGCAGGTGGGTGCCGCCATGCAGGGAGGTGTGAGGGGGTGGGTGGGAGGCTTACAAATGAATCCATCTCTATGTCTTATGGCTATCTGTACAGAAAAAAAGGAAGATGCCCGGAGCTCTGGATGACAGTGCTTCTCACAGAAAGCCTGAAAAACACAGCGGCCCTGAGCTGGAGCGGACGGGAAGGTGGGAGGTTCAATATTCCTATTTAGAATAAAACGGGAGATTTGGGTGAGGTGTGGGGTGGAAATACTTTACCCAGAGGGCAGTGAGACCACTGCTGTCTGTAGAAGTGTGGGTATCCCAACCATGGAGATGCTCAAGGGTATAGATGGGGCCCTGGACAAGCCCAGGGCAGGGGGCAGAGCTGGAGGGACTTTGAGGGCCCTTCCAACTCAACCATCCTATGGCTCTGTGATCTTTATGATTCCTTCCAACTCAACCATCCTATCACTCTATGGTCTTGAAGGACCCTTCCAACCCAACCATTCTGTGGTTCTATGATCTTTGAGGTCCCTTTCAAACCGAGCCATATTGTGGTTTTATGGTTCCATGATTCTACGATGGGGTCTCAGGTTAGCTCCTTTTCATTGCTGGAGGGGCTTTTTTTGTGTGTGAAATGGGAGGACACTGATTTTAGCTATGAAAGTTCTCTGTTCTGTCATAACTGTCTGTTTTCCTGTCCCTCCTCCAGGCTCTTTGGAGGTTTGATCCTGGATGTGAAGCGAAAAGCACCGTGGTTCTGGAGCGACTTTCGGGACGCGCTGAGTCTGCAGTGCCTGGCATCCTTCCTCTTCCTCTACTGCGCCTGCATGTCCCCTGTCATCACCTTCGGGGGGCTGCTGGGGGAGGCGACTGATGGCCACATAGTGAGTGTGGGGTGATGGGGGGTGTGCGTGGCTGCGGCACGATGGGATATGGGTTGGTGATGGGACTTGTTGGGTTGGCAGTTGAGCCTGATGACCTTTAATCTCTTTTCCAACCTAAATGACCCCACGTTTCTATCTGCTGTTTCTATGTCTCTATTTTCAATTTCAAATTTCACGTCACTTTTTTCACACCAATGCTTTTCTCACTTTGCTTTTATCCATGGGTGCTTTACCCACGTGATTTAGTTGCTCCTCTCTTCCCTGGGCAGAGCGCCATGGAGTCGCTGCTGGGTGCGTCTATGACTGGCGTTGTGTTTTCCCTCTTTGCTGGCCAACCTCTCACCATCCTTGGCAGCACCGGCCCTGTCCTCGTGTTTGAGAAGATCCTCTACAAGTTCTGCAAGTAAGGCTGGCTGCACGGAGCCTTCTGAAGGCTGAGAAGAGGTCTTTGTTTTTCTCGTTTTCCTGTTATTTCTCTTAATGGTAGCTATAAGATTGGAGCTGATTGAAGATGGCTTCTATGGCAAACACAATGTGCTCCCCTGCAAAGACCTGACCTCAATTAGCCTCTGAGATATTAACACCCCATCACTGTTAAATAATGCTAATTACCTAATTGGCCTCTCCACCCCTGTGCCCACACCCTGCAGCCCCGAGGCTGTCTGTAATGCATGCAAACTGCATTCCTTGGCACGTTCCTACATCTCTCTGGATTTTCCCTGAAGGAAATCCCATTGGGTTTCCCTCCCATCGCAGGGACTATGCGCTCTCCTACCTGTCCCTGAGGACGTGCATCGGGCTGTGGACTGCCTTCCTCTGCATAGTGCTGGTGGCCACAGATGCCAGCTGCCTGGTGTGCTACATCACCCGCTTCACTGAGGAAGCCTTTGCCGCCCTCATCTGCATCATCTTCATCTACGAGGCTCTGGAGAAGCTCATCTTCCTGGGAGAGACCTACCCAGTGCACATGCACAGCCAGCTGGACTTCCTCACCCTCTACTAGTGGGTTTTTTCCCCTAAATCACCCCATTGGCAGCTCCTTAGGGCTGCACCTCCACTGCTCCTCCTTCCCTTCCCCTTGGTTCTCTCCTCCCAGCTGTAAGTGTGAGGCTCCCACTCATCCCACCAACGAAACGCTGCGCTTTTGGCAGAGCAATGAGGTCAACCCTGCAGCCATCGCCTGGGAAAACCTCACTGTATCTGTAAGTGCCCATTGGTGCCAACCGTGGTGCCAAAGCCCTTCAGGTGATGTTGTGCTTCAAACTGATGTGCAGCGTGTGTGCTTCCCACCCGTGGTCTTGGGAAGGAGTGCATCACATTCCCAGCCCTGTTGGTGATGGCTGTCACCCAAGGCTGCACTGCAGGATGGTATTTCTGGATGGGAGTGAGGTCAGTGAGCACTGGAGGAGATGGAGGTTTTAAGTTCATTCCTGAAGGTGGTAATTGGTTCTTTAATTGGTCCTCAGTAACTCCAGGGCTAGTTCTTAGTCAGTGCTGTCTGCACCTACATGCATAAGTCTTAGTGTCTGAGTGTGCACACATCCGCGTGTCTGATGTGTCCCAGGGATGGGCCCTGGGAGATGACGCTTTGTCTCTCCTTTCCTGCCATGGTGGTCACTGCCCTCCTTCCCTCTTCTCCCTTAACTCTGCCCCCAAGAGGTTCCAGAATCTCCTTTGGGTGTCTCATTCCCCTGCTATGCCTTCAGCCATGACTGCATGCAGTCCAAGTGGAGATCGTGCCATGGCTCTGTGCCCCATCACAGCCCATTTTTACCTCTCCCCTTTGTTGATGTGTCACTCGTTAAGGTCCCACTGCTCCTCGGATACAAATATCCTCTGCCAGCAGCAGGCACAAGGTCATGGATCTTGGACCAAGCCCCCAACCCTGCCCCAGTCACCCAACGTTTCCTTTGAGCACATGCACCTCTTTTGTGTCCTCATGCTCTGTTTCTCCAGGAATGTCGACATTTGCATGGAGAATTTCATGGACCCGCCTGCGGACACGATGGTCCCTACACACCCAATGTCCTCTTCTGGTCCTGCATCCTCTTCTTCTCCACCTTTGTCCTCTCAAGCTCATTGAAGATGTTTAAAACCAGCCGCTACTTCCCAACCAGAGTAGGTAGAAGGTGGGGGCCAGCAGCAGGCCCCACACTCATTGCCCCAAATACTGGAGCATTTGCCACCTCTGGGCCAAGAACTGCTGATGGAAGAGCCTTGAAGGCCATGATTTCCATTGACTTGGATGGTATCTCAATTGGCTTGGATGGAATCTCCATCAGCTTGGATGGGATCTCCATTGGTTTGGATGGGATCCCCATTGACGTGTTTCCTCACCATTTCTGTAAACTCAGTGATTTCCCACCTGCCTTGAGGCCACCTGCTACAGAGCAGTGTAAAATGATGACATGATTCTATGAAATCAGATCCTCTAAAGCTATTTTCTTTCCCCTCACCATTGTGTGCTCAAGGGGAAGGCTGGTTCAAATGAGGAGCTGCCATAGAAGAAGATATTTCTTCCTTATAGGGAACAAATATGCCTCAGTGCCTTATTCCCATTTCAGCAGTGAGAGTGGTTGTAGTGGCAGATGTTTATTTCCAAATATTTAATAATGATTAAACCAAAAAGAATTAAAACATCCCTTTCCCCTTAATTAAGCTGTTTTCTTTCCTATGTGACGACAGATCTCACAGGGACAAACTCAGCAGCAGTTTCTAACCAAGGGATTCAGCTCACGTCCTCAGAGTGGTGGGGTTTTGTTGACCAGCCTTCATGTTGTTCACATCCCTAAGCTTTATCATCTCGTGCTGTTCCTGTGTTTGCCATGACCCTTTCTTTCAGCACTGCTTTCTTGCCCCCCAACCCCCAGGTCCGCTCTACAATAAGTGACTTTGCTGTTTTCCTCACCATCGTCATCATGGTGGTCATTGACTTCCTCATTGGGATCCCATCGCCAAAGCTCCACGTCCCCCATATGTTCAAGGTAATGGGGGAGCTTTGGCACAGGGTTGGACGACCCTAAAACTTGATATCTACAGAAGAAATACCTATGGGTGCTTGCAAAGAGAACTCTGGTACTGCTGAACCCCATGGCAGACAGTGATGCAAAGTGTTGGGGATGCTCCAAAGTGGAGATAGAGGGAAAAATCCAAGCTGGCAGGTGATGCTGATGCCAGTTCTTTGTCCCAGCCCACCAGAGATGACCGTGGGTGGCTCATGAACCCCATAGGACCCAACCCATGGTGGACGGTGTTGGCTGCACTCATCCCAGCTCTGCTCTGCACCATCCTGATATTCATGGACCAGCAGATCACCGCCGTCATTGTGAACAGGAAGGAGCACAGGCTGAAGGTAAGGGGTTGTGATCCCCAACCCCCTCAAAAAATGCAAACGTTGTTTTGGGGACAACTCATCTCTGCTTGCTTCATTGCTCCTGTGCTGTGGGATGCTCTGTTTCTCGTTCTGCAGAAGGGTTGTGGGTACCACCTGGACCTCTTCATGGTGGCTGTGATGCTCGGGGTGTGCTCAGTGATGGGGCTGCCCTGGTTTGTGGCCGCAACCGTCCTCTCCATCACCCACGTGAACAGCCTCAAACTGGAGTCGGGCTGCTCAGCTCCGGGAGAACAACCCAGATTTTTGGGGATACGAGAGCAGAGGGTGACGGGATTGATGATCTTTGTGCTCATGGGCTGCTCCGTCTTCTTGACTGCTGTGTTAAAGGTAGGAGAAAAACACAACCAACAGCCTGAAAGATTTGGGGGGATTGCACAAAAATAGTCCCTAGTCCCCTTTCTCCAAGTCTGAGGGGCAACAGGATGTGATCCCAAACACTGATGTGAGACCCATAATAGCAACTGGCCTCACTTACACTTCCCAACCCTTCAGACCCCAGCTGGGCATATGTGAGGGCAGCAAGCCACATCATTTCTTTGGGTGTCTTTTGGACCCACCGGTGTTTAGGGGCTAAAATCACCTGCATTCAGGCAGCGAGTGGACAGGTTGCATTGTGCTCCCCATTGCCTCAGAGCTGCCATTCCTGGTGGCTAAACATGCTGCAATCATGCTGTGCACGTTCCTCCCACAAAGCCATCTAATCTCCAGGCTGAAGGCAGGCGCACCACCTCTGCGTGTTGCCACAGAGATACGTGAGAGCTGTTTTTCTGCCATCACGGAGTGCAGCATATGGTCGCATGGGTGAAATCACCCATTTCCCTTCAGTCTTTCTAGAAAATCGGATTGTTCTGATGGAAAAAAAAAAAAAAAAAAATCCCCCCAAAGTTCTGCATTTTGCGTGCACAAAATGTCTCATGGATAAAATTCCCTGTGGAAACTGGAAGGCTTTGGGCAACTTTATGCAGAATGAAAGGATAAGGTTGAAGATGCAGTGGCTTTACTTACAGTGATAGCGTTCCCTTTGCAGTTCATACCGATGCCTGTGCTGTATGGCGTCTTTCTCTACATGGGTGTATCGTCGCTCAGAGGAATCCAGGTATGGACTGTTATGCCATGCAGGTGTTTGCTCCCTGATATTTCATCTTATTGGGAAAAGGGGGAAGAAAAGCTCTCATAGAGAGTAGCAGGGGAAAGAGAAAAGCCTCTTTAAACGCAAGTGATGGAAATGCAGGATCATAGAATGAACCCATAGGGGGTCATGGAGCCCAGCTTCTTGGTTGGAGATGGCAGAGGCACAGAGGGTGGCATCTCCTCATTGTTTTGCAGTTCTTTGACCGCCTGAAGCTGTTTGGGATGCCGGCCAAGCACCAGCCCGACTTCATCTACCTGCGGCATGTGCCTCTGCGCAAAGTGCACCTCTTCACCCTGGTGCAGCTCACCTGCCTCGTGCTGCTCTGGGTCATCAAGGCGTCCCGTGCTGCCATCGTCTTCCCCATGATGGTTGGTGGCTCTTAACAAGACACTGCAGCTTTGGGTGGGGTGTAGTCATGCCTCTGTTCTCAACGTGACTTCCCTTTAAGGTCCCTTCCAACCCAACCATTCCATGGGTCTGTGACCTCTAAGGGCCTTTCCAGACCAACCATCCCACGTTTCTGTTTCTGAAGGTCTTGGCTCTTGTTTTTGTCCGGAAAGTCCTGGATTTCTGCTTCTCAAAGCGAGAGCTCAGCTGGCTGGATGACCTCATGCCAGAAAGCAAGAAGAAGAAGTTGGACGATGCCAAAAATGAAGCCAAAGAAGAAGAGGTAACGCTGCTGCTGGTTGCCTGGGGGCTGTGGGATTTCTATCACAGCCAGTCATTTAATGGTGTGGGGAGACTGGAACTAGACAGCAGGAGATCCCAATGGCCTGGATCCTACATCATAACCATTTTTTTTACCCTAAATTATCACTCAAACAGACATACAGTAAGCTTAGCTGTTGAGCAATCATACAATATTAAAATGCCTTCTAAAAGAAAGTTGTTTTATTATTGTTGTTATTTTTATCATTATTATTGGAAAGATTTGCTCATAATGGGTCTTTTAACCCCTGAAACATCTGGAGTGAAAGGTTTTCTTCCTGCTCCATCAGTGCTAAAGCTGCTGAGGACCAGGAGGGGCAGCATGCAATGGCTGTGTGGGGTTTTTGCTCAAAGACAGGAGGTTGATCTGCCCCTCTGCTGCAGGAGTCTCAGCAGATGATGGAAGCTGCTGCTGCAAACTCAGTCCAGCTGAGCCTGGGGAAGACGAGCTACGTGGGTGTCCCCAAGCAGAACAGCAAGGACAGGTGAAGCCCCACCATGCATGGTGGGAAGTGTTGGGGTTGGACTGGATGATCCTATGGGCCATTTCCAACCTTAATGCTCTATGATTCTATTAGGGGACGTGGTGAGTGGACTTGGTGGATGTTGGTTGGTGGTTGAACCTGACGATTCATGAGGTCTTTCTCAAGTGTAGTAATTGATTCTGTGGTTGCAGAACTGACCCTTCTGAGATCAACATCTCAGATGAAATGTCGAAGACGACTGTGTGGAAGGCTCTCACCATGAATGCAGAAAAACTCTGAATCTGAGGAGGAAAAAAGTAAAAGGTAATGGTGAATGTGACCATGCTGCTCTGCAAGCCACAGTGCCAAAGGGCTCATCCCCAGCAGCAGGCAGCAAGCAGGTTTAGATTGGAGGGTGGATGATTTTAGGGGTCTTCTCCAACCATAATGATTCTACATTTCCCTCTTTTTCTTTATTTTCCCCTCAGTCCTCTTTAGGGATCTTGGCTTTGAAGGAGAGGAGCAAGAACGTGACTCAGGGATGAGCCAGCGCAGCTGTGTTGGGTGGAGGAAGCAAACACGCACCCTCCCTGGTTCTCTCCTCCAAGTAGCAGGATTCCCATTAAAGCCATTCAAGTTATCCTCGGTGTGCTTCAGGCATTCAGTATCTCTAGACCAGCAATCTGAGGTGCACCTCGCTGTCAGTGGGAGCTCGGTGTTGCTCAGCCTCCGTGTGTACGTGTGTGTGTGTGTGTCGTCGCGGTCTGTGGTGGTAGAGGGGCAGCTACCGCTTGGTCATTCAGTGCTATCTAGTTTTGTTTTTTATATCGAATCCCCCCCATTTCCCCTTTTTCTGTCCAAATATAAACTCTGAATGTACACAATCATTTTCTGTTATATTTGATGCGTTCTCCACTTCTTCGTCACTGCCAGAGTTCTGGTTTGGTTCGGGGTCCTTGCTTGGATTTGCTCTTCCCTTCTATATCTCTGCTGGTGTGGGAGGGATGTCCTCTGTGGTGGGAAGTGCAGAGAGAAAGGAGAAGTGTTTGCTCCATTTTTGCCATCATTTTCTTTCCTTTGTGTCCACAGAAGGGATTGGAAATGAGTGATCCTTAAGTACCCTTCCAACTAAACAGACCTATAGTGCTATCATCTTTGGGGTCCCTTCCAACCCAGTCTTCCTATGATTCCATAGCCTTTAAGATCTTTTCCAACCCAACCATCTTATGGTTCCATGACCTTTGAGGTCCCTTCCAACCCAACCATTCTGAGGTTCTATGATTTTTCAGGACTCTTCCAACCTAAATTATGGTGCTTTGATTCTAAGGGGCAGAAATGCCACCTTCTTGTCCCTGGCTGTAAGTTGATAGAAGGAAACTCTTAAAACCCACTGCTTTGAATGAACCATATGGTCACAGGAGCAGCCAGCCACATCCATTGCTTTCCTTGCTTTTACACCCCCAGGATACTCTGCTCATTTGAATTTGCCTGCCCCTCCCCTCCCAAGCAAAAAGCCTTTTCCAACCATTATGACCTGGGGACAATTTGATATTTCCATCTAAGGGGTAGGGAGCATCCCAAAGGCATCCAAAGGACTCAGCATGGTATTAAGATCACTTCCTTGCATCGCACCACGTTGGTTCGGTTGGCAGCAAACTTCATTCCCCCAGTGCAGGATGGGTGCTGAGGGTCTTCCTCATCTCTGGTGCCTTAAAACAGCTCCTGGGGCCAAGCACAAAGGCAGCTCTGTTACATTAGAGGGCTCTGGAAGCACTGGGGGTGCGAGGAGGAGGAGCAAAGCTCCCCTCTCCCATAGGATAAAAACAGGATCCCAAATGAATCCTATGGAGAGCCCTAAGTGAAGAAGGGTGGGAGGAAAGTAAGAGGGTAATAAGTTTGGTGCTGGCACTTCTATTTTCTCCCACTGTGTTCTCCCTTCTTGCCATTCTACATGTAGAAATAGAGAGTGAATTATTTTTGCTCCTGAGATACCGAAATGACTTTATTTTTGTTGCAAGAGATGATCTAGTTTGGAAACTCTCGGTGTTGTAAATAAAACGGGGAGGGAAAGAAAACATCCGACCAAAGCTGTGTGGTCTCCCAGTTCTGAATTTTGATTCATATATTTTTTAAAGAATTTGGTTAATTTTAGGGCTTGTTCTGCGGAACCCAAATACCCAAATATGACTCCGTGCTGCTGTCTCATGGTTCCTGTCTCGAACTGTCGCTGCTGTTGACGTGTTCCGCCATCCCAGCCCCATCTGCTGTGGGTTTTCTCTGTCGTTCATTGACCACGATGGGAAAATAACCCAATAAAATCTGTTTGTGTCTCACTGCTGCTCTGGTGTCTTTCAAAGGGTCGTGGTGCTGGTGGAGAGGAATGGAGGTGTTCCTGTTTATGGGTGTTTCAGACAGGTGGGGGAGCGAGCAGCACTGATATGGGGAAAATTCATCCCCCTTGGGCTGTGTGTGTTGGTGGTGATATCATTGGGGTGTTCCTTTTTGAGTGACGTCACTTTATGTCCTCCATCTGTAGCATGCAGAGAGAGCAGTCCCTCTCTTCAGTGTGAAGTTTTCTTTTGGTACCATTTTCAACACAAACAGGGCAGAATTAAACCAAATATGTTCATATACTCCTTTATTTAATCTTAGAGCCGTAGGTCTGAGCGGATGGGATACTCAGGGGGGTCAGGTGGGAACATCCTGGTTACCATCTACCTAAAACTGGAGGAATTCGGAGAAAAAAGGGGCACCTGAACCAATCCCTGGTCAGAGCTTGGTTCTCCCATAGCCCTCAGGCAGCAGCATGCAGGATCCCCACGGGGTGCTGGGGTGGGTGGGTCGGAGCCCCCAGAACCACATTTAGGGAGGGCAGCACTGCAGGAAAGAGGAATTAAATAGGGCCGGGATGCTGAGCTGCAGCGCTGATTTCAGCAGGGGAATGGGAAACACCGTGCAGGTCTGTGCAGTTGTTTCATGGATCAATCCTTCTGCAGAGGGTCTGATTGCTGCTGGTGATGCAGGGGTCCAACAGCCATGTGTGGATGCTGGAAAGCTTGGGATTGCTGTTTAATTGTACCTTTTAAAAAGGAAATAATAATAATAATAATAATAATAATAATAATAATAATAATAATAATAATAATAATAATAATGGCACTTGGGGATGTGCTGGGTGGGCATGGTGGGATGGGTTGGGGTTGGGCTGGATGACCCCGGAGGCCTTTTCCTATCTCAGTGATTCCATGACTCTTGTACTGTTTTCCTATTGCACAGGGGTGTTTCCCTGCAACATCCTGCTCCCCTGTCCCCTCTACCTGTAGCGCTTGGTGTTGATGAGCCAATGCACAAAGTCCTTGGCCTTCATCTTGTCCAGGTAACGAGTGAAGTCGCTGGTGAAGGTGCCCTCCGAGTGCCTCTTTGTGTTGGATGGGGCTGCGTACGAGGGCCATCTGATGGCAAAAATGGGGCAAAATGCAGGGATTAACGCACATGATACAGAAGGGTTCCTGTGCCCTCGCTGCAGGAGGCTGCAAAATGCTGCAATGCATGGAGCAGTGTCCAGAAAATCTGAAAGAACACATAAAAATAACGATGGGGATCTGACAAGCCTGGCCAGCGTTGTCCCTTTTAGTGCGTGTGAAGTCCTGTTCCGTGCCCTGGACCTCACTTGGCTTCAGGTTTATAGACACCTTCAGCCCCAGGGATCTCACCACTGCTGCTCTCAGCCCTCTGCAGATGGGGAGCAGAAGGACCCCCAGTTCCAGGCACAGAGACCACAGAAGGTTTCCCACCTGCACAGTGTGGAGATGGGCTCAGCACCGCTCTCAGTGTCTGCATCTCCCCATGCAGCAGAGATCTCTGCTCTTTGCAGTGTCCTGCCATAGTTAACAGCTCCTGACACATGCTGCCTTCAGCCTCGGGGGGGAGGTGGGGGAAAGGGGGGGCAGTTGCCTTTGTCCCCATAGGGATGGAACAGAGAGAGGCACTCAGCCTTGCTCACCACACTGCCAACACAACCATTGGGTCTGGGCACCACGAACCCCCTGTGGGACGTGGCAGTGTGGGCTGGTGGAACGGATGAATCCAAAGGAATCAGACATAGCTCAATAGAGGCTCAGCTCTCAGCCTGCAGCAGCCGCAGCACACAGCCAACCACCCAGTGCCATACCTGAGAGCATCCCCCGTGTCCCTGGGAGCCACCTGCCACGCTGCAGGGATCAGCACAGCCAACACCAGCCCGGAGAGGTACAGCCAGTGGATGAGCTTCATTTGTCCCCCTGGAATCCACATAGAAAAGTACAGCTTGCCATTGCCATGGAACCCCCCCAATCCTTCCAGCATGGCAAGGATGGATGTGCAAAGAGAGAGATCCCTTCCAGGAGTGCAGGCAGCATTATGGTGGGTGCACAACTGAAAACCCATTCCCACTGCTATCTGTCAGCACACGCTCCTGGCTGTAGGCACACGGGGTCTGTACACTCCAAAGACATAATTCATGGCTATAAACTTTATTGCCAGCCCCCCCTTCCTGTCCAGGAGCAACATTCCTGCCTCACACTCATCACTGTGCTACTGTGGGACTTTCCTCACCATTAGCTGCTCAGAGAAGCCGCATTCAAAGAGTTGGCTAATTAGAGTTCTACATTTCCTAATGGGGCTGCATAGCTCAAATGGCTTAAAACACCAACACCCCCCACCCCGTTGTTTGCAGAAAATTAGATTTTGGGTCTATCATCAGGCAGCCTCATTACTTTAATTTCTTCGGAGATGGGTAGGAAAGAAGGGAGCGAAAAGCACTTACCTTCCTGCGAGGACAACCGCTCCCCTAAAAGCAAGATCCTATTTCCCTCCTTCGCTGGTTGTGGCTCAACTCTACTCCTTCCCGGTGCTTTTAAGCTTGTTAGCAGGATGCTAAAAGCTGACAGGTAGGTCATCGGTGCTCCTCTTTTTAGTTGGATGGGTCATTATGAATCATTACAGGATTTTTTAAGAGGGGCCGTTGCAAAAATATAGTTGTTGCCATATTTTTCAGCTTACGCCTTCAGCAATGAGTTGGTTTGGGGTTGTTTTTTTTTTTTTTGCTTTTTTTCCCCTATTCTTCTCTTTTTTTTTTTTTTTTTTTTTGGTCATTTCTTTTTCTCTTCTCTTTGAATTTCTTTCTTATTTTTTTTTCTTCTTTTTTTCTTACATAGCTTGGTACCAAAGGAGTGACCAATGGGTTTCCAGGCGAGACGGTCCCCATTGCCACAGCGCATCATGCACAGGGAGGTGATTCCTGTGCCCTCAGGGCTGCCCTTCCAAACACCTTTAGTGTGAGCTGGAAACATGAAAAATGAAAGGAGAAAAAGCAGAAAGGAGAATGGAAAAGTAAAAACGAAGCATCTGGGTGCACGAGCGCTTGCTGCTGCTTTTCTGCAAGGTGAAATTCAGGCTCAGGGCTCTAAAGATGGGCAGATGCCTCTTCCAATTCAAGCCCAGTGATGTCCTTTAAGGCTAAGGTGGGTATGGGGCCGTTCGCCACCATTTCTTCCATTGGGGGTGAGCGGAGGCAGCTGCAGATCTGAGTCAGAGCTTTATCACATGGGATAGTCAGGATCAGGCTGGGAGCTGGGGAATATCTGGAACTCATCAGGATGAGGACAATGGTTCTGCTGGGGTGTCTCCTGAGAGCTGGGCTCATCCCTTTTAAATGCATGGAAATGAGGCTGGAGAGGAGCAGCTGATGGACACAGCCCTGAGATCCTGGGGGGGTTCCTGAAGGATCACTGGGGGAACTCTGTTTACTGTGCCCATTTCAGCCCAAATGCCCATTTCACAGGTGCAGAGAACAGCAAGCCTGAGGGAGATGGGCCACGTTTCTCCCTCACCCAGCACCACCAAGGGATGAAGGATCTGATCCCCATCTTCCCCACTGCTTACTGTCTGCCCCCTGGGACCTTTCTTCTCACTGTTGGGTAGTTATTATTATTCCACCAAAGAGATTTCTGTAATTATTGTCACTGTCAAAATACGGCTGGTATCCAGGGGACACTCAGCTTGAAGAGCCTTTTAATTAGGGCCAACAATGGCCTTACGAGGAAGCCTGACATCAGAGGAGAAAGGTAGGAGATTAATTAGCTCAGCCTTCAGAGGAGAGGTCCAGATGTCCCACCCATCACTTGGATGGAATATTTATTAATGCCACCAAATTAGCTCTCAGTGGCACTGTTTGTGCAGGGAGATCCAGCTCAGTCCATGCAATGCTTCCATGGTGTTTCTCGGTTTTCTCTATAGTGGTTCCAGGTGTCAGAGTGATGTGTCCCATGGGACTCTTTCTCTCCTCTCAGGTGATTTTCTCTGGCCCTTTGGGATGTGTTCATGGAACGTCTCAACTTGGAAGGGACTTATAATGATCACTGAGTCCAACACCTATGATAGACTTCCCTTTCCAAGCATCCTCACCCCATCAATTAGTGGCTCTCCCATGCTGGATGATGGCACTGTGGGGGCACAGACCTGTATGTTAACTTACACACCCACATCTGGATTTTGCACCTTTCTGGGACTTGAAGAGGTTCTTATGGGCAGCAGGTGGCAGCCTCTGTCTGCCTGCCCTTTGTGTACCTTTGGTATCTGCATCTTTGGGAGGAGCAGGATCTGCCCTGAGGATTCAATGGGAACAGTGGGACACGGTCATGTAGGGTTGTCCAGAATCAAACCAGAAACGAAATGAATTAAGGCTTAAAGTGCAGCAAAGACCTGCTGAACGTCACACTGCCAGCAGCTCTGGGGCTTGGATTCCCTGCCTGGAGTGATGGGATGAGGATGGCATCCCTTGCAACAGCTCGAAGGCAACCACGAAGGCACCTTAAAAATAACAAACCACCTTGATATTCCCATCCTGAAGCTGCGGGCACAGACTGAGCGGTGGTTTAGTTTTGGAGGGATTTACTCTGATTAAGAAAGAATAAAGGCCGAGACTTCACCTTCTTGGATCCTCTGCCATTCCACACAGCTCCATGGGGAGCAAGTCGGGTCCAACCCCACTGAAGAGAGCAGGGAATGGGAAGCCCATCCCTGTGCAGCCCCCATCCCGCGGCACAGAGCTCCATGAATCAGCTTCTGTGCTCTCCCTGCCCCTGTGGCTGAAGGTGCTGTTGGCCTCCCCCACCCCGGCCACAATTAGAGGCAATTTTATACCCATCTGTCAGAGCTTGCTGCTGCCAAGGCATAACAGAGCACAGAAAGACCTCCTTGGGTCAGTGCTTTCACCTGGAACATGTCCTTCAGGGTGACCCCGAGGGCATGGTTTCAGTTTCAGCACGGTTTAGACTTTTCCCCCCTGTATTCCTTTGCAGGTGTTCTTTAAAAGCAAAAGGAAAGCCATTAAAAAAGATACTCTGTGTTCCCAGCAAGGTATGCTGGCAGCCCCTGAGGATCCTGGCTTATTTTGCTGCCTCTTTTTTACCTTCGTGCATGTTTTTGGGGGCAGAACCCAAAACCTGCCTTAGATGCTACAGCCTCCTGCTTGTGGTCGCCCTTCACTGCTTGGAGGGAGAGTGCAACAGGGGGGCAGAGATGGGGCTATGATGAGCTGGGTGGGAGCCATAACTCCATCAGAATAGGGGATCCCTGGGGGCCATATGAAGCCCAGGTTGGAGGCTCTGTCCTCACTACTGGCTGAATCCATGCATTATAGTGGGCACTCAGCACAATGCCTTGCAATGCACTGAGAGGTGGGTGCTTCCCCGTTGCATTTGGAGGTGCAAAGCACACGGTTGCTCCCATGGCTGTGAGGCTATGGGGTTTGGCTCACTGCGTCAGCTGTGTGCCTGCAGCCAAAATCCCACTTTAGGGCTGCAGGTCCTTGTTTAATTCCACTTTGTTGTCTGAGGCAGAGAGGTGGCGCTTAATGGCTTTGATATGTGGAAAACTTTGGCAGCCTTCTCTTACCGGCTTTCTATTTCTGTCCATAATGTTATCAAAATCTTATATAAGCTAACAAGAGAAGTTTACCTTTGTGCACAGGTTGAAAAGTCCACAGTGGAGTCGGTAACAAATGCACCAGAGGCTTTAATTTCACCCCTTTGGTCTCTATGTGCCCCTGACGGGCCGTGTGGGATTCAAGAACCCTTCAGCTTTGCAAAAATACACCTCCTGAAGTCCTCCTGTTGCTGTTTGCGGTGCAGCCTCCTCTGCTAACCAGCTGATTAAACCTGATCTTGCCATAAATCAAAACTTCTTCGCATTCAAATGTAACAATTAATCCCTGGGTGTGTTGGTGCAATTAGATGACAAATTACGCCTCGAGATTCACTTGCTTGTTTAGATAGGGAAGCTGTGTTTGCTCAGCCAGGGATGTTTGGCTGTGGCTTTCAATCCACCCCAGGGGATGCAGAGTGATAAACTCAGGGAGCCACATCCTGCTCCAGCTGCAGAACTCAGAGCTCCATCTCCTTGCCCTGCAGATTGGAGGTTTGTCTGCTTGCAAGCATCAGTGCAAGGTTTGCCTGCACCAAGTCTCAGCGCTGCTTCGGACAACCAGAATTTCTGAGCTCTCCTTTCTCTATGAGCACAGAATGGACCATCTTAATGGTCTTTTCCAGCCTTAAGGATTCAATGAGTTTACTCTTGTGACGTTGCGGAGTATTTACTGGAGGTGACTTATTCATACGTCCACCTCTTAACAGAAGGTAAACCTCCATGGTGGAATGCAGCGGATAATCCGTTCCGTGATAGTTCCCTAAGCAACGTGACCAGCGACCTTGCTGTTAGCAAACACCTGGGAGCCTGGCGTGCTGACTACAAGATAAAACCAACACGGAACGTGGGGCGGGTGGAGGTCCTGCAGGGATGGGGACGTGATGGTACCACTGCCACTGATAAACCACCTTGTTGTTCTGAGCCAGCCCTGAGCCAGCACTTTTCCACCTCCACAACAACACGTCTGCAAGTAAACTTGAAAAGGCAAAGGTGTGTTTGAATGGAGCCACTGGAGCCACTGGATCTTCCCCCTGGGGAGGCCACGTCTGCAATACTGTGTCCAGTTCTGGGCTTCCCAGTTCAAAACAACCAAAGATCTTCTAGGGGAGAGTTTGGGCCTCAACAGTCACCAGAGGTCCCCTCCATCCCCTATGATATCCCTAAGCACCGAATTGGGCTTGGCTCAGAATCCACTCCCAGCCCCCTCCAGCCCTCTGAAGACAAATAGGAATGCATTTCTATTCCTATAGAAGAATATAGGAGATATATAGAATAGATATATAGGGATATATAGAAGAATATAGGAGATATATAGGAGAAGATAACTCCTGCCAGACTCCCCACCTTTTCCACACACGCTCAAGCCCTTTGCAGAAGGAATTGAGCAGAGGTAGGAGGCAATGGTTACCTCCAGACCTTCAGATCCTGTGCCCTCCTGGAGGCCACGGACACCCATTTTGTCTGCTTTGGTCTGTGTTTGAGACATCAGGGCTGGTGCTAAGTGGCAATGACACAAGCTGAAGCCCAGCAGCTCATCAGCTCCTGGTGATGCTGGTGCCAGAGGAAGTCTCATTTACAGACAGTCCCGCAGCGCGCTTTGATGTGGGTGGCTGTGCTCTGCGGTGAGGAAGAGCCTTATTAAGGCAGAACGGGTTGCTCTGCTGAACCACCGGGAAGTTGGTGCTGCTGAGATGCGGCTGTTGCGGGTGCAAAGATGAGATCTTCAGGTTCGTTGCTATTTCCACGTTAAAAAAGATAAAAAAAGAGAGTATTTTGAGGCTGGATGAGACAGGAGGGATGAGTAAAGTGGAGCACATGGATGCTGCCTGCGGGGGGCTGACGTTCAGCTGTGGCTTTTTGCTCCAAATCCAAAGGAAAAGCATGAGGTGGTCACCGCGGCAAAAAGCAAGGACAAAGCCGGGTGGAAAACAAGCCTGCTGATGTCAGCGGTGGTAATAGGTGCATATTTACACACTCCACTTAAATGGGAGGCTTTAACTGCTGATTAACTGCTCTTATGGGATTTCTTCGTGAAACACCTGACAAATGGGTTTTTTTAATGCCCTTGGAACAAAGCGGGCTGATAACGTTTATATCCTTTTCCTCTCTGATGGCAATTAGCGCTGATTAAAGAGTCCATAATTCATACGAACTCTGAGTTGGGAGGGGAGGGGTGGGCAAAACGGCTCTCGGTGTGGGAAAGCAATTGGCCTCTTTGATAACCAGATTAAGAAGTAATAACTCCCAAAGGAGCAGAGCCAGGACTCACTGTCTGCAGCTGACATTGCTCTGCCACCAAGGAAATACCGCCCTGGGCCAGGTGGAAAATCACAGCTGCCAAAAGCCAAAGGAAACCCTGGGGAAGGGGAATCGATTTATTTGCGGCCTCGTATTAAAGGGTGAATTGTGCGGGATTGCTTTGAGTTCGTCCTCGTCCAGGCTTCTTTTTTTCCTAACCAGGCTGCACAAGAGGGCATTATACAAACCTGCAGCTGCACCTTGCTTGTGGGCACAGAGCTCTCGCTGTTGTGCCAAGCAGGATTAGAGCTGTGCCAGCAGAGGAGGGCTGTATCCTGGAGGATGTGTGCCAGAGGCTTTGCTTTGATGGCTGCTTCTTGGGGTGGGTTTGGAGCTGGTTTCCCAGCCAGTGCGTGCAGCTCTGCGTTTGTTCTTTGTTTCTTCCCCATCCCACAACACTGTGCTTCTGCAGGCTGAGGACAGGCACTGACCTGGGGAACCTTTTGCTTTGCTGCAAACCCGAATGCTGAGCATGCATTGCCCTTTGGATGGGAGCCTGATGGCTCCCAGGGTCCGTGGTGTAACAAAGATGCATTTAATCCTCTCCTTGTTTGCAAAGTCTTTGCATCCTCATTGCTCTGGGAAACCCTCCTGGCTCTGGGTTAACCTTTACCAACAAAGCCCCTTTGTCAGGCGGACCTCAGGGCTGAGGTTTGCTTTGTTATTTTCCCTTCTTTCCTTTATCAGTCTTTATTTTATTGATGTCACCACCACCCAGCAACACAAGGACCCATTATTCCAACCGTGGCAGGACTTTGCTTGGTGGCAAAAAGGAGATTAGGAGCAGCAGTGGGCGATACCTGGGGAGCTGAGGCCAAAGGTGTGAGTAAGAGGAATGCTGGCAGGATCCAAGCAGTGCTCCCATATGCCAGGCAAGGAAGCCTTGCTCTCACACGAGGTCTCTGCCTGAGTTTTGTGATGGGAGCAGTGGGATTTGAGGGTTTCCAGGCGTTGCTTCCCATTTCCATGGTGAGTCCCAGCAGAGGGCAGCAGGAGGTGCCTTGGGCACCCATGGGTGCTGCTCTGGGTGTCAGGATGTGCTGAGCCCATCCCCTCCAGTCCCACACTCCGAGGCACTGATAACTTTGAGCTCTACCAAGAAGAGGCACTTTGGTACTGTAGGAGGGTATTGAGGTGGGAACTGAGACTCCATGAAGTTCTATTTCAATCCTACCTGGTCTCTGGACAACTCCTTCCAATCTTTTCCATAATGGCACGTGTTTCTGTGTGCAGCACCCATACCTACCTTTATTTCCAGTACAAGTGCTGCACCTCCTCATTCCATCCATGCAATCACAGGGACTCAGCACACTGCTGGAAGCAGTAAGGTCCAAGCAGAGCCCCAGTGCTCCCCATCCACCACAACCTGACTCAAGGTGCTCACTCAGCCTCTCTCCAACCCCAAACAACCCCTGGGACGTGCCCAGCAACCCAAACACAAATGGCAGCACCTGATATTCAGGTGGAGGCCGCGGAGCTGGGGTGCTGCTTGTTGACAACAGGAAGGGTGGCTGTGAGCTGTCTGCTGGCTCAGAACGAAAAGGCACCGCAGGATCCATGGGCTGGGCAGGGGGTGAGTAGGAGGGGAGGTTGGATTCTGTGCCCAGCAGGAGATGGGTGCTGGCATGGGTTGTGCCATGACTCACGCCAACACCCATGCCAGTTTGTGCCATGCCTCTGTGCAGGGTTTCTGCACAATCCTTGCAGGATGCACTGGAAGTTTTCTATTTATTTGTAAACCTTGGGCATCCCCCAGTGCAGAGGGAGGCCGTCTCTGCTTTTTCGTGCTTTGTAGAAAACCTGCATTCAGCCCCATGCAACACACTGAAAACCTTCGGTTGCTCGAGATATTCCCATTGGATCTCACTGTTTCTCAAGCACTTGGTCCATCCCTGCCCTTCCAGCAACCTGACGGACACAAATAGACTCACAAACAGCCTCTGCAGACCTTCTTTGCACAGACTAAAGGCCGCTGGTGCATATAAACACGTAAGGTTTGAGCTGTCACAACACGTGAAAATAGCTGAATATTTCCTCCCTGCCAGAAAAACATGAAATCCTGAAAGCTTTGCGGTAACTACCAGCCAATGGAAGAGATGCTCAAGGATGAGAAACAACCTGCATAATCTTCTTAGTGCGAAAAAATTGCTTGTAGGTACATTTAGGAAATAACTGCATCCATTCCCACCCTTTAATTACAGCGCATATGGACGGCGTGTCGGGGTGTATTTATGTGTTTTGCCTGACTGCATATCTATGTACTCTTAAAACCCAAGCAGCTGATAATGGAAACCAACACTGTAGCTGACTGATATCACCTCGTATGGCCGTAAGGAGATGCAGTCAGTGCAGCAGTGGAGATATTGCTCCCAACATTGACATTCCTGTTTCTGGCAGAAGCTGGGGTGCGAGTGAGTGTGGCACAGCCGTGATTGTGTTATCGTCTGCGTAACGCAGCCCGTAATAGGCACGACAGGTAAATCTGGTTCCAAACGTGCAGGGATTACACCAGCCCTCAATGCAGCTGCTGAAATCGCTGCTTTCCGTGAAATGGCAATTTTTGCAGAGGGGTGCAGGAAAGCCTGGAAGGTTCTCAGTTGTAATAATCCCATTAAAAGCAGGGACAGACTGTGAATGCTGGGGGGGTGGGGGGAAGGGAAGACAAACAAAAATCCATCTTTAATATGTTTTAAAGCCTTGTTGCCTCACATGGGTGGGTGTGAGCGGGTGGGGGGGATCTCAGGGTTTCCATCTGGGTCTGGGCATGAGCCCTCTGACCACCCCGGTGTCTGCTGGCTGCATTCAATGCAACTTGTGCCCGAATTTAATGCAACCCAGACCATTGGGAAGGATGTGAGGTGTTCCCCTGCAAGGGGATGCTGCTGGCATCACCCATGTCCTGTATTCCCTCTGTCTTAGCAGAGCCCACTCCCACCTATGAACTGGAAAAGGGTCTCCATCCCCAGCGCCCACCTCCCTCCTGCCCCCAGCCCTGCATGGGGCCGGCCCACTCACGTTTCCCAGCTGTGCTCTGGGTGATTTTAGTGCTGACACAGAGCGGCTGCTTCAGAATCCTCTGATTCATCCCATGGAGGGCTCACACCCATGCTGGGCTTCTTCTCCCTGTTGGGATCACATGGCAGTGCTGCTGTGGGGTCAGCTCCTCAGTGGGTGCAATTCCCTCCTGCCTTTCCTCACCATGGGAAGGGGTGTGTGGTCTGCCAGAGCAATGCTGTGTCTTTTTTCAGCATAAAGGTGGATGGAATTTGGAGCAGTGAAGCAAGGAGTGATGGACAGGGATGATCCTTGCATCCTCACGGTCCAGAGGCTGCAACTTTGGGGATGCCAATTTGCTTCTATGAGCACTGGCTGCTTCCCCAGCCTCATCTTTCGCTTGGTCACTGTGGTTTTGCTTCTTGAAACTGATCTGAAGTCTCTTCCTCTTCCTTTTCTCCTGCTTGGCATCTCCACCTCCTGCAGAGAACTTGGAGGTGGCAAAGGAAAACAAGGCGCACATCAGGCTCATGCAGTGCCATTGCCTGGCTGTCATGCTAAAATACAGCTGGGGGTAACCTGTCTGATTGCATTCAGGCTGCAAATGGTATTGGGGTGCACGCAGGCAAGCATCATCCTCATCCCTGCAGCACATGGAGGGCCTGCAGTGGTGGAGCTCTGCGCAGGGTGGATGCAAGGAGCGGGCAGTGCCAGCACAGCATGCTGTGTTGCAGCCCAGGATAGATGGGCTGAGATGCTTTGGCAGAGGGTTGTGGCAGAACTGGAATAGCAGGGCCCTGGTGAAGGTCAGGGTGAAGGGGTGTGTTTGGCAGCAGAGAGGGGGCTGGGGAGTGGTGGGGTCAGTTTTTGAGGGCACCCGTGGTGCCGTGTGGGAGAACTGGAATGGCAGAATGCCATGCCTGAGTCAAAGCAGGGAAGGAGCATCGCTCGGGGCTCCTCCCAGCTGCACCCTCCTCCAGATGGGCTTCAGGGTGCCCAGAGCTGGGCACAGTCTGCTCTCACCCCACACTGGTGCCTGTTCCTCCATTCTGAGGATGAATGCCTTTATACCCTGCTGGTCACCCTCCCTTATCTGCAGCAAGATGAGGGTGGAGATGTGGTACTAAGGAGCATGATTTAGTGGGCAATACTGGTGGGTGGAAGGTGGATAGTTGGGTTAGTTGATCTAGAGGCCTTTTCCAACCTTAACAATTCTACGATTCCAAGAATACGATCAAATCAGACCTTGGGATGGGTTTTCTGCTTCATGTGTCCAAGACATCTGCATTGCCAAACCCCCCTCTGAGTCCTGCCCAGGGCTGGCTTCCTTCTAGCAAGTCCTAATTTGAAGATGTTACCTCTCCAGGCAGCCTCTGCTTCAGCTCCAACCCTTGGGAGGTGCCCTCAGGGGAAGGCAGCCCTTGGTGCTCTGCTTCCCCTATGGCCAATGTGGCCTCAGCCATCGGGTGCCTCAGGGTTTGGGACCAAGTGCCACTCATTGGGATGGTTTGAATCTGGTTTAGTCCTCCTAAAATTTGATATCTGAGTGTGCTTGCACCCATGGTTTGATTTGGATTTCCTTTATTTGCAATAAATAATACACGACATTACAAAGAACTCACACAAAATCAAAATATACACATGTAATAATTGCTTTCTTTCCGCAGCCACAAATAAACAGGATGCACCAGCACCAGCTAACGCGTGAAAGAGCATCTATGAGCAGCATAGGTGGGGAGGGAGCTGGGGGGACTTGCTGTGCCCACCTGCCCAAAGTGGTCGTTCCTCTCTGCTGGTGTCTGCACTGTGTTTCCATCCCCTGGGCCACCAAAGGTGGGTTGAGGTCCCACGTGTGCCAAACTCGTGGTCTCAGGCATCCCTGAATTGTGCAGATCTCAACAGCTTGAAGGGATGCAGCTGCTGGGTGTGGGACCACCACGGAGGGCTGCTCTGGGCAACCTCCTTTGCTGAGCTCAGCTGGCTGCAGTAAAGCTGGGAGAGCTTCTAGCGCTCACGCTCGTGTAGAGGGGTTATATACACACACTGCAATGCTCCGTTCCTTCTTAGTCACGGATGGCCTTTGAGTTAGAAGGCTTTTGCTTAAGAGTCTGCTGTAGCTGGATGTGTTCATGTGCACACATGAGCCCACGTGTGGAGTTTCCTCCTCCAGTTCTGCTTGGTTTTCCAGTTAGCTCCTACGGTGGGGTCAACTCCATGGATTTCTTCCTCTCCTCTCTCTGTTCTTCCCATTCCTCCTCTGGCTCGTAGGTGCCCTTGACAATGGCCACCCTGTCTGACATGTTCATGCAGTAGGGGACGAGGATGTAGAAGTACAGCAGAGCAGCCAGGCAAGCCCCAAGGATGGGCCCAACCCAGAACACCTAGAAAGCAACAGGGGAGAGGGTGAGGGTGAGTCTTGGAGGTTAGCACACCAGATCCAGCCATCACACAGCATCCACTACTACTCCACATCTGCCCCAGGGAGAGGTGCAAATATCCCTTCCAGTGGACTTTTTGTGTTGAATCCCCTCAGCTGAAGATGTCAAACTCCTTGAGGGCAGTGATGTGATGCTCTGGAAGGATGATGGTGAGCCTGCAGGCAATGCTGGGCGAGTGGGAAGCCTGAGCCTTTTCTGTGTGCTGCACTGACCTCATGTGATGTCCTATGTAGTGCTCTCCTTTGCACCAAGGGTTATCCTTGTATCCCTGCTCTGTCCCAAGGACTGACCTTCTCTCTTCACTCTGTGCTTGAGGGGAACAACCTCCCTTTGTTTATCCTTTCAACTCCGGAATTGGCTTTGAAACTCCTGGTGCCATATTCCCAAAGGAATTACTGCCCGGTCCCTTTGTCACTCATGCCTGGCTCTGGAGGATCCTCACCCTGCCCTCCCCAGTAAGCAGCTGATGCTCACCCAGTGCGTGGAGCTGAACTTCCTCACGATGACTGCAGGCCCAAAGGACCGTGCTGGGTTCATGGAGCAGCCAGTGAAGTAGATCTGTTGGTGAGGAAAGGAGATGGGGGTCGGGATGTTGTGTCACTTAACAAATATGAGCAACTTTATCCCACCTGCAGTAGGGACTTGGAACCAGATGAGATTTAAGATTCCTTCCAACCCAACCATCCTTTGGTTCTATGGTCTTATGGACCTTTCCAACCCAACCACTCTATAGTTCTATGGTTCTGTGATCTTAAAGGACCCTTCTAACCCAAGCCATTCTGAAATGGCCCTCGGTGCTATTTCTCTTGCAGAGATGTGGGGATCCCCATGGTGTGGAGAAGGAGCCCCTGGGGTCTATTTAACGCAAATCCCTCTGGGACTGTCTGCACGAGACTATTCTGGGGAGTCCCATTCTAGAGAAATACCTGCCTCATCACCCCCCTTGGACACTCACCCCCACCAAATGGCCCACAGCGACGGAGAGGCCAATGGACAGCGCTGG
Organism: Excalfactoria chinensis; assembly: GCF_039878825.1. NCBI lineage: Eukaryota > Metazoa > Chordata > Aves > Galliformes > Phasianidae > Excalfactoria > Excalfactoria chinensis. The sequence continues at coordinate 566,579 of NC_092852.1, forward strand.
GGAGCCCACGTTGCCATTCCTCCTGTTGTCCGTGGATGCGAAGATGCAGGCAGCCAGCTGGAAGGTGAGAATCATCTCCACCACGAGTGCCTGGCCTGGGGTTGTGTTGTTGTTGAGCTGTGAGCCGTTGAGAATGAAAATAATTAAATATGCCAGGTTGGAAGGGCTCTCAGCTCCTTTTATGGTGGATTTGAGTCTGCTCCCTCAGCACTTGATGCTTTCCCACCTGCACGCTTAATCCATTTGTTCCCTGCATTTCTCTCCCCATCTTGCTTGCTGCAAGCCATGTTAATCTGATTCATCCCCCATCCACTTTGTGGAGGAGCTCCCCAAGAGGAAGCAGCCACTACAGGAGGGCAGGGGAGGAAGAGTGTGGGCTGAGATGAAGATCTCCTACTGCCAGAGGAACAGGGAAGGTCACAGGGGTAAGACATAAGGGATGTTTGGCGTGAGCTGGCAGTGGGATCAGGCAGAGCAGTAATCCCACTGCTCCCATTTCAGCTGTTTCCCAGCACTGCCCCCAGGGTTTGGGACACACTGTCTGCCTTTGCTGCTCTTGCAGGGCTCCACCACCTCCTCTCCTCTGCTAAGAGGAGACCCTGCCCCCCACAGCCCCTCTGTGCCCTCCCATGCATTGCTCCTCTTTGCACATTCACCGGCTCTTCTCCACAGACCCTCTCCATCTGAACCCATTCCCAGCTCCCCATGGTCCTGCTGAGCTCCCACTGCCCATACTGGTTTGGCTGGGCTCTGCTCCCTGCCCCCCTCTATCTCCTGGCACAGCTCCTCTCCTGACACTAATCTCCAGGTGGAGAGGCTGCACTCAAGAACATCTCAATGGTGCTGGTGACTCACTGGGGCCCTTAGGATAAAGGAAGAGCTTATTAAGGGAGAAAAAACCACACCATTCATCACACCACACAATAAATCTGTCAGTGCTCTCTGGCTACATCGACATTTGCTCCAATCTCATTCCCATCCCCTCTGCATACAGGACAACACGTCAAGACCAACCATCCCCAAGGATTTGGCTCTCCAGGTCGGCACGGGTGCCAGAGAAGCAAAGCCTGCATATAAGGTGAGCAATGAGGCAGATCATCTCCAGGTCAGAGACTTACCGAATTGATGGCCAGGTTGCCACGGGTATTGGCTGGTGTCACACCATAGAGGATGCCAGCCCCGGCGATGGCCCCAACCAGCTGAGCAATCACATAGAAGAGTGTCCGGAGGAAGGAGATCTGATTTCCAACGAAGAAGGCAATGGTTACTGCAGGGTTGATGTGGGCACCGCTGATGTGGCCAAACGCCTGCACCAGTGTGCCGATGGCCAGGCCGAAGGCCAGCGAGATCTGCAGGATGCTGGGGAGTGCAGATGGCCACTTCAGTGCCGAGCCGAGGCCGATGAAGACGAAGATGAGAGTGGAGATGAACTCGACGAAGACGGCTCGAGCGAAGGCCAAAGTTAATACTTCCCTCTTCATGGTGGGAGTGGGCGGAGGGCGGCTGGGAAGGAAGAAAGTTTAGGTTTCCTCTGTCTCCAGGCTCTTCTGTCTGCACCGAGTTGTAGGGCCATACCTATCTATATATGCAACAGCAGCAGGGAGCTGTGTTACAAGGCGGTGGGTGGAGCCGAGGAGTTAGCCAGTCCTCCCAAATTATCATGTGAAACTGGAAAAGTTTCCATCTGAAAATAACTTCGGAGCCTCTTGGTGAACCAATGACTCAGATATTGGTGGTATTTCTTTCTTCTTCCCTCTGCAAACAAAGAGCCCCTATAGGGTGTCTCCGTGGTCGTTAGATAACACAGTTGCATAACGATGCTGCGCTCCCTCCTCTGCTTTTCCCTTTTACTACCTCTTGTCAGGTGCCGAGTGTTTGTTAGCAGAGGTGTAGTCGTTATTCCCTTCCTCTATGTGCTCGTGGAGCAAAGAACACTGCAGCTTTGCTTGAAAACTCCCATTGCCGTTGTTGGGCTGGAGGAGCTGTCCTGGGGCTGTGCTCCCACGCTTGGCCAAGTGCATTGGATTTAGATAAGAAACGAAACGTTAAGTAAAATTAAGCACCTGGAGCTGCTCCCGGGCTGTCAAGATAGCTCAAAGTCAGAGAGCAAGTGCCTTGCGATCACCCCAAGGGCAGGGCTTGGGGGACACTGCCAAACTGGAGCTTCCTCGAGGTGCCCACACGGGGGCTGGAGGAGAGAGTATGACCCAAGAACAGAGGGCTGATTTCAGTCTATGAACCCCTTTGCTGCCTTTCTACTCTGCTGCTCCTTCCAGAGATTGATAAGCATCGGGTGTGGGTTTCACCAGCGTTGGCGGTCAGTGCTGCTCCGTGCCAATACCAGGGAGCGTGCATCCTACCCCGTCATCTCAGGTCCTTTCTTTTCTTTTTGCTTTCCAAGCTCTTGCTCAACAAGGTCAATTATTTTGCTCATGGGAATGCCAGCACAAAGCCACAGGCATTGCAAGGACACAAGCCACGTTTGCATGTCTCTTCTCATGTTCACACGGCACTGGTCTCCATCCCAAATCCATCTGGCTGGAAGTCTTTGGCTGGCAGGGAGCTGCTGGGGGGCTGAGGTTTAGGGGCTCTGGTGACACTTCACAATGATCCATTTACAGCTGTGTGCCAGGATTTATGTTTGTTTCAAATGCGTTTGGGTGCTCTCCTCTGCTCTCCTTGCTGTTCTCCAGCACAGCTGGTCGATTGTGTCTTGCTTTTCTCAGGCAAACCGATCTCTCCATGCAGGGGATATCCGTGTGCTTCTTGCAGAAGTAGTCACTCTCCAGCACACAGCAAGCAAAGCTCCACGTGCATTTTTGGTAAAAAGCATTTCAAATCCCTCTTTGAATTCAAAAAGCACTGAAAAATAGCATTCACTGCTGCCTTCTGCTGGGTGCAGTCAGACTTGCATGTAGCCAGTTCCGTTTGGGGTCAAAGCCAGGAGGGATTCCCTTCTTCAGAGCCAAAACTAAAGGAGCCCTTTTGCTCCAGCTGGGCCCTGAGCTCAGCACACAGATCCAGTGCTCCTTACAGCGCAATTCCTCCTCCTCATTTCCTCCTGGTTCTGCTGGTCCTGGGGATCTGGCCGGGTGAAAAACCAGCTCTGTTATCCTAGAAGCACCCGGTCCGTTGGCGTGTTTTGGTGAAAGTTTTGCAAGCTGGTTTTTCAAGATGCCCTGGACAGATTCCAGTTGGAGTAATTGCTCACCTCTTCCCTTCCATCCTCCTGTGGTTCCTTCTGGACTGGATGCACCTCACTCTCATCCTCCCACCCTTTTCATAACGTGGCTCTCTGTGCATGGTGGTTGAGTTTTGCTGTGTGTGTTGATATAGGCTGGTGATTTCAGGTGACAGTGTGGCTTCAGCTCAACACTGGCAGCACCAGGCTTGAAGTCACTCTCCCAGACTGTGGATAAGAACCTCCAAAAGTGAGAAAGCCCTCCCAGCAGAATAGGGGATGTAATGAAATGATGCTGAAAACGATGGGGAAAATCCTATGGAGAGAGATGTGGGGTGTTTCTCTAATTACAGACCCTGCAAAATGGGTTTTCCCTTGGTTGTTTAAAGACTTTCCTCTCTGGGGTTGTCGTGGTTTTATGAGTTTTGTTACCCTGTCATGGCGTTCCTGCTCGGCCTCTCTGATGTCTGACCACGAGGTGTTGGGATGGCTTCCTTCCTCTTCCTTTCTACATGCCCTCCAAAAAACCTGTGTGAGCTGAAAGTGTCTCGGATGCTTCACATGTAATTGAATTGGGCAAGCAGGCGTTGCGCAGGGCCCTGCTGACAGATGGACACCCACGTGCCAGGGGCACGCATACCTCACTTCTCCCAGTGGCTTTAGGAGGCAGGGAGACGTGGAGGATTTGCCATCACGAGTAGAACGTCTTCAGCCACTCTTCTTTTCCTTGTTGGCATCTGCAAGCAAAGAAAGCACAACCAAAACCCACCCACTTATCTAACTCCATTGCAGGGCCATGTGGCTTGGTGGCACCTTGGGGATAGTGTGCAGGATGCAGACAGGGAACCCAAGCCCACTGCTTGCACTGCTTGGATGGGAGGAAGGCAGCTGTGCCTCATCCTTGCCCCGGGCTCTGTGGCTCTGCCTCACCCACGGAGGTGTGTGTGCCATTAACTGGATACGTGTGCCAGACCCTGTTGTCCCTGGGTTGCTGGTTGCATTTCTGAGCCCTCGCCATGCTTCTATTAATTCACTTTTTCCACTGCAGCCCTGATTTCTGATGGGTTCAGCTCTGTGTCAGACCTCAAAGCCTGGCAGGTCAGCTTGCAGGGGGTTGAGTTTGGGCTATAGGTGCTGCTGTTTTTGGGCTTGCCCTCTCACCTGGCTCCATACGTTGACCAGGAACCTTCCAGCTGGCACAGGAATACAAGCAAGGATAACAACAGCAACAGCAGCCAACTCCTTCTGCTGGAATCTGTGATTAGCCGGGATTAGATGGCTGGAGGAGAAAGTTTGCTTTGGTTTGTTTTTAAAGAAAGGCTGCTTCTTGCTGGCTCAGCTCTGGGAGCTTGCAGCAAGGTATGAAATAACCCAGGTGGGGAATTCAAAGCAGAGCAAGCAAAGTTTTTGCTTTTCGTCCTAATCCCGAGGCTGCTGCTTTCTGTGGTGGGGTTGGGGCGAAGCCTCATTGCACCGTGGTGCCTCTGTGCAGTCAGGTTCAGATGAAGCTTTCAAGGATTTCTCTAATCTACCCCACGATCTGCCCGTGCTTGCTTTAAAGTCGAGGGATTATTCTGCTGGCCTGAGGCAAGTGACGTTTCCACCTTCCCCTGCCCTGGAGGGTTTGGCTTCCCCCAGCAACCCGATCTGTTGCTTTTGGAGCAAAAAACCCTTGAGCTCCACTAACCAACTCCCAAAATTGGCTGTGGGAGCCTTTGTTGTGGACGTGTCCAATGTTGGCAGCTTTAGGATTAGTTGAGCTGCACTCACTTCCAGGACTTCTGCACTTGATTTTGGGACAGGCAGAAGGGAGAGGGTACAGCACTTTGTGGGCCAGGTTTACTCTTGGAATGTCCCCATGTCTTTGCCATCCAGCCCTTGCTGGTCATAGACCTTGTAACCCAGACCTTGTCTGTAAGTAGGGCTGATGCCATCAAAATGCTGAATAGTGTTAATACTTAATAACAGCATTGCTCTGCTCCTTGCTTAGAAATTACTTGGCAGTCTCTAAGGCATCCAAGCAAGTGGATGCAAAGGCTTTGGGGCTGGTCTGCAATGGAAATGCCAGCATCCTTAATAATTAATTTGCATCATAATAATCATTACATTGACACACGGGGATAATCACATGTAGTAGGGAAAGCAAAGCCCCATTAGAAAAGAGATCTCTGCAGATCAGCCAGGATGAAAGCTGGGTCTGAAACCCGTGTCCTGATTTTCAGGTCTAGCCCTTTCCAGTGAAGCCACCTGCATCAGTGACACTGGGAGGCTGCATTTCTGCTCATCTAGGTAAATACTTTGCATTCTTAGGCCAGTAGCCACTCACTGGGATTCAGACAGATGCGCATTTGTGAGATGGCTTTCCTCTTGAAATGTATTTGCCATGGAAGTCTCATCTTTGCCCACACAGTCTTCTTGTAGGGTTGCAAGGAGCTGGCGCTGCATCAGGAGATCTCTAATTCAGCAGCACTGGTGTAAGTCTGGAATGACTGGCTTGGTTTCCTGACGGTGCAAGTTTTGGAAGTGTCACTGAAGACAATGACAGCTCCATGGAGAGGGAAAATTCACGTACCTGATTGTCTCCAGAGGACTCAGGCTGCTTTAGCCATCTGAAAATCTGGTTCAGTGAGATTGCTTCATGTTATCACTGCATGCCAAGAGCAGAATCCAGCCAGGCCAGGAATGGGAGCAGCGTTAGGTGATGAAGGAGGAATGGTCCTTATTTGGTGGGTTGGTAGTTGGAAGATGGGGGCTATGCTTTCACTGTTATTTTTGCAGATCAATAGGCTGTTGGCTTGAAGCTGGTCTGCATGATACATAGATGACCACACACATATTATATGACCACATACATATTATATGACCACAAATGTGAACTGAATAATGACACACAAATCAGTTCATTGGGTAGAAGTGAGTTTAAAGCGCTTTATTTGAAAGAGCACAGTAAGTTATTAGACACTAAAACTCATCCATAGGGCTCTTTGCAGTTTATGTGTCATAAACATTGTCGTGGTGCATAATAACTCGAATGCTGGGATCTGAGGGCATGTAATTAACTTCAACACTGAAAAAAAAATGTCATCAATCATCTGTATGGTGTTGTCTATAGAGGTTCATTGTCAGGATAAATTCTGGGTAAATATGTTTGTGTTTTCCTGGAACACATTGATTGTTTTTCCTTCAAACAGCAGCAGAAGTGAGAACTAACGTTGAAAATGAGCAATTGGTGATTTATATGAGACACTGATGCCCATCTTATTGAATACTTCCATTAACAACCTCAGCAGCAAAATCCTAAGTGAGGTGGTGATGTCTTGTGACGGCGCAATACGAGGGAGATATCGTCAACAGAAAGAGGATGTCATGCGGGAAATGCATAACTGTGGGGCTGAGTAACAGAAATGAGATGAAATTTAACGCTTAAAAGAGCTAAGGCATGTCCCAAAGACAAACCCAAATTCTTTGACTACTCGAGTGGCTGTAACAAGGTTCTGATGAAAGGATGGGATGGTCAAGAACCGTTGGTGTGGTGCATCTATGAAAGCAAGAGTTGGAGAGCCTCATATCTGAAATGCTCTGTATTACTCATCTGAAATCAGGGTGGGATAGGAATGGAGGAAAGAAAGCAAAATCCAGGCAGAAAGAAAAAGCGCTGAAGCTGAAGGACAGCAGTGGTCCAAGAACAGCCAAACTGTGGATTATCTAGGGCTGAAAATTAGGAGGTTTCTCATCATCACAGGAGAGAGCAGTTGCAAGAGCTCCCCAATGGGGTCAGAGGGAACCTGAGGACACTCTTCCAGCCAGCAAAAGAAAAGGGCATCTGCGTTCCACTATGGGTCATAAATGTGCTTGGGTTCCTCGCAGCAGCAAAACTTGCAGGTTGTGAGATCCGCGAGGCAAGGAGCAGGGCTCCCGTGTGTGTGCAAACAGCTGGGCAGTGAGAAGAAGTGGGAGAAGGGTGAGCAGAGTTCAAAAGCAATGAGGCATCGGGTGGCAACCTCCACACCCAGCAAACGCCTGTAATAACACCTCTCTGCAGCGCCTCGAGAAGGGCAACGAGCTCCACCGCGCGCTGCCTCCTGCGAGGGGGACTTGAAGGTGGGACTCCAGCATGTGCTCGTCCCTGCTGCTACCCTGGTGGCTTTGCTTTATCGGTGCTTTCCTCTAAAGTTAGAAAACCTGCAGACATAGAGCTGGGTGGCAAAGCTGGGCCATCACAGCGCGTCTCCCCACGATGAGGCAACACGAGACAGCAGCAAAATATAAATGGAGAGAGGAGAGAGGTGAAGCACTGTTTGGAACATCGGCGTTCTCTCAGCTCCTCTCCTGTCCCAGGGTTGGCTTGGCTATACCTTCTCAGACATCCCCCTTGGCAGGCTCTGTGGGGAGTGCAGCTCCACCGACTGCCGCCGGCGTGCCTCGCGCTCTGCCCAGTCCTCCTCTGGCTCCATGCCCTTGAAGATGGCGAGCCTCTCCGAGAAGGTTTTGGATTGTGGGAAGAGAATGTAATTGTAGATGATGGACGCGGCCGCTGCCCCAACCAGGGGGCCCACCCAGAAGACCTGTGGAAAAGGGAAAGAGAAGAATGTGGCAAGCAGAAGCCTGCCTGTGCTTGGAGGATGAAGAGGAGACGGGGTCCTTGAGAGCATTACAGGGATCTTATGGACCTGTTCAACCTGTTTTGCTATTGAGAACAAAATACAGAAGACAGACCTGCCCTGGCCCTCTCTGTTGACTTGGCCATCTCTTGTCTGTTCCCTCGTTGTTATGCCTGAATGTACATGCCCACTCTCTTCTGCCTCTTCCTCTTCTGAGGGTCAGCACTGTACATTCTCTACTTATGACAGCACTATTGTGAGCACGATTCTGGTTTGGGTTCCTCTGAGGATGTCATCCTACCCATTTATGCATTCCTATGGAGAGGAAGAGGCCCCAGCTTGGACACCTCTGAGCACAGCCACAGCTCCAGCACTGAGCTGACAATGCCTGGGAGCGTCCCTAGAAGAGCTGATGGAAAATGCATGCCTGGATCCAACCGGAACCAGGAAGGGTCTTCACGATGGTGAGAAGAGCTTCATTCTCCATTGGTTTTACCTCTTATGCTAAGTCATGGTCAACAAACCACACACCCTTTTCCTGTTGCAACTCACCCTGCTTAGATAAGCTAATTAAGCACCCAGCAGCCCCACCTCTCTCTGCAAATCTCCACATCTCTCCTCTAAACAGGAGCTGCTGCTGCTGAGATGCTGGACCTGGTTGGCTTTTTGTTATTCTAAGAATACTGATACCCTGGGGGGCTCATCCCATTGACCCAGCACCAAGACAACAGTTCTTACCCAGTGATCACTGAAGTCTCCAACGATTACAGCTGGGGCAAAGGATCTGGCCGGGTTCATGGAGCAACCAGTGTAACGGATCTGCAGAGAAACACCACTCTTAGTGTTAACATTAAGCCCTTTTACCACAACTGAATATACCCCAGTGTGTTATTAGCATGATTCATCCTCCCAGTGTATCCCATTCCAGGAAACAAAATGCTACCAGCTTCCAGCTCCCGAGTCAACACACCTGAGTCCTATTCGTGCATCTCTGCTGCAAGCAGATGTGTCTGCATGGTGCAACTCGGCTGCAAGTTGGGTGATGTATACTGCAATGGGAGCACGTTTCTGCCGTGCCTGTTCCTGGATCACATTGCTACTCCTTGCCACAGAGGACTGAAGGAAAGTAATCCCATAGCAAGCCACGCAGGCTTGCATATCATTAAGGATGGAAGAAGTGATGCAAACATTGCTGCTCTAATCCTGAGAGGCTGGGAGACACTCCACCAAGCACTGCTCTTTAAGCCATTCCACTCACCCCAAGGAGGTGTCCAACGGCAACAGAAAGGCCAATGGACAGAGCAGGAGACCCCACGTTGTCCTCCCGGCGTTCATCAGTGGAAGCAAAGATGCAGAGGACGAGCTGGAAGGTGAGGAAGAGCTCGACGGTCACCGCCTGCCCCGTCGTCGTCTCATTGTGCAGCTGAAAGGGGAAAAGGCATCTCAGGGATGGGCAAATTCAGTGTCTGGAATGCAGATTTAGAAGGGAAACCCAGAAAGGCAGAGGAAATGGGTGAGAATCGCCCTCCTGCCCAAACCCAGAGTTGGATCTTGCTCTCCTCTCTCGACATTTGAAGGATGATTTGTACAGGCAGCTACATGATGAGCAGCCCACAGGGGAAAAGAAAATCAAAATCTCTCCTTTCAGGTGCTTTGTGTTTGAAAACAGCATTTGGAAAATCTCTCAGAACTCTCATTGCTTTGTCGGTTTCATTAAACCTCAGCTATTATCAATATAAGTAGTCTTGTTCAGACTAATCCTCAGATCCTTTCCAACCCTTTTAATCTCTTTGGCAGTGAAGCTGGGTCTGGCAGTGCCAGCTGACTTCTGCAAGAGAAGGGATTTCCCCGTGCTGCCTCCTAAAACACGCTGCCTTCCTCCTCTTCACCAGTTCTGGGTGATGCTGCTGCTGGAGTGGGCATCTCTGCAGAAGTACAGTTGCTCCTACCCATGGAGAAGGGAGTTACAGTGAATGCTGTCTTTCTCTTTCGGTCTCTTTTTATTGCATGCATGGTTTGAGAAGGGGATTTGATGAGGGTTTGTCTCCTATCTAGGTGTCTATCCAGCCAGCTGGATCACCTCTGTTTTCAGTCCCTAAAAGCAAAGGAGCAGATCTGGAGCTCAGTCTTCACCCCTGCTGCTGAAAGAACCCATGCTACATCTGACCATGCCAATCCAATGTTTAACAAAGGTCCTTGCTGACCCCAAAGCCCTTCTACACATCCCCCGGCCTTCCTCCAGCCCCATCCCAAACCTCTCAGCTCCTTCTCACACCCACCACGAGCTGCAGCCTCACCTTGTTGATGGCCAAGCCTTCCCTCGAGTCAGCTGGGGTGATCTCGTGTAGGATGGCAGCCCCTGCCACGGCCCCCAGGAGCTGAGCCACCACATAGAAGACTGCACGCAGAAAGGAGACGTGGGAGCCGATGAGGCAAGCTACTGTCACTGCTGGGTTGATGTGAGCTCCGCTGATGTGCCCCAAAGCTTGGACCAGCGTGCCGATGGCCAAGCCAAAAGCCAACGCAATTTGAAGGATGCTCGGGGCGGAAGCTGAAGGCCAGTTCAGAGCAGAGCCCAGGCCAAAGAGGATGAAGACCAAGGTGGCCAGAAATTCTGCCAGGACAGCCCGAGTGAAGGCTACAGAGCGGAGTTCCCACATCATGGAGGCTGCAAGGACTGGCCCTGCCTGCAAGGGCTTCAGGCAATGGCTGTAGCACTGCAGGATCCAGAGAGGATGTTGGGGGTATGAGCCCTATATATAAGGGTATGGGATGCAGGAGGATTGCCCGCTGAAGGAGGTGGGGTTGTGGTCCTGGGAAACCCAATGCTTTCCTTCACTTGTGTTCCAGCTGAGGGAACTTCAGAGCCTGCCCCTGCTATTAAAGCTAGGGAATGCAGTGCTTGCCATCCTTGAGAGGGCATAAATCAGCCTTGAGCAATGCCAGGAAATGCTGCTTCCTCTTCCCATTGCTTTCTTATGAAGGCTTTGGAAGTGCTCCTTGCTCCTGTCTCCCTATCACCTGCACATTGGGGAGAAGAGAAAGTGAATAAGGAAGCTGTAGGGCTAAAGTGGAGCTGACCTGGAGCCCTGCATCAGCCACCCAACCTCATGGACAACTTGTTTCAGTGCTGGTCATCTCACATTCTGCTTCATATGTAAATAGATTTTTCCCTTCAATGGATGTAGATCTATATCTACAATGACTGACTTTTGGTGCTTTTGACTCAAGATTGTGCCTTCCTAATTAAGATTTTATAAGCTTAAAGTGATAAACCCCATAGGTCTTGCTGAAGAGAATGGCTAACAAGTCAGTTGCTCTTCCCTTCCATTGCTTAGGACATACTGTCCACTGGCCATGTCTCTAAGGCCTTTTGCTGGTTGGTTTGCTGCAAAAATGGACTTTTTTCTCCTCCTTTTTCTTCCTCTCATTAACTGACTCTTAAGCCATCCTGGGAGAAGTGCCCCCCCAGGGCAGAGCTGGAGATGAGAGGATCATTTCATCTCCTGTTTGGCTCCAACAAAGGCTTCCGCTGCAGGAGCCAAACATTTCCCTTCCAGAGGAACTGTGTGAGTGCCACTGAACGGATGTGAAGAGCTGGCAGAAAAGATTCCATATCACTCAGATTGCATTGCTCCTTCCCCCACAGAAGGTGGGGAACAATACTGTCCCTCTCTTTACATATAAAGATGCTGATGTGAACATTGCCCGTATCAAAGGAGAAACTGGGGGGAAAACAAGTCCAGGGTGAGGATGGAAGACTTGGATTCGGCCCCTTCCTCTGAAAACTCCTCTGTCTGACTTCCTTGGCAAAGCCAAGAGGTGACTTTGGCCCCAGGCTCTGGTTTTCCAGCAGTGAAGCAGATCTCATGCAGCAGACTGCGAGGCTGCCTGTGTTTGAGGTGCTGATAAGGCACAGAAATGCGGCCACATCCTGGCTGCAGGCTCCTGCTGCTCTCTGCCTGGGATGGATTTGCAAGCTTAGCATTGCTCAAAAATGCATTACGTCAGGGCCTGATTACAGGTGCAGGCTGCCAGTGGCGTAGGGAATGTCAGATAACTAATATGGCAATTACCTGGAGCTGATACCCTGTTTGATTAATAGTTATTCATGGCAAGCAAGGCGTGATGTGTCCCTGCTTAATGAAGACTAATTAAAAAAGCAAGAGAAGCAGGCAGGATTAGCTCTGAGCAACTTAAAACCCTGACACAGCCTCACGCTCTTTGCTTTCAGTTGGTGATGTGAAGGCTGGTTGCAGCTGTTGTCTACCCGGTGCTTTGGGGATGCACTGTGCCTCCTCCTGATGGCAGAGCATGGCTCAGGAACACGTTTTTGAAGCACACTTTGCAAGCGAGGGAATTGCACTTGCACAACAGTGTACTTCTCAAGTGACTTAGATGGCTCAGATATCTCTGCTCCCCTGGCTTTCAGGAAAGTATAAACATCCTTCAGGTATCTCCATTCCATCTGAAATACCTCTGAGCCATGGAGAATAAAAGATTTATTGCATATAAAGAGCTGTGTGGGTTTTCTTGCTTGGATGTAGGAGGTGAAGGTGCTGCCCAGACCTCAAAGCTCCTTTTCTCTTTAGAGAGAAGCTGCAGACAACTCCTCTTTCTCCCCAATAGACCAACCCTCATCTGTGCAGCAAATATTAGACACTGGAGAATCCCAGTGCCCTATTTATTAGGCATCCAAGCATCCAAACATACATGGGGATATATGAGGATGGGGGTTTAATATCTGTGTCCCCCAAGGAGAGGGAACCATCAGGAGTAATTCTATTCTCCCATTGTCACGCTGCCTCAAAGGGACATTCACACAGTTAAATGGAAGAAAATCAACACCTTTCCCAACGTTTCAGGCCAAAGCTTAAATCCCTATTCAGACAAAAGCTTCTGCTGGCTCTTGTAGTGTTTATTGTTCTCATTTTAATTGAAGCAGAGGGATTAATGCAGCTCTGATTTCCTTCACTGACTTCAATGAATTGCTCTTGAGCACAGACCAGGAACAGGGCTGGGGCTTTGCTTTATTTTTTTTTAACCCCATCTGAAGGACTTGCAAGTTCAATCCTGAATGTTTGTCCAGTACTTTGTTCAAGGTACATTGCAAGACTGGCATTGGTGGAACTGGAGTATGGATCATGGCAGGGTCGCTGCATTCCTCTGCTGCCCTTATTGCAAAGAAAAATCGGTTTCGTTTTGCTAATGAGGTCCTTAATGGACCAAAAGGAAGGGACTGAATGGAGAGAATGTGGCCAATCCCAACACACTGAAGGTCAGAGAGAGGGCTGAGCCTGGGGACAAGCTCCCTTCAATCACTCCTTAAGGGGTGTAGGAAGGAGGGCATTTTCCTCCTGTCTGGGCGATGAAGTTCAGGGCCAACGCATGTCTTTGCACAGACATTTGTAGGAAAATAACTATGCTCTATACGGTGCATTCCTCGTGTTCTAAAGAAGATTCTGCACACAGCTTGAAGGCGTCACTCCACGCATCACCCAAACCTGTTCTCTTCCCCCACTCCCAGCGCGGGTCTATTTGTGCAATTGCTTTCGTTTAGAGGTATTTGGTGCACGAGGTGGTGGGAAGAACATGTTCTTCTGGGGGTGACGAGTGAAGCGCACTCCTGAACGGCTGAACAACGTAATCCCAAGGAGTGCCCTGCTCTCGTGTTGCTCTGTTTTGTTGGCTGGTGCGTGCACGCGGGTTGTTACTCTCGCTGACGTGGTTTGCGGGTATCACGGATCTCACTTCCGTTTATTTTTCAGCCTCGCTGCTGTTTTCTGCAGTTCAATGAATGCAGCCAGCACGGCGTTAAGAAAAACAGGGCACACCAATCCCAGCCTTGCTTTGACCCCATGCCATGGGCAAACAATCGCAAGCAGCAGAGAGGTTCAATCAGGTGATGGCCCCCCAGATGCTCCCCTCTGCCTCATTGTGAGCCTGCTCTAATTAAAAGGAGGGCCTAATTCTCATCCAGCTGCTGTGGCTTTTGTAGGGATTTCCCTACAGGCAACAAAGAACTGATGGCATAAAGGATGGAGAGCGGTTGGGTATAAAAGCTCAGGCTGCAGAGTTGTGTTCTCTGCAGAAACCAGAGGGGAGAGCATCCTGCCCCGAGTAACTTCGGTTTGTTCAGCTCCTTGTAGCAAAGGGAAGATTTCTCTGCTCTTTGAGCCTGATGGAGGCTGTATCACCTGAAGGCTCAGTAGAAGCAATGAAGGTCTGAGCTGCCGATGGGAGGCTGGTGTTGACTCTTAGGACCCAATTCCCACCTTTCGTGGAGGTGAAGCTCTGGGGTGGCTCACATGGGGTCAGTGGTGAGCAGGGAGCTCTGCCTGGGTGCTGACCCAGCGCTGACTGTGATGGGACAAAGACCCTCAAGCACACGTGGGTTTTTTTCTATCACCCTTTCAGATTACTTTCCATGCATGCTCCCAGCCAAGGACCGAGCCCAGTGGCAGGATTTAACATTAATAATCCATGGATAATTCAGCAGCCTGAAAGCCTCGAGTAAAATCCTGCTTTTCTGGCTCTTTTTGAAGTGTGTGTCAGAGTGTTTGTTGCCAGTGGGGGCTTTTTCCCTCCCGGGAATAGGAGAAAACACACTCGCTCCTGGGTGTGCCACTGTGTGTTGATGCAGCAGATCCCATAATTATCCCATCTGGTTTTCTTTGCACCTCTTTTGATGCGGTTGAGCATCCGGTGAAGTTATTGTAATCCCTGCAGAATCCCTTGTGGATTTGGCAGGGTGTGACCTTGACAGATATATATATATATATATATATAGTGTTGTTATTATAGAGCCTGAAAGCTGTGTGTGTGCAGGAAAACAGCTGCCTCGTGTGGCTCAGTGCTGGACCAGCACTTGGTGGGGAGCTGCAGTGGGATGCTGAGGGTGCTGAGCAGTTGCAGGGATGCTGTGCTTGAGCACCTGTGGGTCTTACTTAATTATTTCATGGCTGGAAAAAGGCACAATGGATTTCAGAGCCCAGAGACAACAACCCCTGCTGGTGTCGGATCGGTTTTGGGGCTGTGCAATGAGGGAAGACTGAGCTCTGGGCTGGGACCGTCTGGGGTCCATTAAGAAAACAAGCATCTGTTTCTCACCATGTGTCACCTGGAGGTTCTGTCCCCTGATCTTGGATGGGGACTGAGGGTGATGTCACTGAGCTGAGCATCACCACTTCCTCATGCTTGGCTGCAGCAGCACAAACCTGACCCCTCTGGCACAGGTTTCCATCCCATAGCTTTGGACATGCCCAATTCTATGCCTCTGCTCAACCCTGAGCAGAATGAAAGCCCTTGAGGAGCTTGTGGTTAACGGGCACTTAATTGATTCTGAATGATCCTGACAAGTTTTTGCAGTCTTTGTGGTAATCTGATTGAATAGCTGGGGCTGGTCTGTATGGGTGCCAGCTGGGCTGCATTCCTTCACTTCCAGCTCATGTTTTTCTTTTAACCCTCCCATCAACCCCTTCCAAGGAAAGGCTGCAAATGATGGTGTTTCAATAAATTATTTACTTTAATTGCTATTTTTAGGGCTGCTTTTAGGGAGCCTGTGTACGTGGGTAGGCTTTCAGTTAGTTTGTTAGTTCTTTTGGTACCTTCTTTATAGGTTTGACCAGCGAATTCCTGATGTGATGCTGATGAAAAGCAAAGAAACAGAACAGTTGAGTCTAAAAAATGAGAGGCTGAGGAAGGACCATGAGGAGGATGTGGAGTGTTGTGGTGCCAGGACAGCTCCTGGGCTGAGCACACACAGGACACCTCCAGCCTCCTGGAAAGGGCAGCGCATGGGGGGAAGCTGAGCCTCTGCTTCTCTGCCTTGCTCTATGCAAAGCCTGTGAAGGGCCAGGGAAGGATCCAGGGCTGTGCATCACTCCTCCCTGCTGCTCTCGTGTTGGAGAGATCAACTCTGGCGTTCCTCTGCTCCACTGCTGCCCCATACCTGGCTACAGCAGGGCTCACTGGCTGCTGCTCCTCAGCTCATAGCTGGCTCTGGCACACAGCAGTGGTGCTGCAGCAGCACAGCATCCTTTACATCTCCCTCTCCTCTGCAGACTCTGCCTTGAGCTCAGCACCTCTGGGGGCAGCTGCTTTCCACCCGGCTGCTGCCTCCGCACGCATCCTCCCTGGTGTGCACCCTCCCCATCGCTGCCAGTGGCTGCTTGCCCTCATTTTGAGCTGTTTCTTTCCCAGCTTCCCCCTGTGCTGCAGGCTGGGAATGGTACGGTCCTCCCTCCAGCTCCCGTTGCTCCGTGGATATTGCTAGAAGGTGAAAGCATCAGTGTGAGCTGCAGCCGTTGCAGGCAGCCCCAAATCACTCGGAGAGGGAGCAGAAGGGGCTCAGTGCGAAGCTCTGTCTCTTCCCTCTGGGTCTGGCAGCACCTTAGCAAGGTGCCATGACCCAGGGCAAGGTAGGTGGGAGGTCAAGGCTGGGCTGGTGAGTCGTCATGCATGCGTTAATTATTGCATGGTTCTGGGGGCGGGGAGGGGGAATGGGTTGGATGGAGAGGGTTTAAGGGATAAAGCAATTGTTGTGGAGGGGGGAGCTGGGTGCCTGAGCAAAGCCCGGTTTGGGGGTACGGTGATACCTGTAACAGTGATGTTTTGGTGGAGGAAGGGGATGGAGCAGTCACTGTGGGGCTGGTGGCTGCTTCTCATGGTGCTGGATGCGGAGCTCAGCCCATCCATGGCTGTTTCTTGCCTCCCCATCCTGGATACGGGGGTGCTCGTGCTTTCCCATCACTCCCCACCCAGCACTTGGCACTGCAGCTCCTGATGCAGGGAGCTCCGTCTTTTGGGGCTCACTGATGCTCTGATCCTGGGGGATGGGGGGGTGGGGGTGGTGTGTATCCTCTGCCAGCACAGTGCACCATTGCCATGGCAACAGTGCTGGAGGCTGCCTGGATGCAGTGCTGGCCCTGCATGTCTCCTTGGGTATCTCAGGGAGTTCTGCATGGTCCTGGCCACCATAGAGAGCAGAGCAGAGGCTGTGGCAAGATCATCCCAAAGCAGATGTGTGTGCATCCAAGTGAGGCATCCAGCCTTATTTCTAAGGGTTTGCTGCACCTTTAATTCAAGACCTTGTTGCAGGAGCAGTGCTATGTTGGTGATGGTTCACTGTTCTGCTTCTTTCTGGGGGCTTCCAGCCCCACATCCCTGTGGCCTGTGGGGTCCTTGGCGCTGAGCTAGCACCTGCATTGGCAGCAGGAACAGGATGCCAGGCTCATGGCTCACCCTGGGACAACAGGGAAGGTTAAATGGATGGAAGGTTAAATGGATGCTGTTCTCAGGTAGCCTGAGGTTGGCTCTTGGCTGGGATCTCCTATTCTGGCTACATGGGTTCCCAAATCTGTTTGGTGCATCTTCAGATTGTGCATCTTTGGGCGAACGAAGAAGAATGAGCAGCTTTGGTGCAGGTGGAGGTAATGCTGGAGGCCTAAATCACAGCACTTCGTCAGGGATGGGAGAAACTGCCCAAAGTGGAGATACCAGTGAAAACAGAAGAGCTGAGGGTTTTTCTTGTCTAGAAACTGAAAGCTTTTATTCCAAGAGAAGGAGCTCAGAAAGGCGTGGGCTCCAAAGCAAAAAATGACCTGGATGCTTTCCAGAGTTATGCCTGAGCTGAGGCACAGCTGTGTGCCCTCAGCCCTGGTTTATCTGCAGCTTTTCATCCCCTTTGTCGTGTTGTGTCCTCCTGTTTCTCCCTCAGTCAGAGGATGCACTTCCTTGGGGGGCTGCTGGGTCACCTTTCTCTGCAACCTGGGACCAAATGAGGGATCCCCAGACCTCCACTTCTGTCCTGAATTCACCTTGAAAGGCAATTCTGTTCTATTCTGTACCCTAATCTTTTTCTATTTCCCCCCCTTCTTCCTGTGCAGCTCACAGTGAACAACAAACCCCCCAACCCTGAGGGGCAGGGGGAGAAGAAGGACAATGCTACAGCCCCACCGGCCCCTCCAACCTATGAGGAGGCAACAGCAGGAGAGGGGCTGAAAATGGGTACTTACCCTCCTCCCCCATCCGTCCCATTGCACCCCAGCTGGGCTTATGTAGACCCCAGTGAGTACCCATGTTGGGGGGGTGGGGGGAAGTTGGTGCAGAGGTTTCCCCCCTTGTAGAAGGGAATGGAGCCAGGGATGGGGGAGCTGGTGTGATCTGTGGTAGGGATGCCCATAGGGGTATGGCTATTAGCTATAAAAAATGTATGCCTTTAGGGGGTCAGAAAGAGAGGATAGATAACTTCCCAGCTTGCTGTAACCACCATCTGGGTCTTCCTGCTATTGTGATGGATTAGGATGAGTGAAGCCCAAACGGGTTGGGGTGCCAGCATTTTGGGGTTCCCAGGGGACTCATTTTGGTGCTGCATCATCCCTTGCTCCATCCTGACAAACCTGGCTGGGTTTTCCCTCTGCGGCTGTTCCCTGTGCACCATGTCCTCATCCCTGACACTGTTTCTGAAT
This sequence comes from Excalfactoria chinensis, assembly GCF_039878825.1. NCBI lineage: Eukaryota > Metazoa > Chordata > Aves > Galliformes > Phasianidae > Excalfactoria > Excalfactoria chinensis. The sequence continues at coordinate 584,830 of NC_092852.1, forward strand.
TCACATTCTCTCCCTGCTCCCTTGCAGGTCTCGGTGGGGTGGGATGCAATGGGGCTCTGCTTAGTGGCTCACATGAGACTACATAGCAGTGACACGTGGCTCTGGGGCTGCTTTCTGGAGTCCCACACTGGGGACACCACCATGTCTCCAACGGGGCTGTGGGTGGGAAGTGGTTGCTGCTGGGGATGCTGCAGGGCAGGAGGAAAGCCCTCCATTCCTCGGAGGCATTGAGGTGCGATGTGGTGCTGGATGCTGTGATTGCTGTGACGCAGGAGGCACAGCGGTGCCCCGGGGACACAGACCTCAGGTGCTCAGTGATAACAGACCGTGCAGAAATGAGGATGCACAGAGGAGCATGTCCCTGCTGGGGCACAAGGGGTTCATTAAGCACCAAAAGAGCACGAGGGATTTATTTGCTGCCGGGGGGCATCTGGAGATGAGGCTTCTGCATTAAGAGCAGGCGGCCTTTGGCCAGTAAAGCAGAATAAATTCAGGGCTAGGGCTCTGAATTGGGCTTTACTGCAGCACTCCTCTTTGTGGGTCTTCCATCCACCTGCCCAAAGGAGCTGAGAATCAATGAGCTGTGAAGCTCTGAGTGGGAGGAGAGGCATCTGCCAAACAGGTGGAGATGGGACTGTATAAGCACATGTCATTACATGAGCCCTGTTCCCATAGGAAACCCGGCCTGCAGATGGTTAGTAACACAGATGGGGGTTTTTGGAAGAGAAGTAGCATGCAGAGATGATGTGTGAAGGCTGCAGTGGGTTTGGTGTATGTGGTTTGTTTTGTTCTTGAGTGGAAGCAGCTCCAGCAGCAACAGCGTGCACCGTGGAGCCCTTGGGAGGGCAGAGGTGCAGGGATTGTAGGGAAGGTGCTGAGCAGGGGTTGCACTGCAGTTATTTCCTCTTGCTGCTAAATCATCCTGACTCCATGCATAGAAATTGGATGTAGGGATGGAGCTGAAATGAGCCGCTCTAGGAAGGAAGGATGTGCTGTTGGCAGCCACAACCTGAGCTCAGGCAAATACAGAGCTGAGAGGGAATCCTCCTGTACTGGAGTATGATGGAGGTGCTGAGTCACAGCTCCTCTTGGGAATGCTTTAATATTCAGCAAAAGCTGAGTGAGGACACAGTGTGAGCCCTCTAATTACCTTTAGAGATGTGCCGTTCCTGTAGGCAGGGATTAACCCTCCTGTCCTTGTTGAGTTGGGGTTTGTGGAAGGGTCTTCCCATTTCTCATCCTTGGGGATGCTCCTTGCATGATACACAATTCTATGTTATGGTGCCTTCACTTTGGGGCCTCCTGAGCTGAAATCAGTCACCAAGGACACATCATTACAGCTGGATGGGGCTGATCTCTGCCTTTTCTTCAGGCACGAGCCCCAGCTATGGCAGCGGGGCATACCCTGGAGACACAGAGATGCTCACATCCTTCAGCTGGGATGACCGCAATGTGCGCAGAGTGTTCATCAGGAAGGTAAGGGCTGGAGCTGTGCCCCCATACTAAGCTTCCTGCAGGGCCATGAGCCCAGCTCTGCTCTTTGGGACCTGGCTGTGGTGGCTGTGGCCCCCCCAGGACCGTGAAGTGGGTCTCCCATGGGTGCCTCTCACTGCAGGTTTATGCCATCCTGATGGTCCAGCTCCTGGTGACTCTCGTCATTGTTGCTTTCTTCACCTTCTGGTAGGTCCTTCTTGATGTCCCTTGAATGACGTGTTGCCCCTTTGGGTGCCACTCCCAGCAGAGATGGGGAGTCTCATCCTCACACTCAGCAGCTGCTGCTGCTCCGTCCCTGAATCATTTTGCCCTTGGAGTTACCAACACTATCAGAATCCATCCTATGTTCCTGCAGAAGCAGACACCCCACAGCTCTCCAGCTCGGGTGACTGAGCGTTGTAGGCACTGCAGCTCACATTGTCCATGGAATGAATAATGGATCACTGTCAGCCTGAGGAGATGACCTCCTCCATTGCATCTGAGCAACAACACGAGCCTGAGGTCACTGATAGCAGCAGGGCCGTCTCCCTGCTGTGACAGCTTGGATTGCTTTCTGGTTGCTCGCTCTGGGTAGAGCCCGCTGTGTTTGTGCACATAGCTCCTGCTGTGTCACCTCGTGAGCATTCCCAGGTTTAATTCAGCAGTAAGCTGTGAAGTGATTGGCATTTCCATGCTCTCTGCTCAGTGTTCCTTTCTGTTTTGCAGTGAACCGGTCAAGGGGTACGTCCAGGTGCACTCTGGTTGGTACTGGGCTTCCTAGTGAGTATCTGTCCTCTCTATGGCCATGCATGTGCCAAACAGCTCTGGATGTGGCATTGTGTTCTCCTGGCCCTGCTTGAGTTTGCATAGGGTGGCAATCATGCTGAGGTTGCCATCACAGGGCAGCTTTCAGTGCTCAGGATTTGGGGCTCCATTCATTAGGTGAGCCTGGTCCCAAAGGTCAGAGGGGAAGGAGTCTGGCTGCAACCCTGTGTGTTAATACGTTTGCTGTGGTGCTGTTTTCTGGATGCTGTGTGTGTTAGTGCTGCTAATTAAGCAGACAGAGAGTGCGATGCAATTGCCCATGAGTGACATTCTGTGAACCTGTCCTTAATTAGTTACACCCACATCACAAAATGTGTCCAAGCCTGGAGTTGAGACGCCTGCTTATGTAACTTAGAAAACAGCTCCAAAATAGCACTAACAGGAGGAAACTGGCACCAGCATTGACCTTAGAGGAGAATTTGCTCCTTCCTGACCCGCTGATAGATTGGAGAGCTGTGCTGCCTTGAGGAAAGAAAAGACCTGAACAGAACTTGGGCTTGGCTTCCCCTTTGGGCACACTTGCAGCCTTCTCAGCAGTGGGCATCTGCCTCCTGGCCTTCAGGAGGAGCAAGTGAATCTGGGGACAGGTGGAGAGACTTCATTTGGGTCTGTCCCCCTCAGCAAACCCACCTTTCTCCCCAGCTCCCCACATCTCCAGCCCCTTGTCCTGGTTGGCTCTCCTTCATGCACAGACATCACCTGTATATCTGCACCTCTGCAGTACAAGTGGGTGCCCCGGGGTGTCTTCTCACTGCTGAAGGAATAATGCAGGAGCAGATGATGAGTGTAGGGGAGGTGCAAAGCGGATGGACAGCAGCAAAGCTCTCTCTCTGCTCCCAACACGAGCGCTTTCCTGGTTTCCCTGCGGGAGAGCAGAGCTCAGGTTTATCTCTGCTGCATTTATCATGGCCCGTGGCCTTTGCCGTCACGTTCATTTATTAGACCCAAGGTGAGTGGCTATCGTGCTGCCATCGGCATGCTTGGAAGCTGCTTTCCCCCAAGGCACGAGGGTGAAAGTGGGTGAGCAGGTTCCCACTGCGCCGGACCCCATCAGCGTGGTGGAAAAACACTGCTGCGTGACAGCGGGGCACAGGGACCATCCCTCTGCTCTGGGCTTGATGCTTTGCTAAAGGGTGGAGGTCACGTCCCTTCTCCAGCACAGAGCATCCCGCTGTCCTTAAGCAAGCTGCCTAAAGCAGAATTCACAGAGCTGGTGGGGGGAAGGCTGCAGAAATGCCCCTATGATGCCACTGAGCAGGGCAGGTGTTGGAAATGAGAGGCACAACTTGGCTGCATCCACCCCAGCCCCACGAGCAGCAGGGACGTGTCCATAACAAACACCTTCTGGTGCTCTATGGTCTCTATTCTAAACCATCCTTCAGGGTTTTGTTCAAGGGTGGGTGCTCTGTCCCACCTCAGGGATGGGTGTAAAGCAGGAAGCTTCAGCAAAAGGCACTTCATGCGTTGCTTCAGCCTCAGCTTTGGCACTGTGCTGCATTTGAGCAGTGCGCTGGAGCATTAAAACTTGTCACCTGGGGGCTCCTCTCTTGCATCAGCACACAGTGCTTGTGTTTGCCCCCTTTGATCTGCTCTTTTTTCTCTTTGCAGTGCTGTTTTCTTTGTGACCTACCTGATTCTTGCTTGTTGCTCTGGGCCCAGGTAAAATGTTTTCTTTCTGGATTAAAAACAGTGCAATGAAGTGAAGGATGAATGATATCTTGCTTCAAACATGACCAGCAGCATTGCAGAGATGGGACGGGGCTGTGATTCCAGGCCTGGTGCAGTGACGTGTTGCTGCTGGGGAAGGGGGGAGAATGAGCTGCTGTATTGCTCTGTATGTTCACTGTTAAATACTGCAGAGAACCATCTGCTTTTGCCCCCCCTGGCTGCTCTGCTGGGATATCAGAGGGGCATTAGGGTCCTTTGTGCTCAGGAGCACATAAATCCAACCCCCATCCCCGCTGGGATGAGTGTCCTCCCCTGTACCACCACTTACGGGCCATTAATTACATGGCACATCTGATTGCATCCTGCTGATCAGCCCCTGTTTCTTTGCTTTGCAGGAGGTATTTCCCATGGAACCTGATCCTGCTGAGCATCTTTGTAAGTGCATCTGAACAGTGTCTGCTCTGCCTCTCCAACCACTGTGAGCTTCACAAGGACTCCAGGCAGGAGAAAAAAGGCCCTGCTGTGAATTCCTGCAGGAATTCCATCCTCTGATTGCCCTGCACTCGGGCTGAGGAGCTGCAATTGAACTAGAATGTGATAAGAAGGGAAGAAGGGAGCCTCTGTTTAGAGCCAAATGCCTGCGGAGGCTGCACAGTCATGGGAGTGGGGTAGTCCTGCGCAGGAGGGGGGAAGGTGGGACTGCTCTCATGTATTTTAACCCATTCCCATGGATATTCATCATTGATATGTATGAAACTCTGCAAAGATTGCTGCTCTTGGGCATCAGTTTGAGGTTGCACAGCCCTTGTGGTTATCACTGTCGCTGCAGTTCAGATGCTCTACCTGCTCAGTGTCTCCTTGGGATGTGAACACAAGAATAATACTGTTCTCTCTCCTCCCAGACCCTCTCCATGGCTTATCTCACTGGGATGCTTTCCAGGTGGGTTGAGCATGCGGTCCTGGAGGTGTCCTTCCTTATCCCATGTGTGACCTTTCCTCCCTTCTGAACCATAGGGGCCACCTGAGCCCTGTGCATCAGCAGCAACCTGAAACAAAAACTTTCCCTCTGAAAACACCAAAATACCCTTTTTTACCTAAAGGAAACTCTCCAGAAAGAAGTGTTAACCCCTTCTTCTCCACTGCTGGGGCGGCACAGGGTAATTCATGGCTGTGCTAAACCCTATAGGAGAGCACTGAAGAGCCCTCCTGCTTGCACAGGTGGGCTATAGGGCACTGCCATAGGTTGATCTCACCCCTTGCAATGAGCAGACAGGGCTGGAGTGACACAAGGAGAGCTATTTTTTCCCCAGCTGTTTTGTTTTGTGCTCCCTCCTTGCTTGTTTTTGCTGATATGCTCCACTCGGATCAGCTCTGGTTCACATGGGGCCCTGGTGATGAGGCAGTGGGTGTTGGTGGATGTGTGCAGCAGACAAAGAAAGCGACAGCTTCAGCAGCCCAGGGAAAATACCAGAAAATAGGGGGGAATACCAGAGATAGTTTTCTGTAATGAAACTGAAGGAAAGAGCAGGAGCACAGCTCTTAGGGCTGAGCATGGTGCTGGAACCGAGGCAGCATCAGACACAGCAATACACATTCTTTATGATACATATATATCTATCACCATGCAGTCCTCCTAGCTGTTCACATCCCACTGTGCAGATTATCAGTGCTCAACCCCTTGTTGCAAGCAGCTAACAGTGGCTTTTGCAGCTTTCTGACTTCTCATTGTGCTGCGGTGACGTTTGTCACTCTATTTTTATTGCCTCTCAGTTTGAATCCTCCCCTTCTCCATCTGTCCATGCACAGAGAGATTTTTATACTCAGTCCCATCTTAACTGCTCCTGAGCTCCCGAGGGGGGGGGGGGGGGGGGGCACAGATATGCCTTCCTGCCTATTCCCTTCCCCCCCCCTCTATTTAAAGCAGGAGGAAAACCCACCTGGGCCTTTCTCAGGCCCCCAGAAAACTGGTTTTGCTGTTAATTTTGCAGTTATTATGACACCAAGTCGGTTCTCCTGTGCCTGGGGATCACTGCCCTGGTGTGTCTTTCTGTCACCATCTTCAGCTTCCAGACCAAGGTCGGTCCCTGTGGGTGAGAAGTGGAGGGGGCAGGTCTGTAGGAGCAATCTGAGGGATGCTGGGGTGCAAAGAGAAGGTTATGGCAGCTGTTGGGGTGAGGGATGGGTCAGGGGTATAGAGGGGTCAGAAGATGCTAACATATAGGGTGAGCTTGTTGTGATATTTGAGTTGGTTTTTAGGACTGAGTTGGGATGCAGGAAGGCACTAACACAAATGTATAGGAAGGGTTTCTGGGTGTTTGGGATGTGATAAGTACTGGGCTCTTCTCCATAGAAACAAGAGGGATGTGGTGAGTGTTTGGCTCTGTCATGCAGTCAGGTGGGTGCTGGGCTGTAGGACCTGAGGTGCAGATGAAGCAATTGCCTCCAGCAGCAACGTGGAAGTGGTGCTGGGAGTTGGGGGGGCTGGAGACGTGGGGCTTGGATCCCTTCACTGCCCCTTGCTCCAGTACCTACCCTTGTAACACCGCTCTTTGCCTCTGCAGTTTGACTTCACCTCCTACCAGGGCATCCTCTTCGTGATGCTGATGGTGCTCTTCTTTGGTGGCATCATCCTGGCTGTGATTCTGCCCTACAAATATGTGAGTAAAGAGACGTGTTCCTCTTTCCTCTTGCCTGCTTGTACAATCAGATATCAGGTTGTGGGACAGCACTGGCCTGGGGCTGGAGGAAGTTTGCTTCTGTTCCTGGAGCTGCATAGTGACCCTATGGCAGATGGCACCACCTGCTTGTGCCTCAGTTTCCCCTTCAGTAAACTCAGGGTGGTGAGCATGTTTGTGCTGGGCTGCCCCAGACCAAGTGGGCTCATAGCCCAGATTGAGGCAGAACTGAGCCACACAGCATGGGACGGAGTCTTGTGTTAAGTCTCGAATCTCACATTTCTCCTATAGAATGAAGCTCCTCTGGAAGGTGGTTCAAACCACAAGAGTTCAAACCACCTCATTGCTCCTCCACTTGCCTCCAGACCCTCTTGCATGGATCCAGCCCTCTCCCCAGCCTTCACATGGCTCTCTGCATCCCTGCTCCTGCCATGAACCCGGTGTTGGCTGGGACCACACCTTGCCAAGAGCTTGGCGTGGCAGCACGGAGAATCTGGTCCTCATCCAAGAGCACTTCATTAGGTGAACTGTCACTCAGGCAAAAGCCTGACAGATTCTGAATGGTTCTGATGAAAGCAGGAAGGCGTGTGGGGCTCTGTACCACCATTAATCACATGGGATGCCTCCTGGTGCTGTGACAGCAGCACCTGGCTTTGCTCACAGCAGCCTCTAAGCGCCCTCCAAACCCCGCACATCTTTCTGGGTCATGCTTTAAGAATCAGACCTAGAGGAGATGCTCCATTAGTGCCAGCCCTGGACTTAACCTGATGATGGAAAACGAGCAGCCTGGTATTTCCAAAACAAGGATCATGGCATTTTGTTGGCTTCAGATCAACCTCCTTTCTTCTGCAACATGAGGGTAAAGCAGCTTGCGGTGCCAATCCGCTGCCATTACAGTGTTGAGACAACTGCTCTTTATCTTGTAGTCTGTCAAGATAAGCATAGCTAGAGGCAGCAGGTAATGAGCTTGTCTGTCTTGGGCAGGCTGCAATCTCTGGGTTGAATCAGCCATCCATGTGGGCAACCTATAGTGGAATAGCAGTGCACTGGTTTACCATGCGCAGCAAGCAGGGCTGAGGCTGGCTCTTCATCCCATTGAATCTCCTGCTGTGATTCCAACAGATGAATATCGTCCCGCTTTCATTAATATACAGAACGTGGCCAGAGCCAGTAATTGGAGTTTCTTCCCATGGGATCAGCTCATCTGGATAAGCAAACGCCTCCTGTGGCTGCTGCAGGATGGGTTTCCACCATGGAAAGAGGTGTTTGCTGGCACTGAGTTGAAGTAAATGTGGAAACACAACACGTGGCCTTGGAAACTCGTGAGCCAGATGGACATAAAGGCAGAGTGTGGCAGGGAACTGAGACACGAGGACTTACTCTTTGCTAAAACAAGCTCTGCATTTGGTCTGATCATGGTGCATATTCCAGGGCTATTAGTGTGCTTTCCTTAGCTCACATCCTGCTATCATATCTGTGTCAGGTCCCAGTTAAGCAGTTCTCTTGCAGGCACTGATGGGTGGGTTTGTTTCTCCAGGTCCCCTGGCTCCATGCGATCTACGCTCTGCTTGGTGCCATCATCTTTACCATGGTAAGTAGGGCTGGGGGTGCTGGCAGGCAATGTAAGCAAGTAAATATGGCTCTTCATAATAAATATAAATATTGCTTTTATTTTTTTTTTACCTGGAAAGGTGCTTAGGGAAGGAGAAAGAGTAAATCAAAGGACTGTAGAGAGCTTTACATCTGCAAATGGCTCACAAATAGCAATTAGCACGGTGACCTCAGCTTTGACCTGGGGAGGTGTTGGTGTACGTGATGGTGCTGTTGCAGAGCATGGTGTGATGGGCAAACCCATGCTGCAAGCGCAATAGTAGGTGTGAACAGCAGAAAGCGTTGTAAGGACGGGTCAAAAGGCAATTGAGAGTGGGAGGAGAGACTTTGGCACAGCAGCAGGGGCCCATTGTGGGGCTCAAGGGGAACTTAGGGGTAAAATGAGGCTACGAAAGTGCACAAGGCCAAGGCAGGGCCAGTTGGGTTGGAATGGATCGAGGTCTGGGTATGACCTTCACTCCAGGAGAACAGTCAGAGGCGACGGGTTGGGATCAAGGAGCATTGGGAAGCTCCATTGCAAGCAGCAAAATCCCTGAGATAGGGCAGTTCCTCTAAAGATGAACAGGCTCCATTCATTCCTTGGGCTGCTCCCTTGCTGCCCTCCTGTGAGCCCTCTCCCTGAGCGTGTCCTGGCAGTGCCCTGCTTGCATTAGGGTGTGGGAATCGTCTGGGAAGATGCTTGGCTCTACCTTGAGGTGGGGGTCAGGGAGAGGGCTGCCTTGGGGCTCAAGGCGGTGCTCATTGGGCATGCTGTGAATAAGAGCAGTTGAGCAATTTAATTTATTAGCTAATAAAGTCATTTCAAGTGAGCCCGGGTATTTCTTCTGTGATTCACGATTGAAGACTCTTCTGAGAAATACGAGGAAGCTAAACACCTTATAATCACCCCATAAACTTCAGTCAGAAGCTGTGCCAGGCTTGTCAGCTCTGCCTGCCCATGCTCTGGGAAATGGGGTGGTAGTGACGGGTGGGAGAGCAAGGATGCCAACTGAGCCCTGCAGAACCCCATACTAAGGCTGTACGCAGGCTGGGACAGCAGCAGAGTAGAGGGGAGATGGGCAAAACCATGAGCTTGGAGCTGTGAAGCTTCTTGTGCAAAATCTGCTCATGACTGTCACTGGGTTTCCTCTTTTCCCACAGTTCCTGGCCTTTGATACGCAGATGCTGATGGGGAATCGCCGATACTCGCTGAGCCCAGAGGAATACATCTTTGGAGCTCTCAATATCTACCTGGACATCATCTACATCTTCTCCTTCTTACTCCAGTTCTTTGGCTCCAGCCAGGAGTGAGCACAGCAGGGCAGTATCTTCTCTCTGTTAGCTAGATGCAAGTGTGTAAAAGAAATCTTAAAAAGGAAAAGAGGGTTTAAAAGAACGACAGCAAAACAACCCACCCTTTCTGGCCCACTAGCAGGCTCCATTCTATCAGCTGAGCAAAGCTCCTGGGTTCCTTTATGCAGCTTGTATATATGCTGTTAAGCCTTTGTGACCCAGACAGCAAAGCAGGGCTTAAGTGTGATGTCTCTCCTGCTCCCTCCACTCCTACTGAGCTCAAACCAGACCAGAGACCGGGAGGCACGAGGCTGAGGTTTTCTCTTCCCCAGAGGCTGTCAGAGCTGCCTGGACGTGGTTGGATGTTGAAGTGCTGGGAACAGCTCTGCAAAGGGAAAATGATGTCGAAGGAGGAGAGGAAGGGAATGTTGAATGTTGCTAGGATGCTGGCAAGAAAAACAGCTGAACAAAGGGAAAAAACAGCTTGGGAAGCCTGTCTTCCCCCAACCCCCCCAAGTGTCTTGAGATCCATGGTCCTAAGTGGTTGCTACCCAAAGACTGAGGGTGAACACCTGTTGCTTGTAACAGCAACATTAGTGTTGGCTACAGGGAGGTGTCTCCCATCTCCAGACGTGGAGCAGAGTGCACACAGGTAACTTTCCATCTTCCCCTTGCTCACGTTCCCCTGTTTGGGGATTGGCTGGCTGATTTCTAACCGTAAAGCTCCATGTGGAGATAAGGGGCCTTTTGCTCTTATTTAGAAAGCGATCCTTGCTGCTGATAGAACCCGTATCTTCAATCTCCCTGGAATGCTGGTGCAAATGCGTCACTGGGCTGCCTCTAGCAATCCCCACGTCTTAGAGAAGGGCTCTGCCAGAATGCTCTGTGCTGCACATTCCTCTGCTTCTGCTGCCCCAGCTGTTACCCCTCACATGTCGCATCCTCCCACTGCACGTGTTCCGTGCCCTGAGCTGGGCAGAGGAAAAGGAAAGTTACTGTACAGCAGTCAGTAAGGAAAAATGATGCTGCAAGCCCTCAGCAGCTCTACTGACCTTGTTGGTAATGCAGGAGCGGAGCCGATGCTTTTCATCTCTCCCTTCAAGAAAGAACCAACCAGCAGGTTGGTCCCTCTTCCTGCACCGGGACTTCTCACAGTCGGACCTGGGGAGGAGAACACAGACCTGCAGCCCACTCTGGATCTCTCGCTCTTATTCCTTCTGGTGTGGAGTAACTCGGCTGCTTCTCTCTCCTGGCTTTCTGCTCCCACGTGGGAAAAGCTTGCATGGCGTCTGCTCCATCTCGGGGCCACCTGAGCAGGGGTGACTTGTATGTCCCTCTGCAGGGCTCCCTTCCTGCATGTGTCCTGCCTCCTCTCAGTGCCATCCCTGCAGCTTGCTGCTCACCCAAACCAGACAGAGATCACTTGAAGGTGGAAGTCCCCATGGGGCTGAGCATCACAGGGTTAGGGGTGAGGAACGACCATCATTGGATTCCCCCTGGGTTCCTCACCCTGCTGCACAACAGAGGTGCTGGGCTGCTTCTCTTTTGCCATGTGGACGTCCCTTATTTGAGGCCTGCATTGCCTGGCCCCTGGCTCTGTATCCCCGTGCTCCTTTTGTCCACCCATTCTTAACGATTTCAGAAACAGGGTTTTGTATTTTCTCTGAACGTTGCTAAATAAACCGTTGCAAAACCGTCAGCGTTGTTCTGTTCTGAGGTCAGAGCGGAGGATGCTTTGGTTGCACAGCTGAAATGGGAAACATAAACAGGACTGTGGCGTGACGTGGCGTGGCTCAAGGTTTTAATGCAGACCAGACGGTTCTTTCTCTGCTTATGGCCAAAGAATGCATCCTATGTGAAGCAATAAAGTGCTCATGGCTTTAGCACAGCCGCCATGCATGGAGTATCTGAGAACTGAGAGCCAGAGGACTCCTTGGGTATGAGCAGACTCTTTGAGGCTTGGGTTGAGCTGATGTCGGATTCCAAACCAACAAAGCAGAGGCAAATGCTGCAAGGAAACGCTCGGAGCATTTTCCGCTGCCTCTGGAGAAAGATCTGCTGCTCAAAGCCTCGAGCATCACCTGGTGGATGGCAGCAAGGCTGTGGGTGTGGGCTGCCTGGGCTTCAGTAAAGCTTCTTACTCCGCCTCCCACAGGACTGTCCTGGAGGAGCTGCAGCCCACGATCTGGGATGATCTGGGAGGTCTTTGCGAACCTTCATGATTCTACGATTCAATGTTTCCTTCACCCCCACCCCAACGACGCTCTGCGCATGCACACACCTCCCCCCGGAACCTTTCTCCTGCGGAACCTTTTCCCCCCCTCTCTCTGTTCCCGCCCGGCGATGGCAAAACCAAGGGACAAAATGGCGGCGCCCACGAAGGAGGAGGATCGTGCTTTGGAGCCCGGTGCCGCTCCATACGGGAACTTCCCCCATTACTCCCGTTTCCACCCCCCCGAGGGCCGCCTCTCCCTCCTGCCCGGCGGGCTCCTGCGGCGGCTGTTCCCCTCTGACGTCCGCCCGCTGCTGGGCCTCGACGTGGGCTGCAACTCCGGGGTAAGGGAACCTCGGGGCGGAGTGGGCCGCAGCCTGAATCTGAAAGCCATTATTTCTTATTATCTCTCGTTATCTCTCATTAATTATCTCATATGATTTTAGCAATAGAGCCTCATTTACTGCTCGGACGGGGCTTCAAATTAACGTTAACAAACGAACATCCTGCGTTCGTGAAGGTTTTTTGCGACCAAAACTGGTGAATCTCACGGAATTCCGCTTTTTTTGTGCCTTTCTGTTCTTTTATTCTCCGGGCTTTTCCCTTTTCCCTGCGCAGCTCCGCTGTGTCACCATTGGGATGCACAACAGTGCGAGGTTTGACTGAACTCCTTTTTCCTTCCACGTTATTTCTGTGTTAACTTGGAACGATTCAGGATGGAAAAGCCCTTCTGCTTGAGCGCTGTTGTTTCTATGGCTTCTCCTGTTCGATGCCTTTAACAGCCCGCGCTGTCTAAAGGACGATTCAGGTCCTGGTTCAGTTGAACTCGTAGGGGCAGGTCAGGTAAAAAACGTTGTGTGGTTCGTTTGAGATGCGAACTTGCACCGCTGGAGGGCACCGCCTGCCTGCTGCTGCGAGCTCGGTGCTGGTAAAGTCGGTCAGGGTTGATGTGGGTTCAGTTCTGTTTCTGGTTGCCTCTCTGGTAGTCAGGGCTGCTGCGATGCTTTTCAGTTCAGAAAGGAAGGTGTCGGTGAGTTTATTGCTCTGAACTGCATTGATAGAAAACCCCGAGGTGGTGCTTGGATCTTCCTGCTGAGAGTGGGATCCCGCGTGCTCGGTGATGTGCTGAGGAAGCGGTGCAGGCCCTGTGAACTGCTGTTGTTTTCCTTTCTGCAGGAGCTAAGTGTGGCTCTATACCGGCATCTGCTTGGCCTTCAGGAGGGCAAAGGCAGCCCTGAGCAGCCTGCAGATGGGAGGGATCTGCACCTTCTGTGCTGTGACATTGATCCGGTGCTGATTGAGAGGGCTCAGCAGAGCAGCCCCTTCCCTAACTCCATATCCTTTGCTAACCTGGACATCATGGACTCCAGCTCCAGAGAGCCATTCCTCAGCTCCTACCTGAACCGTTTTGGCCGCTCCACCTTTGACATCAGCTTTTGCATGTCTGTGACCATGTGGATCCACCTGAACCATGGGGACAGAGGCCTGGTGGAGTTCCTGGCCTTCCTGTCCTCTCTGTGCAGGTACCTGTTGATTGAACCCCAGCCCTGGAAGTGCTACCGGGCAGCTGCCCGCCGCCTGCGGAAGCTGGGCAGGAATGACTTTGATCACTTCCGATCTCTTGCCATCAAAGGGGATATGGCAGAGAGGATCACACAGATCTTAACAAGGGACTGCACCATGGAGCTGGTGTGCTGCTTTGGAAACACCAGCTGGGACAGAAGCCTCTTGCTTTTTAAATCCAATGGCTCAAATCACGAGGACGGGGAGCCTTCAGAATAGCAACAGTGACTGACAAAGGGCTTTGTGTGCTCCTGGGTTTGTAGGCAAGTTACAGAGTCAGATGTAGGAATTTCTACATCCCTACTGGGGTCAGACCTTCACCTCCATAGGGAGTTCGAAGCAACTGATGTCTGTGCATTGTGGTGTTTGTCTGACCCATCTTGTGGGTTCTGAGGTTGCTGTTCCTAGAAGGTGCTTTTGAAATCAAGCTGCTATGTGTGATTTCTTTTTGTACCAAGAGAGTGAGCTGAGTTATTGCAGAATGTGTCTGGTTGGTATTTTGGTCAGGCTGTGTCCTGTGTGCACCTCTGCAGATGGGATCTGCCTGGAGCCTGCATTGGAGGCTGTCAGCAATGTGAACTTCCAGTGGAGTGAAGGATTTCCTTAATAAAGCATTAAAGCATGTAACAAAGCGAGAGCTCTTTGTAACAATATCCTTAAAATAGAATAAAAGTAATATAATTTTATCAGGAAACACTTTGTTTTTGTGATTATTTATTTATTTTCCCCCCTTTTAAATCTATTTTTTTCCCATAGTTTTCATAGGCTCTGGTAGCTGAGTACATGTTTTCATTGCATTCTTAGGTCCAAGTGCCACTTTGGTAAGCCCAAAGCTTGAAATGCTGTCTCTGAGTAAGGTTAAAATATCTCAATATCTGTCTTGTTTAACTTCACTTTGCTTGGTCTCCCTGCTGGCTTTAGTTCCTTCCTGCTTAGTGGTTTTAATAGCTTTTATAGTTAGCAGGAGTCACGCTTGCACGGTGCTGTTCAAACAGGTGAACAGCTTGTATGAGTAGGCTGTGACGCACAGAAATAGATAAGCGATGACTCCTCTGAAGTTCTGAGTTATGCAGCTCCCTTGATGCGCACTGAGAGAAGCCCAGGTATGTGCCCAAAGTGAATCTCCTCCAGGAGGTGCTCTTGTCTAGCAGTTCTTTTGCATGGGCACTGTTTTAGTTGTTGTTGTATCTGGAAATTCCTGGTTGTTTGCTGAAGCTTTGATAGGAAATCAGAGAGTTTTGGTTTCCTTTGTAACGAACTCGGATTAAAGAGTGAAGGGGGTGTGTGCTCTGCTGGGCTGCCCTGGACTTCTGGTTGAGAATCCATGGATAGATATGTGAGAGTGGAAAAAGAATGCTTATGGGGGTGCTCTTCCTCTGTCCTTGTGGGAAAGCAGAGCAAAACTTCATTCTGCGTTTTCTTGAGGGTTCACCCATCTCTCTCTTTCAGCTTATATATGAATCCCACTTTGATAATGAGGCACTTCTGACACAGGCTGCAGACTATGGGTGAGCTGCATTGACTCAGGGGTGGTTGAACCACTGCTGTTCCCTGCACTGTGCAGCTGGTGGCACTGGAGCATCGTGCAGCCTGCAGCTGTTGGGTTGTGTCAACATTCCTTGCTGTTCTCTTTGAAATATGTAGAAAATAGACCTGGGCCATGTGTGTTGTAAAGGGGTGAGCAGGGTTTTCTGCCTTTCAGTTCTGCGTGGGAATTTGCACAGCTGTCTGAAAACCTTAATAAACTGTTGCTAGGAAGATAAACAACGCAAAGAATTACAGGAGACCTTCCCTGCACCCATCTGGAATGACATTCCTCTTCAAAGCGAGCCTGTTTTATGTTCTTTCTGTACTGAGTGATAGATCAGTATCTGCCTGGGTGATCCCTTTGGTCTGCTCCTTGTTGAAAGTCTCTGTTTTCTTATTTCCTCATTTCTTTTTTGTTTTGCAGCCTTTACGTGCTGGCTGTGTGCAGACCTGCAAACCAGCCCAGTGTGTGTGTAACACTATGGTGACTTCTTATCTGTCTCGAGTCTGGGCTTCTAAATTGCTAATATCAATACAACCCACTGTCTCAGAAATGGCTCCGCTCCAAAACGACTCTGTTTAACTTTAGCACAGCAGCGTGTTTTGCTTCTCTTCCTTCGGATATTGCCACAAACACAGCTTAAGTCGATGTCAACATAAATCCCTGTGTGGTTCTTGAGATACCAAGTAGAATGGAATGGAGTCAGCCCTTTAGCAGACAGTGTTTAATAGTAATAATAATAATATCCTTTCTTTTCAGCTCGCTGTTTTTGTTCTCCAGGAAGGTGTCATGAGATGAGACAGCTGGAAGCCCAGCTCCATGACACAGCAACAGAAAGAAAGCCTGTGGATCTCAACTGCTGTGCTTATGTAAGGCTCTGGAGAGTATTTCTCTTACACACTCTGTGCTCTCTGCGTTTTGCAACGTGGTTAAGAGGTATTCATAGGCCTCCTGGAGGCAGGATGTAAAGAAAGTAAAGGTGAGGGTTAAGACTGACACTTGTGCTCTGTCTCACTGTGCAGAGCTGGGTGGTAATCATTCTCTGTGCAGTTGGGGAAGCAGAGAGATGTCCCTGCCTGTTTGAGGTTACCTTTGTAGAGCCCAGGGTGCATGGGATGAGGGGTGACAAAGTCGGTGCAAAAGCCTCTATGCTTATCTATGCAATACAGGGATGGGGCTGCTGCTATAGCAAAGAGAGACGGGAGCGTGTTCGCACTACTCTGCTGCCTGGTCCACTCAATATGTGTCATGTTTTTCTCCTGCATGTTGGAAGGGTAGTAAGGAGATCCTGCTTGCTCCCTCCAACCCCATAGACTCCACAGTTGTCTGCAGGAGCCTACCTGGAGTTCCACCCCAGCAGCAAACTGGGAGTTCCCATGCAAGTGCCTCATTGAGTTCCCAGGCTCTGTGGTTTGTTGCTGGGCCCCATCAGACTTTGCCTCAGTTTTTCCATCCATGAAAGAAGTTCGGTATCCACCCACCAGCGTGGAGATTTCTGATGTGGAATACGGGCTGGATGTTTGCGCAGCACTTTTGAGGATGAAAAAAGGCCTGATGAGCTGAGCTGTATCATCAGTTGTGAGCTGTGCCATTGTACGTAATGGGCGCTGCAGCCGCTTCAGATATTAATTAGGTGCTGTACCTTCAAAGCTTTCTGACTAATTAAGTCTCACGCCACTGCTGTGTAGCAAGTTGTGTATAATTATCCTCCTTCCTTGGGTAGAAAAATCCAGACCAAATAGCTGAAGCTGAGCAAGTCACTATTAAAGTTGGGGCTGAGTTCCAGTTTCTGGGTGATTCTGCTGCAGCTTCCAGCCTTTGTAGGAAGTAAATTAAATTGAGTTGATGAGAAATCCCTTTCTTTTTTTTTTTCCTATTAAATTAATCTTTTTAACTCTTCTGCTAAGGGGCAGTTCTGTGTCTTTTAGGGCCTTGTGCTGGATAAGAGCAAGGAATGCACCGAGTGGGGGAGAATGCGGCGTGCAAACGTGGTGCAACAGCAGCCACTTTATCAGTTTAACGGCTGTCAGATCAAACAAGCGCTGTAAACACCTCTCTGCTGTCTGCTTCCATTCCTGCACCCGTACGTACTGACAGCCACGCAGACACTATTTGTTGGCCTTTCTAAATGGCAGCAGGGTTTATAAATGGTCTCATTCCACTTCTCAATGGATGAGCAGCTGGGAGTGGAGGAATCGAGCTTAGGAACTGAGAGTTGGCAGCAGCGTGTCTGCTCCCATAAGCAGCTTCCTCTAGCTGGAAACCCAGCAGCTTGCCACTACAAGCTTGTATGTAGAAGCTGCAGGTTTTCGGATTTCCTTTGCTCAGCTGAGGGCACGTTTGTTCTTGTTCTTCCTGGAACTTTGCAGCCTGTGAATTAAAGGAGAAAACTAAGAGGTGTCAGCCCTGTGAAGTATGGGCGTCTGTTCCTGGCACACTGGAGACCTGAGAGAAGAGCAGCTATGGCCCAAACACGTGATGCCTGTTCTCTACCACACGTGAGCCAGTCCTCTTGCAGAGAATGGACTGCTGGAGTCTCCAAGGCTTTGGTGCAGTCTTTCTGGACCCAATGGAGTAGTATATAGGTAGATGAGTGGTGTGTGGGGAGTCTGGTCTGTCACTGGGCTTGGGTCAGCCACCGGTCCCGGTGTCCAGAGGGGTCTCCAGTTTGGAAAAGAAAGCTGTGGTCATGGCCTGGGCTCAGGATGTGCTTGTAACCCTTTGACAAGACTGGGAGGTTCTCAGGCCTCAAAGAACTTGGTCGTAGGGTGGGAAATGTGGGTTCCTTTCTGAGCCTTGGCCCCAGCTGCCTGTGGGTCTGGGGCAAGTTGCTGTCCTCAGACTGCTCATCTTGTGCTCTTTTATTCCCAGGGAGGGATAACCTGACGTGTTAAGTTAAGCCCTTGAGCTCAGTGAATACAAAGTGATGTGCAGACTTGAGTTGACCAGAGAATCCAAGTTGGGTCAGTTGTAGATCAGGCTTACCAAATGCATGTTATCAGCTGCTTGGATTTTTGTTCTCACTTGTAACAAAGCCACTAAATCCGTGGGCCTTTAACAGGGCACGGTGATTCTGGGCAGGTTTTGTTTTGAGGGACGATGCTTTCAGAGCAGTGAAGCTCTCTGTACTTCTGTGAAACAAGGGGTAAGGAAGGAGTCTTACTCGCCCTTCTAAGAGCATTCTGCTATCATTTAAAGTGCAATGGATTAAATTCCTTTCACCTAAGTCATATACAGTGGGCCAAAGACTGGGCACGGCACTGCAGATCCTCTGCCCTGTTTCCTTCTGCGTAGTGCTTTGTGATGCCAGATTATGTCACTCTGTTTTATTGTGGTGGTAGCAGTTTCTGCACCTTCTGCATGACTGACAGGGATTTAGTTAGGGCTGCATTTGAAGGTGGTGTCCCTCCTTGGCCTTCTCAGTTCCCCTCCACCCCTGGAGTCAGCGCAGACTCTGATGGCTCTGAAACGTGTGGAAGCTGCTGAAGTGCAGCTTTGTTCCCCCAGCAGCTGAAATCCAGGAGCAGTCATGCTGCAACAGGCCTGCCCCGCTGTCAGAGAACAATCTGCGGGGTGACACATCAAAAGCCAAGGGCAGCTCCGTGGTGCTCACGCTGAGATCAAAAGGGAGAAGCAGGGCGGCTCCTCTCGACTCTTTCTGTGTCCCTTTAATCTCCTTTACCTCCTCAAAGATCCCTGTTTCAGGCATGGGAGATGGTGGTGGGAAAGTGAAGTGGCACTTTTGTGAGTGGCTGGTGCAAGGGAAGGGATCCTTGGTTGCACACTGAGATTCCCTTCTCCTCCTTGGGGAAAGCATATGGGAGAGGGAAGGCTTTCATAAACCCTCCTGATAGATGCATCATCTTACACGTGCATACAGAGGTGCAGGAGAGCTGGGCCCTCTGTGTGGGGTCTGGAGTCCATCATTTCCCCCCAACCCCCCTGCACAGAGAACCTCAGTCCCCTCCTGCTGCATTGCAATGGAGCCTAATTGCTGCTGGTGCTGTGGAAGCCAGTGGATTAGCAGGGCACGGTGTGAAAGTAGCCAGAGCTTTTCAGGAATGTGCGTGGTGGTGGCTATTATCCAGGGCTCTTCAGTCTCCTGGGTCTGCTTTGCTGTGTTCTGGACATTCCCAGTGCTGACTCCTCTTGTCTGGGGTGGCCAAGTAGGGCAGATGCTGAATGATTTATTGCCCTCCAGCCCCTAAAGGGAGGCCCGCGGTGCATTCCTGACTGACTCAGATTGAATTTTAACTCTACCTTTTTATTAACCTTTACTTAAGAAGGTGCTGCTCAGTCTTTTCCTCAAATACCAGCAATTGCTGAACAGGACAAATACCAAAGAAGAGATCTGCTTTTTATTTTGTTTGCCCTCGATAACTTGTGATCCCATTGCAGATCACCTCTGAGGCTGACCTTGTTTTTGGATCAGGGCAGTCGCATTGAGCTGTGAAAACCCCTTTCCTGCCTCACCTGGAGCAAGCTCTGCTTCTCGGGATGTTCTGTGGGGCTTTCCAAAATGGTGTGGCTGCTTCTGTGGCACTTTGCACAGTGTTCAGGGTCAGCCTTGCCTACATGGAGAAGCCACTTGAGAGCAGAGCGTGGAAATGTGCAATAATAAAGCATTTGGCTGCAAGTAGGAAAGATGCTGTCTGAAGGGCTGTGGCCCAATGAAGGGAAGCAGGGAGCTCGCAGAGGTGGTGAGATGTGTCACTGCTTTGGAGATGGGGGGGAGGAAAGGAGAGAAAATGCAGAGGATACTCGGGAATGGGGTCGGGTGCTCCTGGGGCACCTCGTGAGCTCTGCATGGGGAACAACGTGGAGGAAGAGCAGCCTGTGTCAGGCCTTTCTCTCCCTGCAGCCAGTTTCCCAGGTGAGCAGTCGGTGTCCCAAACACTGATCTTTGCCTTGGGGGGGAGGTGGGGAGGAGAAAAGCTGCTCTGCTCCTCCGTGTTCTCTCTTGATCTGCATTTCTAGCTGGTGCTGTCACCAGCAAACCCGCTTTGCTCCTTGCCAGGGCTGCAGGTCCTGGCTGGTCGCTGCCCTGCTCTCTTGCATGGATGTGTCTGCGTTTTTCCAAAGACCAGCTTCATCTGGTTCGTGTGAAGTGCTGACTTCAGGCATTGCACAGAGCGTGACTCAGAAGGGCAGAGGTTTGGGGAAAGGGAGGAAAGTCTTTTTAAGGAGTTGCGAGCCGAAAGGTGCTGCAAAGAACGTTGGTAGAGGTGGCCTGGTTCTCTTCCAGCTTCAAAAGGAAGAGCACTGAGGATTTACGAAGGGCTGGCACAACTGCAAGGCAAAAAGAATGCTTTATTGAGTGTGTAAATGCTCGTAAAGCCAGGAGTAAAGCTGTTAATGCTGTGTATGCGTGGGTGTGTGTGTAGAGATAGGGAGGAGAGAAGAAGCTGCATACCAGGAGTCTTCATGGGGGGGATCACAGAGGGCCTTGTGTTCCAGGGGAGTGGGTTGGTGATGGTTCCAGAGCAGCTGGTTGGGGCAGAACCTGGTTACCTGCTCTGACTGCTGAGCCCAGCAGCACTGCTGTAATGTCACACCAAGGTGGGCTTGCAGACCACAGAGCAGAGATGCTCAACTCCAGGTCTTGTAGAGGGAGACCACAGAGAGAGGCTCATCCTGATTCCTTTCCCTGTGATATGTGGATGTCATGTAGCAGAAGTACAAGCTGGCTGTGTGATAAGTCAGAACAGCTCCCCCAGCACAGGAACTGCTTTGCATGTGCACCTGCTGTGGGGCAGAGGCACCTGCCCTGTGGTTGCATGATGGCAGAACAGGGATGGGGGGCAGTGGGGATGGCAGGAGCAGGTTGATCTTTGCCCGGGGCGGGGGATTGGGGAAAGGAAAGGAGCAGCAGATGAGCTGTTCCTGAATGTAGCCCACAGGAGAGAATCCCCTCACTTCCCTCCCTCTGGCATTTCTTTGCCAAGATGCTGGCCAGACAATTTGCTGATGTGGGGAGCTTTGAAGCCTCTGATGTTTGCCTTCTGTGCAAAACCCAATGAAAGGAGGTTGGAGCCGTCTGCCCTGTTTGTGAGCAGTTCCCTCCCCACGGCGATGGACGCCGTCAGATCAGAGCTCAGCAAATGCATCAAGGGGAGCGCCAGGTGGGGCCGGCAGCCTTCACCCCGCTGCAAACAATGCTGACAGAGCCCTGCAGGGCTGGGTGGCCCAGCCTGGGATTGTCCTTTCCCAGCCAGGTGGAAAGAGAAGCCTGAGCTGTGTCTCCTGAGGTTCCCCAGCCCAGGGGCTGTCTGCCTGCCATGATTGCTCTCCTGCTTTCAGAGCAGTGTTTGCATGGATGGGGAATAGAAGTGTGTGTGTGTGGGGGGGGGGCGTGCTCCTTGTTCTTAAGCATCCCTACCTATGCCTGTCACCACTGTTTTAGGAGTGCCAAAGTCACTCCTGGCCTTTCTGTTCTTGCTTTATGTGGCTATCTAGAGTATTTGCCTACTGCTGCATATCAATACGGCCCTGTGAAGTCAGGGAAACTCTCCCCAGTGTCTGAGAACTGCAGCCCATGCAGACAAATTCAGCTTTTAAACTCCAGAGTAAAGAGAGTAGACCCCTATGGGCTTTATGTCCTCCCTCCCTTCCAAGCAGCGATTGGTAAGCGGGTTTTGCAGTGGAAATCAGTGTTTCTATGGCAGCTTCTGTGAAGCATTTTGCTTCTCTGAATTGCTCTCTGCTGGATGTTCCTGAGTAACAAGAGGACAGCTAGAGCATTAGGTGAGCACAGACACAGCTGGGTGGGATCTGTAAGTGATCCAAGGCTGTGTCAAAACATCCCCACCCCATTCCTTGCATGGCTGGGATGGTTTGCAAAAAGCTCCGACTTCTCACTAAATGGTGGGGAAGTTTGGCGCAGAAGCAGCTCTCAGAGGGGCCTATTGCAGCTCTATGAGCTCTGCGGGGAGCCAGGCCTGCTGTGCTGCTGTAGTCAAGGCTCACTGAGATTTCTGCTTGTTCCTCTTGGGATTAAGCTGGCAGAGAAGGGACAGATGCCAGTGCCTGTTATTAGCTGCATAAATCAGGAGCAAGGTGATGAGAATAATCAGGCTGAAGTTCTGCTTAATCTGCCAGCTCTGCTGCATGTCAACAGAAGCATCCTCATAGAATGGAGTCATAGAATCACACAATGGCCTGGGTTGAAAAGGGCCGTAATGATCATTTAATTTCAACCCCCCCCTGCCATGTGTAGGGTTGCCAACTACCAGACCAGGATGCCCAGAGTCACATCCAGCCTGGCTTTGAACACCAAGGGATGGGGCATCCACAACATAATAACCTTCAGCGAGGTTTCAAGCTGGTCTTAATAACTCTGTCCTGTTAGTGCTGTCCATTACCTGCTGTAGGTTGACTTCAGAATGGGGCTGTGACTCCAGCATGGTTTTATAAAGCCTTGTGAAGTGGAAGCTTCTTCTCCAGGTCCTCTTGGCATTGCTGCCCTAAACAATAACGCGTTGTATAATCTGCAGAGCACGCTCCAGATACCAATGTGGGCGAATCCTCCGAGGAGAACTGAATTCAATGCTCAGGTCGGGACATGTCCCATAGGTGTTTGTTGGGAGTGTGAGCTGGCTGTCCGGGAAGCTGCCAGGTGGGCATGGATGGAGGCTTCTTCTCCATCAGAAACGGGACTGCACAGCACCCTGGTGGGCTCAGAATTAGATGGAGAAAGCACTGACATGAAGGCTGAATAGCCTGTGTGATGCCAGCTGTGTGTTGAGAGGGGGAAAACATGCAATATCTGCCCAGAAAGTTTCAGATATTTTGAGCAAATCCAAGGCGAAATGAGTGAATTTCAGAGGTTTTTTTTCAAACACATCACAGTCCACAGTTCTAAAGGGAAAAGACGTTTTGCACCTGTTCTTCCTTGTCTGGATTTATACCTTGAGACCAATGAGACAAGGAAGGCATAAACCCAGAGTGGTTCTGGACTGGTCTGATGTGACCTTGCTTCTTGTCTTGTGTTTCTCACCCTTGTAATGAAAGCTCTTGGTGGGAATGGAACAGGCTTCCCAGGGCACTGGGCATGGCCACAACCTGATGGAGCCCATCGAGCATTGGGACACTGCTCTCAGGTGTAGGGTTCGATTTAATGCAGTGTAGGGCCAGGGGTTGGATTCAGTGACCTCCTTGTTCCCTTCCAACTCAGGGTGTTCTACCATTTGTTTTCTGTTGCTCATTTAGCCCCACTGCATTTAACCTGTACATGGGAGCAAGCAGATCACATTGGGTACATTTGGGTACTTGGAAAGAGCTGGAAACCAGAACCCAGGTGCTCTCTGTTCCCTTGATGTGTGAACCCTTCCCTGCATGTTGGTTGGGGCAGCTCAAGGAAGCACGTGTTTGCTGGGGGCTGAAGCAATGGGCTGGGAAGGGTCCTAGTGTTGCACTGGGACACCACCAGGGTGGGAACGTTTGAAATGAGGAGGTTTGGTGCACTCTTGGAGTCAATTTCGGTGCTGTAGAGTGAAGGAAAGCTGGACATGTGAACAACAAGGAGCAGGGCAGCGTGCAGACAGGTTTGGCAATGCTAAAAAACGATCCGGGTGCATTTTCATGAGCAAAACTCCAGCCTGGTGTCTGTCACCTTTGCAGGAGGATGCTGGTTCCTGAGCAAGCCCAGCAGAGGGACCCTCCATGCAAGAGGAGCTGCCTGGCCCTGCACATCTCGACCCCCTCCTGGTGTTCCCAGCCCTGTTTGCTTCCTGCGTCAGAGCTCCAGGTGAGTCACAGCTGGGATTCCTCAGCTCTGAAGTGGTTCCTTATCCTTTCTTCCCCCCCCCCCCCCCCCCCCCCCTTTTCTCCTCCCCAGGTGCTGAGTTTTTTTTTTATTCCAAAGCCTTGAATCGAAGGGTGTGTCTATGAAATCTCACAAACACACACAGGCCCCAGCAGGAATAGGTGAGCACAGTTCCCATTATGTTATGAATACCTGGCTGATTGCCACGGGGATGGTGCCAGGCTGAGCAGCCAATCTCCAGCACCAAGACCTGCTGAGCTCTGGGGTTTTGCTCCTCTCTCTAAGTCACTGCTTTGCAGAGATGGACAGTTTTAATCTCTTCTCAGCAACAGCCATGTTTTTCTGCTTGCTTGGCCTGCTGTGATATCCCAGTTCCCACGGTTCAGTTCTTCCCAGGGTAACGTGCAGGTAGGGGTGGAGAGTTGAGCAGGCAGCTCCGGACTGCCCGTCCTTCTGTGTGACTCATCTCGGCCAATGTGCAATCTCAAATACTTTCTGTTCCCCTGCCCTACACGCTGGGCACTGCCCCAGCTCACCCTGGCCCCTCTGTGCCTCAGTCTGCTCAATCTGATGCAGCTCAATCTGCTGCATCAGGATTGGAGGCTGCCTGGTGTATCTCTGTGCATTGCAGACATCTTTTGGGCTGGGAGGGAGTACAGCTGGGTGGTCAGGGCCCGGACTGCCAGCACTGACCAAGGGTGAATGTTTGCTGTTTGTGTAACTCCTTGTGCTGCTCAGATGCCCCCATGAGCGCTTGAGTGTTTCTGATGAGGATTTTGAGGGGTATTGAGGTGCTTGAATGCTTAAAGAAGTTAGCAGAGAAGGGGCAGTAGCTGGGACTTTGCATGACCTCCCAAGCAGATTCAAAACTGAACCCCATACACAGGCTCTGGTTGCTGATGTCTGCAGAGTCCCACGGGAGCTGGTCTTCCTGCTGGTAGTGCCTGCTTGCCCAGCTGAGCCACCAGAGCAAGTTTGCAGCTGGGCCTCCTTGGCTGAAAGCTGTCTTAAAGAGCTTGCAGCATGTGAATGCTGGTACAAACAGGGCCTGGTCTGAGCTGCAAAGTCTCAATCACTGATGTGACCTTCTTTCTGTTTCCCTTGCTTTCTCAGCCTGCATCTGCCTGTGGCATCATGGCTGTGCTCTGGACAAACTTGCCTTTCCAAGCCTCAGATTACCTCCCATGCTTGTAAGAGGAATGTCCCCCTCTCTGCTGAGACCTGCTGGAGGTTAGCACAGCCATAGATCACAGTTCACGCTCCCCTCCTGTCAGCTCTGAGTTGTCTTTTTTGTGTCCTCAGCTTTAGGCTGAGCTTCTGCTTCTCCCAGTGTTTTTTTGCTCTGGGTTCCCACAGGCTTTCACTGCCAGCAGGTGATGATGTTGCTCTGTTAATGGTGCGTGCATATGGTGGGGAAAATGGGTCAGGAGGTGCTGGGGAATGAGCAGCACCACAGTTTGGATTTGTACCTTCCAGGGAACAAAACGTTGCCCTCCCCCACATGCTGACCCCCACTCTCTCTTGCCCCCATATCGGAGCTCTGTCCTCCTGTAGGGCTGCGCAGGATTATATAGGGGCAAACACCAAATAGCCAACCCAGTTTCCATTTTGTTTCTGGTAAAGCTTCTTCCAGACCCATGACAGCCTTGTGGAAACGCAGGTATTTGGGTGGGGAGTGCATTGAAGCAGCAGCTGCTGTGAGTCCCTGGCATGCCTGGAGGTGGAGGCGTGGGACCTATTGGCACTCCCACCCCATAAGCCCAAGGGCAGTGAGCTGACACAACTCTCCTGGAATCTGTCCCACTCTAACCAGGATTGTTGGCAGGCAGGTACCGAATCTTGGCAGCACAACAAGAGAACTCTGGTTTCTCTGAAATTCCTGGGCTCGTTTGGTCAGGGTGCTGGCATGCAGAGCCAGGGCAGAGCTGGCACGTGGTATGGCTGCAGCAGAGCAGTAGGGCCTGGAGATGGACTGAGGGCTGGCAGCTCAGGGTCTTTCCTGTATCCCTTGCAGCTGGTAGCAGCTTTAGGTCCGGATGGGGTTTTTAAATGTACTTAATTTTGTCACTAATCTCTAAGTGGTGGTCCAAATTTGTCCTTTGTTTCTTCTCTCAGGGATGCAATGTCGTACCAGGACTGGGAGCCATTGGGTTAGTAGGCTGTCAGTCTCATCTCACCAGTTCTGGCAGTGCTGGGGATCCCACCAGTGACTGGGAAATGCATGGAGCTCCTCTAAACCAAAGGTAGGCTGAGGGCATCCCAAAGCTGCAGTTCCCTTAGCAGGTTTGCACAGGCACTGCTGTCTCCCAGGCACTATTTGGGAGGTAGAGACCCTAGGGCTGCAAGCAGGGCACAGCTGGAGGTGGAAACGGCTGGCTGTGGGACAGAGCAAGAAGTCTGTGATGGTGCATGACTGGGAATAAGTGGAGGAAAGGTGGGATTTGTGAGATGCAACGACTCTGTTGGGGCAGCCCTCCCCCGCAGCAGTCAAACCGAGCTCATTCTCAAGCAGTCTGAAGGGTTGCAGGAGAGGAAAGCCCTGACCGTGCGCTGTGCCCCATGGTGGATTCATGCAGGGCAGAATTCCCCTGCCTTGTGCCAGGTTGGAGACTCTGTCTCCTTGCCCTGCTTCAGGTAAAGCTTGGCTTGCCTGCCTGAGGAGGCAGGGCGTGGGAAGGGGAGGGTGGGCCTTGGCAAACTGGGCATGGTTCAGGTGTTTGCCTTCTTCCTGGATTGGCCATGAAGAGAAGAACTTGGCCTTATATGGTCAAAAAAGCCCATGCCGGCGGCGCTCCTCCCTGTGAAGAGACACGTGGAGAGGTGTGGATGGGCTGATGGGGTCAGGCGTGTTTTCCTCCACCCTCTCCTGCTCTCTCCTCCCTTCTCCAGATACCTTGGAGACAATTATGGCATTTGCTTTGCAGCCAAATGTGGCCGATTCCTGGTGAAGAGGCTGCTTCCCCCAGCGGGTGCTGCTGGTTTTGTGTGCCCCCGAGAGCTGAGGGGTGATGGATGGGCACAACATGATGCCTGTGGTCAGGGTTGAGTATTTCATCAAGCTGAGGTATCTGGGAAGATGGTAGTAGTGGTACAAATCACTGCCTCTCTGCTGCTTAAACCTCTTTTCTGCTTGTTTAAGTGCCTGCTGGAGTGTTTGGTTAGGAAAACTAAACTATAGAGCAGCCCCCCTCCCCAAAGAGAGACCACATAATTGATCCTGTCTTAGGTTGCAGATGAAGATGCGTGGGAGAAACTGAGGCACAGTCCAAGATCATACAGGAAGAAATATCTATCACAGTTCCTTTGCACAGGATTAAGGGGACAGGCTGGGAAGTGAGCCTGGGGGATCTGCCTTTCTCCCCTTATCTTGCACACCGTGTCTTGGAGTTGCTCAGGCAGATTAAAGTGGACTGGAGATTGGAGGGAGCTTATGGGCACCAGCTGCATGTGGGAGCCTTGTTCCTGCAGAGCAGGTGGGCTGAAGGTTGCTTGTCCGATGGAAAGCTTGTTTTTAACTCTTGATGAGGTTATTTTAGTGATTGCTGGTGAGCTTTAGCCCCATGGCAGACCTCAGTGGCTCAGTTTCCCTTTATAACCACTGTGATACCCCCACGAAGTGTCCAGGGAGAGATGCTGACTGTGCTTTGTACTGTTTCTTGCAACCTGAGAGCTGTTTTCACTCTCCTGGGAGGCTGGGCATGCTGGAAGGAGAGGGTTGTTTGGCTGTTGCAGTGCTTGGAAGCCTCCGAGTCCTTTGGAAGCTCTTGCAATGGTATCGTCTGCCCAGGAGAGGGAGCCTGGAGCTCACACTTGGGTCCTCCCCAGCCCAGGAGGCGGTGGCTGAGCATTCAGTGCCCTTAGATGTGGTCTGAGGCTCAGGCACTGCCCAGGTGGAAAACAGCAGAGGAGCCCTGTTGCTTCCCCCTGTCTGTTCCAGCTCGTCTCTTGGACTCTGTCCCAGTTGCTGTTGTGCAGACGCAGATATTTGCCTGCTGATCCTCCCTGCCAGAGTCTGCACCACCAGCGCTGGCTCTGCTCCTGCTTTCAGCACACAGCGTTATCGATCCCTGGGTTTTGCCCCTGGGCTTTGTCTCACAACTGGGCCATGTCCTGGATATCTGATGTCTCCTTTCCCCATGCTGGAGTAGACGCTTCAATCTTTGGCTCCAGACAGAGTTTGAGATGATCTTTAAGAAACCTCTTGCTGTTGAAAGTGATGTGGCTTTACCTGGATGTGGCTGTGCTTTGGACTGTGCACACAGCTGGCCAGCTAATGAGGTTGAACTTGCCTTTTTTTTTCCCCAGCAGCAGCTAAATCTGGTGGCCACAGCATTAACTGCTGTGCTCACTCAGCTTTATTCCCCTTTTAGGGCTGTCTGCTGCCGCCCCAAAAGGAATTGTAAGAGCCTGAGTTGATGGTACTGCCCTGTATTCCTTCAGTATTCAAGTATTCCCCTTTGCTGGGGAAAGAAAGCTGCAGAACTTCCCCATGGAATGTAACAGCTGCTTTTGGGGTGCAGGCCATTTCTCTGCTGTAACAGGAATTAGCCCTAAGGAAGGGATCGGTCCTTGAGATAAAATCAGCACTTAAGGGATAGCACGGTGGAGGAGAAAGACTGATAGATGCATAGATAGGGGTGTCCCAAAGGTATGGAGCCATCTTGGGCATAACTCAGCTCCCATCAGAGGAATACAGGAATTACCTTGCTGCCTCAAATCGTTTTCTCAGTGCTCTATATTTCGGTTTTCCCATCGTAAGGGGAAACTGAGGCACACAGCAGCGAAGTAAGTGAGATGGTAAGCTGGGGTCAATCTAACAGCTGCCCCTTTTCTACCTAGTAGTCCTGCTTCCAAACACTCTTTATGCAGGACTGAGCTGCTGCTGAGCTCCTGCCCTCCCCAGCCTTGCTATGAGCGCGGTCCCAAACACCCCATTGGGAGTGCTGAGCATCCTTCTGTTCAGGTTTCACCCTGAACAACACCAGCTTTGTCTCCTTCCAGTCTCACCCTGCCTTCCCAGGGCCCTGGGCTGCTCAGAGCCCTCATTCATTCCTCTCCTGGGCTCTGTGTACCTTTGCTGTCACGCGCCCTTGCACAAACCCAGCATTGTTCCTTCTCCTGGAAGGGCTGTGCTGGGTCCTACCTCCAGGGGAAGCTCTGTGCTCAAGTTCCATCTCCTCCTGAGCTGGCAAGCTCACCCCACCTGTGGCTCTCCCCTTTCCCCACCCCTACAAGCCTGGCTGTTGAGGAAGGAATTGCCATTTCAGGTGGGTTGGGGTAAGAAATGTAGAGAGAACCAGGAATACAATGCTGTCCGTGTGTCACTCAGGACTTTATTATAACTCTGGAGAGCAGGTGTTCTGGTTACATAGATGCTACAGTCGTTGTCTACCCTACAGAAACATGGAAACGCTGCACTGTGCTCCATGGAGATGCACCATGAGACTGTTAACAGCTCCCGTGAACTCAGGTGGGGCTCCGTGGCAGTGATTGAGGTCAGAGCCTGGCCTCATAAAGCAATACTGCAGGGCTCTTCCTGTGTCGGTGTGTGTAAGAAGGATGTAGCAGTGCCTGTACTGAGGCCAGGAGTGCAGCTACAGAGTTGGCTTTGGTGCATCGCAGCTGGTTTGCATGAGCTGGGGTCAGCCAGGTAAGGTAAAAGCCACTAGAGAAGTTCAATAAATACAAAGACAAGTCCTGCTTGTTTTAGTTAGATGGGAACCAGAGACTATCCCATTTCTAGGACATAGCACCATTGCATGTGAAGTCTGGAGCGCCTTTATGTGCAACAGGCAGAGATGCTCTCTGTTAGAAAGAGGTGGCTTATCAGAATGAAAGCTGAAGGAGTTTTAGCTTTAGTGGCATGGGAGAGAATGAAGGCATGGAGCTGCCTTCCATTGAAAGCCACATCAGTGAGCACCTCTTGGACACCCTCAGAACAGAGACAGATCAGAAAGAATGGTTTTGTAATACTGGTCAAATGGCTGGGCTGTTAGCTGCTGTGTGAAGAGCTTGTGTGATAATACTTTCCCCTCCTGGCAAGCTTCCTATAGATAGATCTCAATGGTTATGAATGCAGATCCTCTCTAAAAACAGACCTAGAGAGGAAGAAGGTGTCAGTATGGGTTCATACAAGAGGGGTTTTAAAACCTTGGGTTGGCTTCTGCTTGAAACTGGTAACAGAGATATTAACTGGGATGCTGTGAAGATAAAAGGGACAGCCTGGAGTGGATTCCCATCCTTTCAGCCTTTGGACATTGGCTTGAGTTCAGGAGAAAGTGCTCTGGCCTCATTAGCCTACAGGTGCCAGTGGGTCTGGTTTGTGCTGTGGGGCTCTGTTTCTCCTAGGAGCATTCTTCAGTGAGCAGGGAGCTGAGCTTTGGCCGGGCACTGTAGGTGTAGGGATCTGCTTCAGGTGCTGCCAGGTTGTTACTGTGGCTTCTGGAGGGCAGAGATTTTGTGCTGCCTCCATTCAGCTTCATCTCACCATTGGCACTGCCTGTCCCCCTGGCAAACAGCTTGGAGTTCCTTAAGGTGCTGGCAGAAACTGCTGGGGCAGGGGGAGATAAAAGGGGGTGAGCTTAGAAATGTTTTATTTCCGCTTTATTTTGTGCGAATAAAATAACTTACGGTGCTTTGGTCTGGAGTGGACGGTACTGATGACTGTGGGTATTGGTGACTCCATGCTGTGAACATGAGGAGAGAATGGGAAGATGTGTGTTAATAACTGCAGTTCCAGAAAGGTGTGAATGAGCTGGAGTTTGGCTTATGAGAGATGGGCTGCATGGGCAGAGCTCAGTGCATGGTTGGGTTGGGAGGGCTGACTCAACAGCATCTGGGCAAAGCAGCGTTAGAGAAGTGCTGGTGCTTTTCAGTCTGAAGGGTTAAAGGAAAAGTTCAGAGCAAGAAACAGGGCTGAGCTGTGTGGGGACTTCTGGGGTTTGCTCTTTCCTTGATCAGTGCTTCAATAGCAGACTCAAAGCATGGGGTGTCTGCTTTCTCCCTAGGTGTTTGTGTGCATCCCTCCCACTGCTCAGGCGCAGAGAAGCCCACCTCACCTGCTTTCCTCTCCTTCCACCAGCTTCCTGTAGGTGAGGATCTCCAAGTCCAGGGCCAGCTTGATGTTCATCAGCTCCTGATACTCTTTCACCAGGTGAGCCATATCCTCCTTGCTCTTCTGGAGGGCTTCTTCTAGCTTGACCAGTTTGGCTTTGGCATCCTTGAGGGCCGTCTCCCCGTGCTCTCCTGTTTCTTTGATATTCTCCTCTAAGTACAAGCACTGGTGTTACAACAGGAGAGAAAGTAACAAAGGTGTTAGGTGTGCTGGAGTTTAAATCTACCTGTCAGAGCTTTGTCACCCAGCCCAGGACACACCTGGCTTTTTTGGGACACGATGCAGGACCTCAGCTTCTGGATTTGGATGTTCAGGTCTGCAATCTCCCGTCGGCTGTCAAGGAGGTGACCCCCATAGGTGGCTGACTGTGTGTTCCCTTCGTTCAGCTGCAGGGAAGATGGAAGTGAGGGTTATCTCTTGCTCCTCTGCTGTAGCAAAGGAATCTAGTAAGTTTCCCACTGCCTCTGGGGAGAAATGTCTAAATAGGGGAAGAAATAGCTGGTATGTGGAAGGATCTAGGGCTTGTTCTTATATTGTCTTCTGGCTGTATTGTAGGCATGGGACACACTGTCCAATGGTGTTCACCACGTTGTTGCTTGCTCTATTTGGAGGAGGCACCAGTGGAGAATCATTTGCATCCTAAGTGGGCCAAGTTACCACTAGGCAGTGACCTTGCCTTCCCCAGTTGGTGCTGTGGAGAGCCTCGGGCTGTGAAACTCCTGATTTACACACACACGAGTTAGAAGGGATTGATCTGGGTTAGCACCCCGTCCTTCCTTCCATCCCCGGGTGTAGTTTGTCTCCCCACATCTTGCTGAGCCTCGTAGTTTCTTTTCCCCTCTTCTCTCCCTCCTCTCCCCATAGCAATCAGATAAGGGGACATACCTTCCTCCTGGTAAGTGCTTCAGCCTCCTCCCAGCTCCGAAGAGCCAGGGCTTCGTACTGAGCCCTCACTTCTTCCACAATTCTGCTCAGGTCGAGTTTACACGTGTTGTCAATTCCCAGTACAACAGAAATGTCCTTAATTTCTGTCAGCAGCTCCTCGAGTTCCTGAATAGCAGAGAAGGGAGATATCAAGTGTTGAGTGAAGCTACTTGCCACAAGACAGCTGAACTCTGGCAGATCTGATGTCCTGAGCCAGGCACACATATGTAGTGTGTGGATGGGGAGACATTGTAGGTTTAATTGAACTACTGGTGATACTTCAGTATCTATTGATGTTCAGATGGTGGGCAAATCTGTGCAAGGCAAGAAATAGGGCGTTGTGAGTGGTTCTGCAGCTGGTGCTTCCAGGAGGTTGATTTTACTCAGCTCTGCTTCAGTATCTACAGAGACAGGGGCTGCCACTTCTGTTGTTACTGTCTGCTTTGTGTCTAGGAAGATAAGGGAGAATGAAGACCCTTCTCTAAACACATCCATTGTCAGCAGAGCTGCTTCTGTATGCTGGAGAAACTCAAACCAGCCTTGGGGAGTGAGAAACAGGCACATACAATCTGCACTATCTCTGAGTGGAGTATTTACTCTTGATGGCTGACTCGGTCACAAAAGGAGTCAGACAATGATGGATGCAGTGAACCTAGAAAAGACCCTTCATCTCTGCCTGTAAACTGATCTACTGGGTAGTTTGTATCCTGACAAGACAGGACCTGATGCCTTGCACCAAGCTGATACTGTACACGTTCCCTTGGCAGCTCCCCCAGCCTCAGACTGTTCCAGCAAAGGTTCACTCCTATCAGTGTCTATGCAGTTTCTTCTGATTCGCACCAATGTGAATGGGAGCAGAATCCGTCTCTCCCCATCTCTGCTTTCATCTCAGTGTTTTTTGTTCTTCCCCTTTGTGCAGCTGCCTCTAATCTCTTAGAGAAACATCTGTACTCCTTGTTTGCCTTCCCTTCCCCTGACTGGGAAACAAAGGGCACCCTGATGTGATTCATGAAGAGAAGGTACCCCGCTGGTCTTACAGAGAACAGGATTATCAGTGTATTTTCTGTGCTTCCTTGTTAACACTTGAGCATGGCAGTAGCTATATGAGAAAGGAGGATGTTAAGGAATAGTCCAGACTGCTGCTGAGAACGGCAACATAGGACCTGGAAGACATCAGACCTGGTATGCTGGGTAGGGTCTGATATCCCACTGCTTCTGAGAACTGCTTTGCACCCGGAGTGATCATTTTAGAGCAGTTCAGGCCTCGTGCTTGGATGTATTCTAGCACAGTTCTGTTGGCGTGCATCTCACTCTGCTTCTCCCTGCCTCGGTTTCCCCACAAAGGGCAGTAGCACTCCCTCTGCCAAGCATTTTAATTGTTTGTATTGGTGGAATTCAGACAAATCATTAGTATTCCCCAAACACTGCCAAGCCTGCTTGGTAGCATTTTACAGGCTCTGAGTAAGTGGCTGAAATCACATTGCTTTGAGGAGATGCAGGCCCTATGGGCTTATTCAGCTGCTGTATCCTTCCTCCTTTTGGTGAAGCAATCTTTCCCAGTTTGGTGCGAATTGGAAACAAAGCCCTTTCTGTATTGGAACTATCTGCAAAAGAAAAAGCCTTTTTTTTTTTTGTTTGGCTTTGCTTGTGTGCCAAGGCTGCCTTCCCAGCTGCGTTTCTACCTGCTCGTAAATGGTTTTCTTCAGGTCCATCAGCTCTTGGAGCCCGCTGAGTTTCACCTCCAGCTCCGTTCTGTGCAAGGTGCTGGCATCTAAATCCTGCAAGAGGTGGATTAACAAACAGTTTGAGTGTATTAATGACTCATTGGAGAAGCCCTTGCTGCTGCCCCATCATCTCCAGTCAGTGTTCTGCCTGCCATGTAGTGCCTGGCACTCATGGAGCTGCTCCAATGAGCACAGAAGCTCCTGTTTGATTTCTGCTCTGCACCTTTTCGTTCCAACGCTTGGTTCTTTTTTGTTCTCTTTCTTCTTTTTCCTTAGTTGAGAGCTTAGGTGGAAGTCTCCAATGGAGGGTGGAGAAGGAAATGGGCAGGGCTGGTCTGTACCCACTCATCTTTTGTTCACCACAGAAAGCTGGGGTTATTGAAAACTGATGCTGGCCACAGAAGTCACCAGAACTGCCCCTACTGGCTGATGACTGCGTCAGGGCAAAACATGCAATTAGCCGTAATGATCATTTGTGGAGAACGTTTCCTCTGCTTAATAATATCCTCCATTCCTACAGCTCGGATTCCTTTTTTATTTAATATTAAGACGGTGCACAAAGCCTCCCATTGGAGCTGATATTCAAATGCAGCTCCTCCTGGGACGGGATGTTTGTGCAGGGTGTGGTTGGTGCAATGTTTTGTGGAAACAAAAGCAAACACATTTATCAATTTTTTTTCAGCCTTTCCCAACCTGTGCTGTCATTCAGAGGGAACGTACAAGGAGGAGGAGGAGCTTTGCCTTGCACGGTCCTGGGTTGCAGCATGGCTCTGCCTGACCCCTATGCTCCTGCTATGAGCTGTGGGGCTTTTCTATACCCACAAGTGGCCTGGACTCTCTTATACTCTCCCTGTTGAAATGGCGACCTTGTTCACCACGCTGCTGTCTTCCTCAAGGCCTTACTACCCTACAAAACCTCTGTGGTATGAGGGCTCTGGTGCTCCTGGGCAGCTCTGGACTGTCCTGGCTGAATCTGGATCACATTGCCTCTCCCAGGCTGTTCTGTGATTGCAAGGCTGGTGTACAAAGCTCCTCTTGTCACTCACCTTCTTGAGCTCCATGAAGGTGTATTCCATGCCACTGCACAGGCGAATCTCATCCTCATATCTAAAGAGAGGGGAAGAAAGCAGTCAGGTGCTTTAGTTTGTCTTGCTGGCCCCCCCAAAAAAGCATTGGCATATAGGCTTTCTGCTTTTACTGTCTCATCCTGCCCCATCCTTCAGAAGGAGTGAGATATCTTAGGTGTGAGCATCTGGACAAGGGAGAGGGCAACAAGCTGCCAGGTGCCACATGGCAGCCATTCCATGGGCAGATAGAGGTGGGACAAGGGGACAACTCACCCTCTTTGCCTGTTCTTATAAGGCTAGGCAGCATGGCTAGCAAGATTTACCTGTCTGGTTTTTCTGCTCTATAGCTGGAATGTTAGCTGTGTTGCCAGTAACTATGTACCAAGCTTAATTACAGCCTGCCACTCTTCCTTCATCCTCATTGCATCTCAGCCCAATCCCAGTCTGTCCCAGCCTGCCAAAGCAGCTTCAATGCATTGCCGGGCGCTGACATAATCTCCCATGTGGAGCAAACAACGCTCCTGACTGAAAGGGGAGCAGGCCAAGCCAGCCCGACGCGCTCACCGCACGGCTCCAGAGGGACCTGGCAGCCAGGAGGTGACTCACATGGAGATGGAACCTTCTACAAACACATCACAGCGTTTATCTCCTTCAAGGTAATCCTCAAGCAATCATGCATAAAGGTATAAATCCATCCTATCTCGCTTTTAGCAGCTTTTGAGATGGGCGTCTGGTCGCCTTGGGCTCCTTCTGGAGTCAGTGGAACAAAATGAGAATTGAGCTGAATCTCAGGCAAGGCTACGTTCCCCTCTGGATGTGCCTTCAAGGCTGTCTAAGGGTAAAGATACAGCGGTGGGATGGATCTGAGCCCAGCAGCATGGAGCTGCATCAGTGTGTCTCCAGCAGAGCAAGAAAAATGGGGTAGGGAGCAGCTGAAAAACCAGCTGTAAAGGTTGAAGGTGGAGGACTGGCAGTGTTAGGGGGGAACCTGGTTATCACAAACCCTGGTTTTCACACCTGGCCCCTCTGAAAGCTGTTTACACCATATTTTCCTGCAGTGTTTCTCCAGAGTTGCTCAGCACATGCAAAAATTCTGCGCCTTCTCATTCAAATGGATTTTTGCATGTGCAAATCGCACGTGGGGAGCTGAAGCAAACTCTGGGCAGTCACCCCTACTTGAGCGTGTCTCAGTTTTGACATGATTTCCTAAAGAAGCAGCATTTGAGACCCTGTGTCAGACTTTAACCCTCTCCATCCTATTCTGTCTTTAGAACCATGGCTACAGGTAGCAACACTGCTCAAAGGCAACCTAAGGAGGTTGGAAGAAGTGGAAGCATCCCAGCTAGCTCAGTCTCCTGTGTGTGTTTTTACAAAGCTGTCCTGAATAGTGGGGGAAAAAAAGAGACAAATTAGGGTCCTCCTGAGGATGCTGACAGGCAGATTTCAAATGACCTGTTGGGCAGCAGCCTGCTTGCCTGGCCACTGTGTGCACAGAGCTCTATTGGGTGCCACAGCAGGGACAAGCTGATACCCATATAAAGCTGGTAGTGGAGTTCCTACCTTTTGCTTCTCCCAAAGTATTTCCCCTGGGAAAATAAACCTCGACAGGAGCTGGAAACCTCCAAGATTTGCATGGATTAAGCAGCTCGTTTACTCCAGGGAGAAAAAACAACTGGGCAGAGGCAGCCTTCTTGACTTGGCAGGACTCAGCAGAGCTGCTGTGGGTTAGCATGGGGCTGAACTGCCTGGGGAAGCTCAGCAGAAGCAGCAGTGCTCTCCCCATGGATCACCAATGGCTGAGGGCAGCACAATAGGCTGTTTCTGCAGCAGAAATCCACCTGGATTTTTGCTGCCTGATATTACTGTGTGTATTTGCATGCTGTGCTTTTATCCCCTGCGTGGTGGGTGGGATGAGGGGAAATACACAGCCTGTTTGCATGCGTATATCCACCCTTAAGAAATCAGGTTGAGAAATAACAACATGAAGTGTCAGACATGAGCAATCAGTAAGTTAATTAGAGTATAAATAGGAGTACCAGCAGAGCACACACATGTGGCTGATCTGATGTCCTAATTCCTTGGACAGGAATTCCATCAGCTCGAGTGAACTTAACTGCTTCCCTATTCTATCTGTCCATTAGGTCTGTCTGGATACCTCTATGGAGGTATCAGTCTTTCCCCTGATCTGCAGACGTGTTGAGCAGCTGGCTTAATCAAAGCCTGCAAAGATCACTGAGATCCCTGGGCTAAGCACTCTGGAGAAGGATGCCGTCATTATTCACACATCAGGAAGAGGTGTGGGCTGTTATTTCAGATGTCTGTCAATGCCAGCAGAAGGGTTGGCCCTCAGCTTTGTTGTTCTATTTTGACAGTGCCCACAGGTGGGTCCTCCTCACTGCAAATCAGCATGGAAGTACCAGAGATCCTGTACAGGCAAATGGGTGTAACTGGAAGGGAAAGTATCTAATTGTGGATTCATCTGTGTGGTATGCAAATAACACCGATAATAAGAAAAGCATTGTCTTCTTAAATGAGCCGTGGTGCATCTCAGATGTTATCTGAGGATCTCAAAGCTGTTGACAAAAGCAGCAATAAGCCCTCTGCAGCCTGTCCTCTCCAACTGCCATCAGCCTCAGTAAGTTCTATCCAGAGTTTTTCCGAGTGAGAATTTGACCTTTTGGTGAAAACAGAACCTTGCTTTAATTTCTGTGGGGAGGAGGAGGAAAAGAGAGGCAGTTTGTTAATGCTAAGGGGCCCAGATCCATAGATGGGTCTGGGGAGAAGGCTTTGATTTGTGATAACAGCATGGAGAATAACTAATTCTTTTACTGGCCATCATTCCTTGTAGTGTTGTTTCCTGTGCTCTGACCTCAGATACCCCCATACTTTCTGTAGGTTACTTTCACCTCTACTTAAGAAGAGGGTAGGAAGCCAGCTTCTCCAATACCCTGTCTTCTTTTTCTCTCTGGGAATGGCATCCTGGCTGCTTCCAATCAGTGCCACACAATCCTTGTCCCACAGCTTAACCAGCATCTTGCAAACATTTCCCCCCCCCCCCCAATATATGGAGCCACATCAGATACCTACTTGCTTCGGAAGTTATCCATGGTGCTCAGGACCTCCGTCAACTCCGACTCGAGATTTTCCTGCTCGTAGTTGAGTGCCTGCATCTCTTGATTCATTTTGCTCATGTACTGATCGTAGATGGCCTTCATGTCTGATTCGGAGACGGAATTGTCTTGATCCTTCAAGAAGTTCCACCGTGTCGTCAGGATCTTATTCTGTTGCTCCAAGCATTGGACCTGCCGAAGAGATCGCAGAGAACTCAGTAATTCTGAGAGCACAGCAAAATGCCTCTGGTCTGGAGACCTCTGCAGCAATGAAACGCTGCTGGGCTCAGCTGAGGTCTCCAAGTAAGAGCAAGAAATACCCTAAAGATTTGGGGCTGAGGATGGAAGGTTGAAGGGGGGCTACAAGATGTCCATAGACATCAAGTCACCAGCCTGGTGACTGGCTGCTTTGGCCTGGCCTCAAAACAGCATCACGCTGTGTATGTGTGTGTGTGCACATGCGTGAGGCCAGGCAGCTCAATGGCATGAGGAAGTGGCCACTGGGGCCACCAGTAGCCAATTGGGCCATTTGTTCTTCCCATCTGAGGCATCTTCAGGATTGCATCCTTCAGCGGGACTGTGGTCAGTGGGGCTGGGATCGAACTGTGGAGCTGGACATAGAGAACAGCCTCTCATTTTATGGCAGCTTCCCCATTCATTGCTAGGACAGCCAACGTTTGCATTGGCTGCTGATCCAAGTCTCTCCCCTGGCTCTCAAATGAAGTCTTGTTTCCTGACCTCGCTCCTGATGGTTTGTTGCTCTTTTTTCTTTACCTAAATCTCTAGCTTTCACCCTG
Organism: Excalfactoria chinensis; assembly: GCF_039878825.1. Taxonomy (NCBI): domain Eukaryota; kingdom Metazoa; phylum Chordata; class Aves; order Galliformes; family Phasianidae; genus Excalfactoria; species Excalfactoria chinensis. The sequence continues at coordinate 623,157 of NC_092852.1, forward strand.
TTCCCAAACCATACCCACCCATTGGGCTGAACTGCTCTCATCCGTGAGCTTTGGCAGCAGAAGAATCACCCAATTTGAGCCTCATTTCCTGGAAGAATAAATGCAGAAATGACCAAAGCTTGGACATTGGAAGCCTCTTCATCTGAGCTGCTCAGGGCGAAGGCAGAGCTTCAGGCAGGGATTCCATCACTTGGCTGTTGACTGTCTCCCACTTACACCTATCTGGATCAAATGGAAAGGCAATGCTAGCAGATCTGGAACAGCCTGCTGGAAACCCATCAGCAGCAAACTCCTGCAGTTATTGTTGTCAATTATGCGAGAAATTAGCAGCTTGGGCTTCAGACCATCTGAATTCCTGATTAAAAAGGCAAGTTCTCTGCGACGAGGAAGCGTCATTAACTTTCTTCTGGAATGAAGGCCCGGGGCAGGTGGCTGAAATTTCCCACTTATGTGCCACTTGAAGCTGCAGCCTTCAAAGCTAACTGCAGAAGCTGCAGGTGCTGAAGTCAAAGCCACTTAACTAAGGAGGGTTATTTGTATCTTCTATCCATCAGGCCCTGTAATGCACACTTATCAGCAGGTCACCAGGTTGGGTTTATCGGGAAATCTCGAGGCTGTCACTTCTTCCATCTCCATTTGTGTGGAACAGGCTGGTGCCTGTGGTCAGGCTCACGTACATTCTGTCACTGTGTGGTCTTCTCCCATCTCCCCTGCCCCCATCCTCTCACCCAAGGTCTGGTTTCTGAGCAGGGCTCGGTGCACACACGCACCCCTCAACCTCATGTTCTGGGTGGCTGAAGGACCAAGGCAGCAGCACATGCAACACATCACTCTCCAGGTGATTTCCAAACCGCTTGTTCTCCAAATCCAGACCAAGATCAGTGCTTAGGAAAGCAGAGCTGCAGAGGCTGCTATGTTCCTCTGTGCAGGGTCAGCCCCTGGCACTGCTGTACGCTGTTGGCACGTGGCGGTGTGGTGGGTGCACAGCTCTTCGTTGGGATGGATCCCCACCCTCACCTCCTTCCCAGCACGAGGTCAGGTCCTCTTAGAGGTTGACTTAAAGAAAATAGGACCGAAAGAAAAAGAATCCCAAGCTGTAGTAGCTTGGCATTGAGCGCCGGTATTGTAGACTGCAGTGAAGCAATCCTAGGAGATTACCATCTGTTTACAGAGCACCAGGGCTTTGCAGAAACCTGCCTTGGCTGGATGAGTTGTTTTCCTTTGAGAAAAATCTTCTGCCTTCTCATGGCTCTTTGAGAGATGAAAGCGACACTTTCTTGGCTGAGCGTGCAACCCCTCGTCGTGCAAACCACAGGGGAAGGAGGTGGGTGGGGGGTATCCCTTGCCCACCATGCAGCTACAAAGATGAATTTCCAGCTGTCTCTTTGCAGCCAGGGAGGAATTGGAGCAGCCACTGTAGTCAGCATTACTGCCCATGGCCACATGTCCATTGCAGGACCAAGGCCTGCTTCATCCAGCTCTGTCCTCTGGCCACATCCCTGCTGCCCAGGCAGGACGATCCCTATCCCTGTTGTGCTGCCCAGGGTGACCAGCACAGCACAGGAGAAGCACAGGCTGCTGACCACAGCCATGGCCCAGCTTCACCTAGAGGCGATAGTAGCCCTTGTGCTAAGAGATAGCACTGAAGGAATATCTAATTGGGTAATTAGTCTCACATTCAGAGCCTGGCAGCGGCTCACTGAAGGCCTTCATGAGCCTCCTGGCAGTGTCTGCATCCACTTCCCCACCACCATCACCACCTCCACCACCCCCATCCCCACACTGCGGCAGCCCCCCGTACCTTCTCAATCAGGGTCACAAACTGGTTGTTGAGCAGCTTGATGTCCTCCTTCTCTTGTTCCCTCACAGCATGAAAGTCGGTGTCGATGTCGAGATGCACGGGAGGCAGGAGCCTGCCATCAATGGAGAGGTAAGAGGAGCTCTGGTACCCACCATCTCCATGCAGGGTCCCACAGCTGGGGCTGGTCACACTGCTGGGACTGCAGCTACCCAGGCTCTCCGGGGATGTGCTGCCTGTTCTGCCTCGGCTCATCCTCCCCGATGCCTCCCAGGAGCAGAGGGAGCCACTGCTGAATGCTTTGCAGGGGTTAGTCATGCTCAGCTCGTGGCTCTGCAGCTCAAGGGGAGGAGAAAGGAGGATAAAGAAAGAAAAAAAGAGGTGAAGTTTTCTTGCTGCTGCTGCCTCAAAGGTAAGGAGAGCAGTGGCACGTTGAGCAGCTTGGGCAGCAAACTCCTGTCTCCTCAGCTCGTGGGTTGGCTAATAAATTACAAGCACCTGTTCTCCTATGTTCATTAAACGGAGGAGGGTGTAACCGTTGATGTAATCCAGATCAACCTGTTGGCTTCTCGTTTCTCTCTCTGTGTTTTTTTTTTTTTCCCTTCCCTCTCTCTGTACCCTCCTTTCTTTAGGAGCTTGTTTGTGTGGTGAGGGCATAGGCATTCACAGCAAAAACAAATCACTCCCAGGTAATTCGCTGGGCCCTGAGCAGCTGCTTTCCTCATCCTTAAATGGTGAAGAAAGCAAGCAAAGGAGCTGGGCTGCAGCAGGCGGGGAGTGCAGCACTGAGTAGGGCTGCAATTGTGCACCTGGGTTATGGAACCTGGGCTCATCCCTCTTGGGTTTCCAGCCAAAGGAATTGTGGCTTTTTTTTTTGTTTTCCTAATAGAATAAAGGAGCTGAGAAAATCATAAAGGAAGGCTCTGAGTTTGCTAAGGGTGGGTGTTTGGAGAATGCTTCTTGAGCCCGTTGGGGTTAGAGGTGCTTGTGGTCTTCTGTTGGCCGCAGAGAGATGCTCTGAGTGTTTTTAGGGGTGGCAGGTCTGCTTTGGGGACCTCTCAGTGCAGGGGGGTGAGAGTCACTGAGGTTATTTGATCCGACAGAAACGCAGACATTCAAAATAGACCCAGTTTGGATCCCAGAAGGGCTCGTGCCCCTCTTTGACACCCGCGTGTCCCAAAAGCCCTTTAAAAGCAAATTCTGGAGACACCAAAAAACCACTTTCTTTTAATAAATTCTAGCCTGCCAAGGTGGCACGCCCTGAAGTACTTGTTTGGACCTAGGAATAAACCAGCATTGGACACTGCTAACTTGAATGTGTTTTTCTGCTTTAACGTGGTTTCTCGTGTGAAAAACGAGGACAGGACAACTTCCTCTGCTTTATTAACACTGTGATGCTTTCAGAAAAGGGGATGGTCTTCTCTGGCCAAAAGGTGGAATTTCCATTCTGTGGGAAAGCTGCCGCTTTATGGGCTGGTTGGAAGGCGAGCTGGGACTTTCCCCACCGAGTGAAGTGGGAGAAAGCTTGGGTCTGTCACAGACTTGCTCCAACAAGACCAGTGTCTGACGGGGGTGCAGTTTCGGTCTTGTGGAAGACTTCATAAAGAAGCTGACCCATTCCAGTAGGATTTAACCTTCCTACAAGCACGGTTTTAATATCTGGCCAAGGACATCCTTTGCCCAACAGCGCATCCATCTGATGCTTCCTTGGGTGATCCACTTGAATATCGAGTCCCTCATTTGATGGGTCCTTGTCAACCTTTCCAGCTTAATCCTGGTGATCTGAAGGATTAAAAGGACGCTTATGGCTGGGAGGTGACAAAGCTCGTGGCTCTTGCAAGGTGAGGTGAGGTATCTGCCTCATCGCGGACTGCTTGTGGCTTTGTGGTTGCAGGCACATGGATGTTCCTGATTAGCATCAGGCCATGGGGTCACCTGGCAGGTTCTTTGCTTCATCTGGTGCTGAGCGCCGTTGTGATGGCTCCTAGGAATGATCACTCCAAGGGGAAAGAGGTGGTTCCATTGTTGGTTCCATTTAACAGCGGCTTGGAGCTGGGCTGGATGTTAGCATGCTTCTGTTTTGCAATGTCCCGGGAAGGGCTGCTGCAGAGAAAGCACTGCTGCTCGTTGCATCAGCAGCCACATCTCCCTGAGCATCTGTTCCTACTGCTTTCTCCTCCACGCATCAATTCTTTCTTTCCCCCATTCTCTTTACATTGAAATGACATTTCTAACACTGGATCCAACCTAAGTGTGTATCTGTTTTGGCTGAAATGGCTTCATCCAGCATGGAAGGATTGGGAACTAAAACAAAACGCTGTGACCAGATTTAATTGTAATACATCACTTGGTGCCCTTTGAGTCCTGCTTTCTGCAGAGGGCCACGTCCTATATCCTTTATCCCCTCCATCAGGTGTTGCTCAGGTGCTGAAGGATGCTGAAGGAAAATGGTTGAGGATTAAAGCTGACTTTTCTGCTTGGGAAAAGTGAGGTGGAAAGCTATTTTCCAGTGGCAGCAATGGGGCTTCTCCATTCTGAGATGAGCAGTAAAGCTCTGACTCCTTCCAGAAGGATGGGTAGAGTTTTCCATAACCTTCTACAGCAAATATTTGCTTTCTAACCTCACTTTTCTAGGTGCCAGGCTCCTGTTCTCCCTCCTATTAAGCAGTAGGGTGAGATAGGGACCAAAGCTTGCACCTTTATGGAAAGGCACTGCTGGATCCCAGGGAACCCTAATTTCAGTCTAACCAAGGCAATGCTCAGCAGCCTCTCTCGATCCTCAGATGCTGCTGCTTGCTTTTTGGGTGTTCTTAATGCAGTGACCTGCTACCCTGTGATGTCCTTCCAAGGATGGAGAATGGAGATTTGCTTTGCACGGTGGCAGCCAAAGCCTTGCTGCATGCTTCTCTCCCTTGCTGTCCTCCCTGCCCTATGGGAGAGGCAGTGCTGAGTCAGGCTGTTTCTCCTCTTCCTGCTGATGTTCTTGATGCTCCTCCTCGGCCAGGTATTTGGTTCAATTTGGAGCTTGCTCTCCAAAACCTGGCTTTGAGATCAGGTGCCAGCCTTCTTGGCTGCATGGCAAAACAAGCTGAAAGAGGATGGGAGAATAGAGGGGAGTGTCAGCGAGATGGAGGATGTGATGAAAGCTTTGGCCACCTCCAGGCAAACTGCTGTGTCCTCCTGCTCCCATGGTGGTATTCCTGGTCCTGCTCCTGATCCATCCAAAGATGCTGAGTGGTCTGAGGATCCCCCCGTTGTGGGGACATCTGGAGCAAGGCAATGAATTCCTGGAGTCTGCAGTGTGGTTGTTTGGTAGGTTGAGGTTTGAGGGTGGAATGGGGTGACTTAAACCACAGCAGAGTCACTTGGGGATGCTTAAACCTCTGTGCAGACATACCTGGAGTTCCCTCAGTGCATGGAGGTTTATCCCAGCTGTTTGAAAAGGCACCTTGTAGGGTTACTGGCTCAATAAGTATATGCACAGAAGAATAATTCGTTTATCAAAGCTCCCTAAGTAATTGCTGTTCATTAAGTATGGCTAATGTATGAAGCATAAGCAGCAAATCAGCGCTTGCCTCGAGGAATCAGAGCGATTAGGGTTAAGCAAGGCAAGGACAGGGCTGTGGGGCTGAGGAGGTAATGAGTGGGTCAGCAGGACGCGTTTGGGCCACACCGGGCACGCGAGGAGCGTCTGCAGTGGGAGCTGTGTGTGTTCAGCCCAGTGACACATTGCAAGGGAATGGCTGATACTGCGGCCATGGGGCAGAGCAGCTGCAGTTCCTGGTTCTGGAGCTGGGGTTGGTCCACCAAGATATAAGAAAAGAAGAAGAGAGACTCTAATTGCCTGTGTTATAATTGGCTGCTGGGTCTTGTCTCAGCTGCTTGGAGGCTGCAGTAGGCTTTGGGGGTGGATTTAGGGCTGCAGCAGGCAATGAGGGGGTCAATGTGGGGCTGCAGGCCAGCAGTGGAGCTGGGTTTGTGGTGGGGGGGTTTGATCCCCATGGGAGATGGAGGTGAGGGGAGGTGCTGCCGCTGTGTCATACACACTGGGATTGGACACTGAGGTTGAAGAGAGGATTTCACCCTATAATGGGGCTTGGTAATGGCTAAAGCTGCTCTCCAGCCTGCCCCAGCTCCTCTCCTTCCCCCTCTATCCACTTGTCCAGTATCGCATTTCCATTCTCACCTTCCCCTTTCAGTCCTTTCTGTGCCTGCCCAAAGCTGTCCATGTCCCCTTCCTCCTTCCAGCCCTCTGCCCTCTTCTCCTCTCTGATTTCTGCCTTTATTGCAGGAGCAGAAGCTCTTGGTGCCATCAAAATCGCTTCCCCCCAGAAGAGACGTCACCTGCAAAGAATTTACAGGAGGTTCTGGGAGGCAGGACGGGACGTGCTCAGTCTGCTTTGCACTCAGGAAGGCTTCCAGCCCATCTGCTGCTCACGTAGCTCCCAGGAAATTTCAGGTAGTGAAAAAAGGAATAAAATAGGACTAATTAAGTGGTGGTGACATCACTCATTTCTGCTCCGGTGCTGCAGCCTCTTCCCTTCCCACAGCGGTTGGGTGATACCGTCTGTGCCCGAGGCTCTCCCCCAAGCAGCTGCATCCTGTCATCTCCAGCATAAAGGGGTTTGGTTTCATCTTAGAAACCGCTGCTTTTGCTATCAGGTGAAGTCTGTGAGCCTGCTTGTCTCCTTTGCTGTGCAGCCCAGCTTGTCCCAGTGTCTTTCAGCCCACTCCTAAGCTGCGCTGAGAACCTGAAGGTTGCCTGGCTCTATATAACCCCGTCCTGTTATTTGGCAAATGGTTTCTCTTTTCTTTGTCCCTGCATGTCAAAAGAACGTGAATGAGACACACAGTGCAAGGATTTACTGCTTGGTGTTTCTCAATCCACACTTGGGCAAGTGAGTTCGTTCCTTTTAAGCAGCACCCAGCATCCACCGCTCTGATTACGATCTGCCTCTGTGCTCTTGTGTCACTTTTAATTAGGCACTTTGTTTTTTGCATTGTGTGTCATTCTCACATGGTTTGCAGCATAAATGATGATGTATTGTGTTTCAGTGGGTACTGCGAGCCTTCAGCTGGTAATGAGGTTCTGAGGATATTTATGAGGCCGTGTACCTGTTTTGCAACGTTTAGGTTTTGAGGCTAAAATACACAGGGATCTTTACTGGGAGACAGAAGGCACCCAAGGCATCACGGTGGTAGCTGGTAGGTGGGCGTTTGCATTGGGAATTGCAGAAACCTGCTGTTTTGCCCCAAAATGGGGATCAATGGCTGTGATCAGAACAATCCCAGCCAGCTGCAGCTTCTCCCTTAAAGTCAGCATTGCAGAAGCGAGCTCAGAAATTCAAAGCAAAGCCAAAATACCCCGATGGCACCGAGGTAGGACGGCTTTGGAGGACGCCTTGTCTCTCTGCAAGATGCAACCCTGCACTGCACGAGAGCTGCACAACACAGCGTGCTCAGCTGCAGCTCAGCACTGCATTGCTGCAAGGGGCAGTCGCTGCAGGCATGGCTTTGGGGCTGGGTTACCCCCTGGGCTTTCCTCTTGGCACTTCAGCATGCTGTCAAAAGCCGACATGTCTGCAGATCTGGCAGTGAGCAGCGTGTGTCCATAGCACAGCTCAGCAGGTTTGTGACATGCGTGTTGCACAGACCCAAGTGAGCACAGCCTCAGCTTCAAGAGGACAGTTAGGATGCACGTGCAGCAGCCCCGTGTGTCTGCACGTGTTTGCATTTGTCAGGACTGGGCTGGCCCAGGAGGAAGCTTGTGATCCTGGTGAAATCTGGTACGCGATCTGATTCACCCCAAGTTTAATTCCTGAGGTTAAATTCTACCTGGCTGATTCATGCCTGGTGAACACAGGAAGCTGGGAGCCTGGCCCTGCCTTGCATGGCCCTTAAGGTGTCTTTATTTTGGCTGAAATTCTCTGCAACCTTTTTGCTGCAGCCGAGGGACCGTGGAGCCCACAGTGTCTGCAGGAGTGGAGCATGGTCAGCATCACGGGGAGCAGTCTCACTCCTCGCACATATGGAATAGCTCTTCCTTTTGGCCCATTCCTGCTCGGCTGCTCTCCTCCCTCGTGGTCCTCATGTGCTGATGGATGGGGGTGGTTTGGGGTTTGCCAGGGGGTGTAGGGAGGAGGCTGGGTGGGTTTGGGTCTGGAGGAGCTGATTCTGAGCAGCAGCTCCGGCTCTGTACAGTGTTGCTGGACCTGATCTTCCCTCCCCTCCTACAGACCTGGTGTGAGACAGCGTGGGCACAGGGGAGATAATTCTGATCCTAATTACTATTGTCACCGCCTAATAATGCATTGATTATGGCGCTGTGTGACGCCCTGCCTCACCCTCTGCTGCCATCAGCACCAGGGCTGGGCTCTGTAGGGTCCAAGGCTGCTGGTCCTGCACTTTGCTCTTAATGGAAAACATGAGACCCGGCCCCCAGCTGCAAAAGAACCAGAGGAAGGGAGGGAAAAGGGATGCACCTTCCTTTTGGAGTTCATTGGGAAGCTGCCACTTGGGAGTGCTGGGTTAAAAGCAGAGTGTCGTTATGCAGGGGGTTTGTTTTCTGGGGGATAAACTGCAGCATAGATATATATAAATACCTCCCCAGCACAACAGCGGGCAGGTGGGAAGCACTGAGCCCAAATCCTAGGAATTTCTGTGCACTCAATACTAGGAAAAAGCACTTATAACCCTCTGAGAGCTGAACTGGCCCCTCTGTAGGCAAAGGTTATCGTCTCATCTCCGCGATTACAGCCGTAATAAAACACTCATAACCAATTAATCATTTCAACGTTATTTACCTTTGTCTTTCAGCTGTGACTCATCCGTGGGGAGATCCTACCCCTCCCTTTTGCCCAGCCCCCTCTCCCCACCCTTTGCCGACTGCTTTCTGCTCCTCTGCCTTTCACAAAGCGTCTCTGATGTTCCGAGAATTGGGCTGCAAGCTCCATAAACCCAACTGCTGCAAACTGCCCTCTGGAACAGCACGGTCGGCCTCAGATCTGATGGAGCTTTTGCAGCCTTTCATCCCAAAGACTGAAGCACAAGCTGATGCGATGATGCTTAGGGAGCGGAGGGAGGTGGTGCAGATCTGCCTCTCCCACGGACTTCCTGCCTCCACGACGGCTTATCTGGAAGATACTGCGTGCAGATTTGTGTTGCTCTTCGTTATTTTTCTTCCTTAGGAGGGTTCGTTAGGCAACAAGTCTGTTTGGACAGCTTTGATTTTGCAAAAGGTTTCGGAATTCATAATTGGGGCCAGAGGCTGCTGAGCGGCTTTGTTCCGTGAAGCCACGGGGGTGCAAATGGTTGTTTGTCTTGTGGCAGCTATTAAGACACCCAGTCGTTGTCCTTAATTACGTTGTGCCAAGGGCTGTACAAACAAAGGTGCATGAGGATGGCTGTCACTTTTGGGTGCTCGGTGCTTTGGGAGTCCTTAATCCCTCCTGAACCCGGAGGTGGAGGATCAGTTGCTGTCAGCTGGCGTTGTGCCGTTGGCTCTGCCCAAGCTGTGTCTGAAGCAGCATTTTGATAAGGGCATTTCTTCTTGATGACTGTGCATGATCACTCCTTTCCCTGCTGCATTCACTTGGCTCCAGTTACGATGGCATTATCCTTTAGCCTAGACATGAATCAGGCCCACAGTTCCCGTAGTAAAGCAGAGTGCATTGCACTGCATTGCCTGCAGTGAATGGCGTGCTTCTCTTTGCCATTGAGTCAATTAAAAGAGGAATACAGGGAGATCTGTGCAATCTCATTGCCACAGGCTGTGGTGGCAGGAATGGGTTGGCCCAAGGAACGGACCAGCAATGGGGAAAGAGGTCATAAGCATAAACGTGCTGGGCAAGATGCAGTTTGGGAAGGGCTAAGCACTGATGGCTGCAGGAGGATGGCTGTAATTGCCCTGGGTTTGTGTGCTGCCCAGCCTGTGTTACTGGCTGAGATAGATGGACTCTGGTCTGCTCCAGCCCCACTCCGTGCTGTGGGTGTACGCACAGAGCTCAGCTCTACCATTGGGAACTGGAACAGACCCAGAGCTGCAATAGGCCGGGCTCATAGCTCACATGTGATTTTTGTGGGGACAAAACGTGGGCTTTCCATTCTCTCTTGAGCTGCGCCACCTCCAGAAGAGCTGAGCCTGGCACCGCCAGGATGGAGAACTGCAGTGGCTTTGTTTGTTTGTTTGTTTTTCCTTCAGGCTCCAGCTGCAGGATCGGCTCTCAACTTTCATGTAAAAAATTATCCGTGTAATTAAGGTTGTACATAATTACAGCTATATTTATACTTATTCCTTCGTGATTTCTTGTAATCATCAGATCTCATAATTTGGGGGAGAGGGGAAAAAAACAGCTTTAAGTGCACGTTAAGGAGGCTGGAGAGAGAAGAAAGTCCATAGCTCAAATGCTTGCATCATGTGTCAGGTATGGGGAGCCGGAGCTGCACTACACTGTGTCCCCAGGACGGATCCCATGGGCTGGGTTTGCTTGTTTGTCCGGGAGCTCCTGGCAACGCAGCTCCCATAGCAGCAGCTGCAGTGCTCTGGGTGCAGTCAGGGCAGGAGGTACACGGGGCTGCACCGTGTGGTCACTGTGCTGAATGGATGGGAAATATCTGGGGGGAGGACTGCAGGGCCAGCAGATGTTTATGGTGGTCTGAGGTGATCCTGGAGATGCTGGTGGGTGGGTTTGTGATGTTATCCAGTGTGGGGACCCCAACATGAGAAAGGCATAGGGCTGTTGGAGCGGGGCTAGAGGAGGCCATGAGGGATGCTCAGAGGCTGCAGTGCCTCTGCTATGGAAACAGGCTGAGAGATGGGGGTGACTGAGCCCTTGGGGTGCTCAAGGACATGGATGGGACCCTGGGTAGCTGGGATGGAGGGGTTGGACCAGCCCAGGACAGGAGGTGTAGCTGGAGGGGCTTTGACATCCTTGCCCCAACCATGCTGTGATTCTGTGCTTCTTTGATCTTCAAGGACCCTTCCCAACTCAACCCCATCCTGTGGTTCAATGATCTCGAAGGACTCTTCCAACCCAACCATCCCCTGGTTCTGTGATCTTGAAGGACCCTTCCATCCATCCTATGGTTCCATGGAGCAGAGAGGCCACAGCAGGGATTCCAGAAAAAGCCTCTGGATTCTGAAGGTTCAGTTTATAAGACCGAATGAGTGTGAGTTAACATTAACAGCAAGATCGCATGAGGCTCAAGGGAACCGTTTCAGTTCTTCAGAAATGGGCAGTGACAGAATATCAAAGACATGAATTAAACAGCCTCGAGGTGGGCGTGGGGCCCTGAGTTACAGCAGGAGGGTGATGAGCTGTACTGAGGTACCAACCTCTGGAACATTGAATCCTTTGAACCAGCAGCCTTCTGGAAAAGCTGCTTTCCTGTCGTTGAGATACTGTGCTGCTGAGCTGTGTCATTGCATCGAGCTTTATTGCCCCAGTGACACGGAAAGTACAACTCAGTAATCCTTCATGTGAATTAAGCATTTTGTCTTGACGTGGCTTATGTCTGTGTGTTCATACATCACACTGCAGGTGTTCTCTTACTGCCCCCAAACCACAGGTGCTGTACAGGTTCCCTTTGGAGCAGTCTCTCACTATTCATAGCAATAGCTGAGGAGCTGCAGATGTTTATTGCAGGAGAAAGAAGAGTGAGCAGTGATTGTAGCATGGGGATATCACCACCAGCATGGCAGCTCTATGGCTGCAAGCACCAGCGTTGGCATGGCGTGTGGGCATTGGTATAATGAATTACAGCCTGACAGTGCCGTTCTCTGTTCGTCCCACGAGTGCTGTGTTGTGCTCTTGCATGACTGGCCCCTGTTATCAGACCATCAAAACGCTGCTCGTCGTTAGGATGCGAGCTCATTTATAAATGACTCACTGCCGAAGCACTTTGGAGCAGTAATCGCAAACTGGGACTGTGCTGTGCAAACACAAAACCTAAGGGCACTCCCAGCTCCAGAAAGCTTTCAAAGCAAACACTGCAGTCTAAACACACAGCAAGAGATAGCCCACGGATACCAACTGAGTGCGAGGAAACAGCAGACCAACCTTCTTAAGGCGGTTTTGCTCAACTGCAAAGATTTCTTCCTCTTCCATCAGGATGTGGCCATATTTGATGGGGTTCTTCTGTGCTTTGGAGGCTGGGATTGAAAACTTGGTGTATTTGATGTAGGTTTTGTGGAGGGGTTTGTCACCTGTGGCTCTTGTTGGCTCCGTGAGTTGGTTGAGGTGGGTAGGGTTGGCTTGCTGTGACACCAAGCAGAATGGTCACAGTGTCCAAGCACTCAGTTCCCCAGAGGGTGTTTAACCACTCCATATGGTGTCTTCTGTATCACCAAACCCCAGTGCCATGGGGGTCATTGGCATGGGTTGATAATGACACAGAACAGAGTATGGGAACTTGGGAAGACCAACTCAACAGACTCGTTTTCACCTAACACTGGTCATGTTGCACGGTGGTAATTAATTACAATTAGAAGAATGGCTTATTTGTGAGTCTGGCCCTTGACAGTGCAAAGCAGGGTGAAGTTCAGTTCTCTGGTGGCTGAACAGTTGTTTCCTCAGAGGTTGCTGGGAACAGGTTTGCCTTTATGACAGTTTATCTGGCAGAGGAGTTGTATTTTACCTGGCTGGATTGCTTTCTGGTTTGCGTGCTGCCTCGTGCAAAAATCCCATCTGCTGATGCAGGGCGGTTGAGGCTGGAAAGCAACCTGATAAAATCCTCAGTTAGAGCTTGCCTTGTCGCAGGTTATTCCTGCCAAAGCAGAGCCCTTAAGTGGCACTTTCAGCTTCAATTCAACTCCTTCCTCTTAGGACAACACGGAGGAAAGTGGCCTCTCTGTGTGCTCGGAAGGACCTGAAGCCAAGTGACAGCTGGAGACTTCTGCCTTGCAGGTGGCTGCATACAGATGCAACAAACCATGTCCTTTCTGCATCCATCAGGTCGAGCAGAGCTGGCTGTGTGGAACGTGAAAGTTTGCTTTGCACTTATTGGATCTTATATTTAGCTGCTGGAAGGTGAAGCAGCTCTCATGGCACAGGTATCTCTCCTCATCTGTCTCTGTCAGGCTCCATTTCTCTTTCTGAAAAGAGAATTTCCTTTTGGTAGCTGGGATATGCAGCCAGCTCGTGCTCTCCCCATGAAGAAGGAAGCACATACCTGGAGAAGGCTGTGGCCAGAAATGGAGCCAGCTCTATCTCAGTGTCCTGATGGGAGGAAGATCTGAGGGGTGACACATTCCAGCCTGACTGGAGGATTTATGACCTGGTGGTAAAGATGTGTATCCCTTTAAGGCGATGAAAAAATGCAGAAAGCCCGTAAAACTCTTTCTTGTGTCACTGCCACTTCTGCGTGGGAGCCCTGGAGTTTAAGCAGGAATCTGTCCTGTTTCCTCCAGCCAGGCTGGACCAGGCTCCGAGCAGCCTGATGGAGCTGTAGGTTCCCTGTTCATTGCAGGGGAGTTGGAATAGATGGCCTTTAAGGATCCCTTCCAAATGATTCTGTGATTCCTTTTCAGTCTGCACTGACACGTTGGGTATTTCCACCTGCAAGGTGCAACCCACACAGAACACCTTTAACATGGTAAAAATGCTGCGTCCAGGGACAGCTGTGGCATCTCTTGTTCTGCATAGAGCAGGCTGGCTGGTGTGAGCTGGCTTTGGTTCATATCAAACTTGGCTGTGCCTGAAACTGTGTTGAGGCCCCTTATCTCTCCTCTGCTGCTTCACAGGGGGCTGCCTGCAATGCAACAAGTGGGAAATCAATGCATCTTCCTCCTCTTCTCATTTCAGCATCCCCTCACGCAAACAGGGAGGGATGGAGAAGGAAATGGGAACCGGCCCTGTCCTGCTGCACCTCTGCTCTGCTCGGAGGAGCCCAGTGCTTCACATCCCTTATCTGTGCTGTTGGCAGGGACTCGGGGAGCTGCGGAACAAAGCCAGCTCTGAGCACAGCACCGGGCGCCAGGTGTGTCCTGTCCCCCTTCCCCAGCCCTTCCCTTCGGGTTCAGCAGGTTGACGGAGGGTGGGAGGGCTGCCAGGCACACCCAGCTCTGCAGGCAGTAAAACGATCCCTCTTTTGCCCTCAAGCCAAGCCCAGCTCTCCTAACGGATAAAAGGGGAAGCGAGGCAGGAGAGCTCACTTGCTCCCTGCCCTGGTCTCCCAGCTCAGCTACCCTCAGGCTTAAGGACAGGGGATAGCACAGGACCCGCTGCAGCCATGTCCCGCTCCGTCAGCTTCAGCTCTCGCTCGGTGGCCGTCCCAGGGGTCAGCCAGGTGCGGGTCAGCTCTGTCTCCTCTGTCCGTGGAGGTGGCCTTGGCAAGGCGGGGGGCTTTGGCAGCTCCAGCCTCTACAACCTGGGCTCTGCCAACAAGCGGATCTCCCTTGGAGGCAGCAGCTCCTACAGCATTCGTTCTGGATATGGCTACAGCGGCTTCGGAGGGGCCATCACCCCCGGGGCGGGCATCCAGGAGGTCACTGTCAACCAGAGCCTCTTGACCCCCCTCAACCTGGAGATCGACCCCAACATCCAGCGTGTGCGCAAGGAGGAGAAGGAGCAGATCAAGACCCTCAACAACCGCTTCGCTTCCTTCATTGACAAGGTGAGGCTGACTGCGCTGGGCTTGAAAGTGGCCCTGACCCAAAGCTCACTTAATGGGGTTTGTGAATGGGGTTGGGGCTTCACCAACCTGATGTGATTTAATAACTGTTATTGAATCCCCGCTGTCCGCAGAGGTTTTTGCTCTGCTTAGGCCAGCTTTGCACCCCCTTTACTTAGCTGGCAATGCAGCCCCACATGCACCAGCAAATCAGAGGAGGGGGCTGTTTGGAGAGGAGCTGACCTGGTAGAACAGACCTTTGATGTAAGTCAGGGCTTGCTGTGTTTGTTTGCACTGCCCTGTACCTCTGCAGCTCTGTTATCTCCCACCAATCATCTGGGGACCTTGCATTGTGAGCCAGCTCCGGCATCCTCAAAATGTTAGGAATCCAGCTGTGCAGTTGGGTTTAACTGGCTGACACTGTGATCTCTGGATGGTTTCTCTGGTGCGTCACGCAAGCGGAATCTCCTTATCTTTAATTCAAACAAAGCCTCAGAGCTGTAAGGCAAACCCCAGAGCGGCCGCGCTCCATCTGGGCTTTATCACCCTCTAGAATTTAGGTGCTTTCCATCAATGCAGTGAATCCTTCAGGTTCCATCCACCAGCCCACGCGTCCCCCAGCATCCACACACACACCTTCCCCATCATTTCAGAGATGACCCCTTGGTTTCTCGGCAGGTCCGCTTCCTGGAGCAACAAAACAAAATGCTGGAGACCAAATGGAGTCTGCTCCAGGACCAGAAGACCACCCGGAGTAACATCGTCCCCATGTTTGAGGCGTACATCGCCAACCTGAGGCGGCAGCTGGATGGGTTGCTGAATGAGAAAGGGCGTTTGGATGGTGAACTGAGGAACATGCAGGATCTTGTTGAGGATTTCAAGGCCAAGTAATGTATAATCCAACCATCTAACGGTATAGCTGAGCAGTTAGATTGGTAGAGGATCCTCTGCTAGGGAGGGTGATTTGGTTTTTAATGGGTATCTATACAAGAAGCTGCCTGGGTTACATGGTGCTCCTGGTGCCTTGCTCCCACATGCTCCATCCCATGGCTTTGCTTTGCAGCCTCCTCAGGGATCGATTCCTACTTTGGGTTGGACTGGCTGGGTCTGTAGGAGCCCCATAGGAGCTCTGCAGGTTGCAGGTAGTGGGTGAACTGCTTTTTATTCCACGGGGAGGCAATGGAGCAGGTGACTTGCATTATTTTTTAGCAGTTTTTTCTGTCTGAATCACGCGTCTTGTTAGAAATTCCATCAAGAAAATAGCCTTTGTGCCCAGTGCAGCCCTACAGGGAAATGCCTGAAAGGAAAGAAAAGAGGGAGCTGGCAAACTGGATCGAGCAGGAACTGAAAGCAAACATCTGATAATCCCCAGGGTGTGTTTAGGGAAAGTCAATAGCCGGCACTTCCCAAAGAGGAGCATGGGAATGATGTCCTCCCAGCCCTGCTCAGTTACTCTGTGTTCATCCGCACTTGCACCTTGTTTCTCTGCATGGCAGCAGCAGGGAGCTGGTTTGCACCCAGTGCAGCTGTAGCCCCAATTTTAGCTGCATATCACATGAATGCAAGGTGCACAGGTGCTTATTTATTCCTCCCATTTAGGGGTCCATGCTGGGGAGCAAAACCCCGTATGGGGAGGGAAGCAGGAATGAGGAGCCCGAGATGCTGCATTTGGTAACTGAGATTCAGAATCTGTTTCTCCCCATTCGTATGAAGAAAATCTCATTTCCTGAGTCAAATACCTAAAACATGAGCAGCCCCTTATGTGCCTGTTGCCTTATTTCCATACATTTACACAGCCATTCTCCCCCAGTATCTCAGGTAGGGGAGGAGGCTGATACTCATTAAGCTCCAGGGGATGCAATTTGGTCCCTTATTTGGTCACTGCCTTGACTCAGGGTGTGGTTCAAAGTAAGCAAGGGTAGGAACGCTCTGGGTAGTGCTGCCCACGTGGCTCTGTGTGGGCTGTGCTGGGCTTTCCATGGGAGTTACGAGGCCAGGCTCTGATTCCCTTCCATTAAGCGTATGCAGCACAGGTGCAGCATCCGTGTTGTGCAGTGCTCTGCAATAGCAACGGATGCAGTTCATTGACCTCCAAAAGGACAACACCTGCTTGTACCAGCGTAGATGGGCAAGCTTCCAGTGCAGAGCAATAGGGGTATTGCATGAAGGCTTAAAACTGAACTAGATCACACTTTGGAAGGCAAATTGCAGAGCAAGCCATGCAAAGGCTGTGTCAATAGAACAGAGCTCTTACTTTGCCAGAAGCCATTTCAAAGCAGCTGGTGAAAGTGGCTCCTGCTCTGTTCTTTAGATGACTTATAGGATCCACATAGCGGGTTCTTGCTGTTTGGGGTCAAAGTCTGTGGGACTTTAGAGCAGGTTAATGTTAGGTGTGATTGGTACCTGCACAGTGCGCTCAGATGCCTGGAGTGAGGAAGTGCAGAGTGAGCAGAGCTCTAACAGCCCCTTGTTCAGTGCAGATGAATGTGCTGAATGTTTGCATCTCTTCTGTATTTTTATTTATTTGCTCTTTCGGTGGCTGAGGGATGAAATGGGGAGAGAGAGGGCAGAATTGGGTAACTTTTCACTGGGTCACTGCCTCCTTTTACCCAGGCTCTAACTGCTCCCTTCTCTCCTGGCAGATATGAAGATGAGATCAACAAACGCACGACAGCAGAGAATGAGTTTGTGGTGCTCAAGAAGGTGAGAGCCTTGAATATTAGCTGGGTCTGAGCCAACCTGGGTACAGCCCTTCTCCCCCTTCTGTTCTTCCAATCCCTTTGCTGCTCTTCTGCCTGGATACCCATCTGCAGCTCTCATTTCTGCTTCTATGTGAACACCAGGGTTGCTGTAGGAACAAGGAAGGAGGAGCAGCCCCTGTGCATCTCATGCATTATGGCTGTGTCTTGCTTTAGGTTATCTTTTCCAACCTTGACTCTTAAAAAACCTCAGACCATAAAGCCCAGCTTCCATTGTCTGTGCTGTCCAAACTGTCACTGGCCATGCAAACACAGCTGCAGGACCATTGAGTGGTCCTTATGGATCCCTTCCAACTCGGGGTATTCTATGAACCCTGCAGAACACACAGGGGCCAGCAGTTCAGTGCACTGGGTGGACTTGGTCACCAAAGCTCCATCAACCTCACTGGACTGTCACTCTCTTTTAGGATGTGGACGCTGCCTACATGAATAAAGTGGAGCTGGAGGCCAAGGTGGATGCGCTGACGGATGAGATTAACTTCCTGAGAACTCTCTACGAAGCGGTAAGGCCCTTCTGCTTCCTGTGGGTGCTGCAGTGCAGTACCACTATTGGTGCCTGGGAGCAACACTATGCTATTACAGTACCACTATTGGTGCCTGGGAGCATCCCTATGCTGTTGCCAGAGATAACAAAGGTAGTGGAGAGATCAAGTAAGCAAAACTGAGCTGCAAATGAAGCACAGGCTCTGTGAGCTCTCAGAGTGGTTTTTCCCTGCCTGGGATGTGAGTTGGTCTTGTTGCAAACACAGCTTTAGTTATTGATGCAGTTAGTGTGAAAGCAAGAAAAGCAATGTATTGTACTCAGTGCTGAAGTGCTGGTGTGTGTGTTTCTTTGCTGTTTGAGAGAGAGAAAGGAAAGCTCCCTGCCCCAGACTCATTTATCTTCGGCATCATTTACAAGATAAGAGACTGATGCAAGCACGCACATTGCACCCTTGTGTAAGATGGTGGAATTTGGCCCTTTGCTGAGGAGCTGATGCTCGAGCTTCTTCAACCAGCTTTTCATGCTGAAGTCTTATCTCAGGAGAGGAGTCATCTAACCTTGCTCTTATCCTGCAGTGATAAGAAGTGGCTCCCTTTCTGTGGCTGTGCTTTGCACGGTTGATGTGACTCAGTTGGTTTCCTTTTAATTAGTGATGGTTTCAATGAATTTTTATCTGCTTCCCTTTTCTTCTCAGATTCTCTCTGTAATTGGCTTCTAAAAGAGAGGCCCTTATCAGTGATTAATAATATTGTTTTTAATGTGACTGGCAGGAGCTTCGTGAGCTGCAGGCCCAGATCTCCGACACCTCCGTGGTGTTGTCCATGGATAACAGCAGAAACCTGGACCTGGACAGCATCATTGCAGAGGTCAAAGCACAGTATGAGGATATTGCAAACAGGAGCCGGGCAGAGGCCGAGTCCTGGTACCAGAGCAAGGTGAGTTATGGGGGAGAGAAAGGCAGTAACAGCTTCTGTTGTTCCATCTCTCCTACGTATGATGAATGTGGAGAGGTTTTAACCATTGATGGGCTGCTGGTCTGATTTCATCCTTCCTCGTGTTGCAGTTCGAAGCGCTGCAGGTCACTGCTGGGAAACACGGGGATGATCTGCGCAACACCAAGAATGAAATCACAGAGATAAACCGCGTCATCCAGAGGCTGCAGAGTGAAATTGAAAATGCAAAGGCCCAGGTGAGGAGCTGCCCTCGTTCTCCTGCTGCAGAGCTTTGGGTTTAGCAGCAGCAGGTGGACCCAGGGGACAAAGCTTAAGGCAGCATCTGTTAGAAGCAGTTTGGGATAGCTGCAGCCATCCCTCCGGAATACATCAGTTCTGAGGGAGGAGAAAGAAGGACAGATATAAGCAACACGATGCAGAAAAGGTGCTGAGCTATAAAGCCCTGGGAGTGCAGAAGTGGGGAGATGCAGAGCCCTTTCCAAAGGGCAGCGGTGAATGCAGCAGCCTGCTCAGCTGCGCTCGTTCCTTGTGCCCTTTTGCTGCTGGGATCTTTGCCCACTCCCTTTTTGCAGAAGGGAACGCCGTGTTTGGGCACACAAAAGGATTTTTTAGCTGCATGGGAGTTCTGTTTGCTTTCCCCAGAGGCGGTTATCGCTTTATCAGTAGAGCTGGTGAGAGCCAGAACAGTGCATGGCTCAGACCATGTTGGGGCTGAAGGCTGGCTGTGAACAAGCAGCAGTCCACAGGTTGGAGATAAGCCATTGTGATTCATCCATTTGTGTTTATTTGGTTTCAGGGCAGGGATGTTTCCACATACATTTACGAGCAAAGAGCTGACCCAGTGCAGCTCCCTGAATAATGAATGAGAGTATAAAGCATATGTTCATTGTGAGCCCTTCCTGCCAAACATGGAGCTCTCTGGGTGTGCAAGGGGCACCGATGTGTGTGCATTAGGCTGATGTTCTCCCTCCAGTGACCCCAAACATGTGGAGGCGTGAGTTTGTATGGCTTTGGAAGGAGCCATACATCCTTGTTGAGCTCTGCAGAACCACAGATGGGCTGGCCTGTAGATGCCAGAAGCCCACGGGTGGTGAGATGCCCTCTTGACGTGCTGTGCTTCATCACTGCAGCGTGCCAAGCTGGAAGCTGCCATTGCTGAAGCTGAGGAACGTGGTGAGCTGGCTGTGAAAGACGCCAGGACGAAGCTGGAGGAGATGGAGGCTGCTCTGCAAAAGGCAAAACAGGACATGGCCCGACAGCTGCGTGAGTACCAGGAGCTGATGAACGTCAAGCTGGCCCTGGACATTGAGATTGCCACCTACAGGAAGCTGCTGGAGGGCGAGGAGAGCAGGTGGGTGCTGCCTGGGGGGTTCACACGATGAAGGGTCCAACCCTTTTGTTCGTGGTGACATCATGAGGGCCCAGTTCCAATTGCTGGAAGGAAACTTGGAAGAGAAAGCCTTGCATTTTAAACTGACTTTTGGTTCTGAATGTGCTTTGGCCATGGAGCCAAACTGTCAAGCTCTGGGGAAGAGCGGGTAGTTTGATGACAACATACATGGAAATATGTGCTGCTTTCCGTTGTATGTTTGAGGATGTGGAAGAAGATTTCCGAGTGGCTTAAATCCCCATAGAATTAAGCCAGAGTTCCTTGTGCTCTTTCAGCACCTCCCCTCCAGGTGATAACAGAGCTTGTAAATGTAGGGCCAGGACAAAGCGCTGGATGGCACACTTATCTTGTCTGAATTATTTACGGCAGCAGTAATAACTCACTGCCATTGTCTTCATCCCCAGCACTGAGGCCCTGGGGGAACACTGAGTAATGCAGAGTCTAACCCGTTCTCTTCCCTTTTGCCTTTGTGTTTTTCTGCTCCAACAGGTTGGCTGGCGATGGAGTTGGCAGCGTCAACATCTGTGAGTCGATTTTATTATTTATAATGGTTACTCTTATGGTTTCTATGGGAAACAAAGATGGGATCAGCTGGGTCTGCATGCAGGAGCCTCGTAGTGCCCTGCCTTAATTAACCCTTCCTTAAATGGGAGGCCCCCAGGACAGAAGTAGATAGTGCTGTTGGCTCCATGGCAAATTTCACTTCTAACTCATCTGAATGGGGGAATGAATGAAGGAGTCTGTATGAGTGTTAAAATGGGGGAATATTGACTCTCCTCCTTGTCTCCTTCATCCCATTTTTGTATGGAGAAAAGCTGAGAGAAAGATGAGTGCCTACATTAGAAGCCAGCTCAAAGGTGATGCTAGAGGGTGTCCCAAATGCTTATGGTTGCTTTCCTTCTCTCTGCACCGCAGCCATGGTCACCTCCAGCGGTGGTGGATCCATCCTGGGTGGAGGGGTCCGTGGAGGCCTTGCCCTGGGATCAGGGATGGGCAGCGGTGGGCTCAGCTTCTCCTCGGGGGGCTCCACCAAATCCTACTCCGTCACCACGACCTCATCCACCAGAAGCTTCAGGAAGTAAAGGCAGGAACGGAACCCAGCGGTACCCACGACACGGGAGGAGGGAGAACACGGAAAGAGAAGTTTGGTTGCCTTTTCGTAGGACAAATTGGCTGCAACATTTCTGCAGTGATGAATGAATTGGAATAAAGATATACCAGAGTACCTGACCCTGCTGCATCACACCTAAGGCTTGATCCTGCACTGTTGAACTCAGCGGGAGCCATTCCACTGAGAGCAGGTTCA
Organism: Excalfactoria chinensis; assembly: GCF_039878825.1. Taxonomy (NCBI): domain Eukaryota; kingdom Metazoa; phylum Chordata; class Aves; order Galliformes; family Phasianidae; genus Excalfactoria; species Excalfactoria chinensis. The sequence goes on from NC_092852.1 coordinate 644,456, forward strand.
AGCCTGTAGGGTGAAATTCCTCCAGGGAAGCAGGCAGGATAATGCTTTTGTTACTTGTATGCTTGGTACCCCTGCTCAGGGCTGGCTTTCACCCTTTGAAGGGCAAAGCAATCATTGTGGCAAGCTTTTCCACATTTCTGCTGTGGTTTTACTAAAGAGCCCAGAAGATTATCTCCCTCTGAATATGATTTGGAAGACTTCATTCCCTTGGGCTGCTCAGAAAGTGCCTCTGTTTACTACCCTATATTCCAGAGCATTACTAGTGATATCCGGGGTCTCTCCTACCACTGGGGAAAAAGCGTGTTTTGTTGATGCTTCATTACAATAACTCCTTGTTCCTGCCAAAATGAGTCTTCAACCTAAACACGCCGGGGAAATGGTTTGTTACTGCGGTAGGAAGGATTTTTAAATAAACAAGTCAAAGAAACTGCATGGAATTGTTGCACTGTGTGTCCTGCCGTGTCCTAACACAGCGGCTCCAGTTGATGTTTTATACCTTTGTGGTCTGGGAGTTTGCCACGAGGCCGTTAATAAAGTTGCCCTGCTGTGTTGCTTCTTCAGTCCCAGCTGAGTTCCTGCTGTTGCTGCTCAGGAGCCTGTAGATGCATCCCAGTCCAGCCCGTATCCCTTGGAGCAGTGCCACGCTGTGGTCAGGATGAGGATTTGGGGTTTGCTGCCTGCAGTCTCGCCCCTGGCTGAATGAATTCCCCTGCTTTGCATTGGGTTTGGGCATTAGGGTGACGGGGTTGTTTTTGTTCCCTCTGCTTTGCTCAGCCCGGCCCTCAGCACAACTGGAGTCAGTTGGGAACGACCCCTCTCTGAGCACTGAATGCTGAGCAGAGAGGAGCCAGACTTTGGGATAAATGCTTTGCTCGCAGGCAGCCAAAACTCAGCAGAATGAATCTGCACGAGGACAACACCTTGCTGCTCCTTTTGGGACAGCACAGGTGAGCAGTGTGAGCAGATGTGGGGTGAACCCCCGGTGCTCTAGGTGTCATTCCATGGGCTGGAAACGGGGCCAGGCAGAGATCCCACAGTCCATGAGAAAAGCTGTTTCCTGCAGCACCATGAAAGCCTGGCAGATGCTGTGCCTGTGGCAAAGCCAACCCTGTCATCCCAGCACTCTGTGCTCAGCCTGGCTGTGTGGTTTAACAGCACACGTGGCACTAATGCAGGGAGGAGAGCTCCCTGTGTGCCCAGCAGAGCCATGCTATCAGCCCGGCACACCCAGCTCACTGCTTTCTCACAGCCAAGGGAGTGAAAAGCAAAAAGAAATCCCCTGGAGTGAATGGAAACAAAGAGCTCAAAGAACAGCTTTGCCCGGATAGTTTTTGGGCAGGGGAGGCCGCTGCTTGCTGTCATTTGCATGGCTCTGTGATGCCTAATTGGGAATGGAGGCTCTGTCCCTGCTGCTGAATTGTGTGCAGCGATGATCTGGGTATGTGGATGTGGAAGGTGTGACTGCAGCTCTCCCACATTGCAGAACAATGCTCACTGCTGGGGAGAAGGGGATGTGTAACCTTCAGGAGCTTCGTGTCCCTGGGAGGCCGTGGGGATGGATGCATCTCGTGTTCCTTGGATCTGCTCTGGGGCTGGTTGGAATGTAACCTCTACTTGTTAAATTAGTGCAAAGCCAGGTGTGTCCTGAGCCTCCTGCTGCATTCAGGAGCTGTAATTCAGAAGCAGCTTCGCAGTGGGTGAGGCTTTTGCATTTCCAGAAGGAGGCAGGTGTGACCCAACACCCACCGCAGCACTGAGAAGGTATTTTTTGGCCTCCTGTTTTGCAGCGGTGATTAAGGTGGATAATGAGCATGTGAAATGTGCATCAGACCTGAGCTAAGGGTGTTCCTGGGAGCTGAGGACTGGGAACGTGCCTGGTGCAGGTGCTGGAGCAGCCCCAGCAGTCGCTGTGGGTCCTGGGGTGCACCAGGGGAGCCTTATTGGCTTGATGTGGTTCTAAAGCCTGGTGAAGAGGAAAAGAGGTTCCCCAGACTCTGCTAGGGGGAAGGGAACACTCTGTGCTCTGATACTGGAGTGCTTGCAGTGCAGTATGGGCTGTAAGCTGGTACCAGAGCAAAGGGAGGACAAATTGGCCCCAAACCACCCAGCAGCTCCTGCCATCAGGATGTAAAAGAGTTCCTGGGCAAGTTGGGGCAATCAGTGCTTGTTCTCAGGGGATTTGGGCACCGATGGTGGTAATGAGAAGTTTCAGTTAGCTTTATGCAAACTACGAGAGCATCTTTGCTTAGTCAGTGCCCTCGAAATGGTGTTTTGTTTTGGTTTCTTTTTTTTTTTTTCCTGGGAGGAAAATTATTTGGAGCTCCACCCTGCCTTAATGAAGACGTGTAACCCCATGAGTTGGCTCCTGCTCCATGCATGCAAGCAAAGAGCTGTGCCTTGGAGAGAGGTTTGGTGCTTTGGAGGGCGGTCTGTAAGCTCCTTGCATGCAGAATATTGGTAGATTGAGGGATATGGGAGACCGCTGATGGGAAGGCTTTATCTGGGGATATGGGGCTTGGACCTGCCTGTCAGACCCCATAAGTGTTGACATTTGAGATCCCGGAGCAAAGACAAAACCAACCCTTCTTCTTCCCAGAAAGGAGCCAATGCGTAACTGAATTGCTATGTAGATTTATTGGAGATGTGAGGCTATAACTGGGATAAAAGACATTGACAAGCATTGCTGACAAAATGTGAGGTCATTAGAAATAAATCACTGCATCCTCTCCCCTTCCCAGACCTCAAGTAGGATAAATGCATTTACACTAGCAGCTCAATTTACTGGGCTCTGGCAAATTGGAAAGGTGATTGATGCCAATGCCACGTGTTTAAGGCTGGGTCTGGATCCCTTGAGCATGACAGCAGTTGTTTTGTGACCTGGGGCCAGGCTTATTAATGGATCAGCCCCTGTCGCTTTTGACAGTGGGCTCAGGCCCCAAGATCCTTTCTTTAGGATGGTATTTATGGCTTCATTTCCAGCCTTGCCATTCATCTGCAACTCTTTACACAGTCAGTTTGCCCATGGACGCAACCTTCGTGTGGGTGCTCCCACTCCTAATGCATGAGCTTCCATTGGCCAACCCTCCTTGGGAATGGCAGACAGCTGTGAAAGGCAAAGTTGAGTTTCAGCTTAGGGAATTACTGGGAGAAAAGGCAGGAGATGCCCAAGTTTGGAAGAAGTTTTATGCTCTGACTTACAGATGTTGACGGGGACGCCTCCTTCTGCACAGAGCCTGTAGAGGAAAGGTTGCACATGGTTATGGTTGTTCACATGCAGAGCCCTGTGAGCCTCAGATGCTTGCAGGCAGCAGGACAGCCTTTGTTGGCACCAGTGTGTTGGGACTGGTGGAGAAGAGCTGATCTGTGCGGTGGATTTACCACCTGAAAAGCACTGCCCAGTTGGTTTTCCCATTCTGGCACATGGATCCGAAGGGTCTGGTGTTGATGTCTGCCACCCACCTGCTCTCCTCACCCTCCAGCAGCTTCCTGTAGGTCGTGATCTCAATGTCCAGGGCCAGTTTGACATTCATCAGCTCCTGGAACTCCCACAGCTGCCGGGCCAGGTCCTGCTTTGCCTTCTGCAGAGCAGCCTCCAGCTTGGTGAGTTTGCTTTTTGCATCCTTGATGGATGTTTCCTTGCGTTGCTCAGCATCAGCCACGGCCGTTTCCAGTTTGCAGCACTGCAAAGATGTGGTCAGCCTTAAATGTCTCTTGGTATTTTTAAACATGACGCGTTTGGAACAACAATTCAGCATCACTGTGCCCTGATGGAGCAGCAGACCTGCTGGCACTCACCTGCTCCTTGGCACTCCTGACTTCTCCACTCAGTTTCTTGACCACTCGTGTCAGCTCGGCCGCTTCTCTTTTCTTCTCTTGCAGACTATCAGCATTTCTGCCTGCAGTAACTCGCAGCTCCTCGAACTGCAAAAGCCCCAAAGGCGTGGGTTGTGTGCCCCCCAAAAGCACGTGCTTTGAGTTAAATCAGAGCAACTCTGAGTTTTCAGAGGGAAGATGCACCCACACCTTCTTTCCGGCTGCTTTTCTCACCTTGCCTTTACACCAGGCTTCAGTTTCTGCCCTGCTCCTGCAGGCAGTGTCCTCGTAGTGAGCCTTGACGTTGGCAACGATGCCACCCAGGTCGGGATCATGGCTGTTGTCCATCTGCACAACCACCGCTGTGTCTGAGATGTGGACCTGCAGCTGGTGGATCTCCTGGAGGTAACAGTGAGATGCTGGCACTGCCGTGATCCCATCCGACCCCACTCGTACACTTGGTCCCCACTTTGCAGTGACCACACAGGGGTGGATTTTTGGTCCCCCCCGTTCATCATAAGGGCTGACCATTGCCCCACAGCCCCCCTGTCCTTCCAGATCTGCCTGAGAGACGCAGAGCTGAAGCAACAGGGAGCTGCTTACCTCCTCATGGAGCACCCTGAGGAAGTCGAACTCTCTTTCCATCCTTCCCACCTTAGCCCCCAGCTCTGCTTTGTTTAAGGAAAAGCAGTCCATGTCCTGAAGTGGCAGTGGGGAGAGAAGGAGGAAGCTGATTAGTGGAAGCTGATGAGTGAGAACCGACTCGGGGCTGCCCTTGGGGTGGGGGACTTTGGGTGCAGGTAGCATGGCTGCACTCCAGCTCCCGCTTGCACAACTGCTGCTGGTCTGAGTTCAAGCACACCTGAGCACCAGCTCCTGCTGGTACTTGTTCTGTGCCTGCATGCACCCCAAAGACCTGGACACAACAGGAGGGTTCAAACGGCCTTTGCTCACCTTCTTCAGGGCAACCAACTCCTTCTCAGCGCAGCTCCGCTGGCTGCGTTCATCCTCGTACCTGCGTGGGAAAACAGGAGACTTCAAGTTCAGTGCAATTACACCTTTGTTTGGGATTCTGCAGCAGTACTTCAAGAAATGGAACCCCTCCTATTTTTATTTTTGTTGCCCTTTTCCCCAGATGATATTTAGGGATGTTTCGTTCTTGTTTCATAGCCCATGGGAAAGCATGCTTGTGTTAATTCCTTGGGTTAGAAGAGAGTAGGAGAATCTAGAGGAGATACGTCCTCATTTTGGTCCAACCCCATAAGCTGGGACATGCTTTTATGATCCTGTTCTCTGGGAACCATTTATTGTATCAAAATGTTCTCACTTACATTTTCTTGTTGGTTTCCAAAGCCTCTTGGGCTGCTTTCAGGTGTGTTTCTAACTGGGCTCTGTTGCACCCCAGCGCTTCCAGCTGCTTCTTCAAGCTCCCAATACAAGCCTCCAACATGGGCACGATGGTGTTCCTGCAATGTTTCTGACCCTGCAGGAAGCTCCACTTGGTCTCCAGCACCTCGTTCTGCTGCTCCAGTAATCGCACCTGAATCCCAGAGAGCAAAATGGGAAATGAGATGAGGGTTAAGTGGTTGTGAGAGGTGATACCCACGCAACAGCCATAAAACGCAGCTCTTGGTACACCTGAATGCAGTGTTTCCTACTCCACTGTTCTTTCGTGCATATGGTTTTTGTGGACAGGCCTAGTGGAAATGCATAAAACCCATAACACTTCTAGAAGAGAACACCTTGGTGCTCAACTGACATTCTGAAGTTGTCCTTAATGCCTAAAACAGAGTCGTATTTCCAGGATTCCTCACCCCATGCTAGAACTCCCTGGGGCTGGAGCTGGGGAGGGTTTCTCTGCTCACCTTCTCGATGAAAGAAGCAAATTTGTTGTTGAGGGTCTTGATCTGCTCCTTCTCTTGGTACTTCACAGTCTGCACATTGGGGTCCAGCTCCAGTTGGAGTGGTTGCAGCAGTTTCTCATTGATGGTGATGGGTACGATGGCGCACGGCCTGGAGGATCCACCAACCCTATAGCCAAAGCCAGCACCTCTGCAGCCAAATCCCGCTCCAGCAGCACCTAAACCAAATCCATATCTTGTAGGAGGACACCTTCCTACAGCTATTCTGGGCCTGGAAGATGCTGCACTGCTCAGGCTCCTGGTGCTGAAGGAACCCAAACCACGCTGGCGACACAAGACTCTACCAAAGCTTTGCCTATTCCTGGGAAGAGCAAGAGAGGATGAGCTGAAATTGCTAACGTTGGTGCCATAGGAGCAGGGCATGGCTGCTGCTGGGGAGGGCTGGGTGCAGGTGGTGTGCTGAGCCCCGGTGCAGTTCCCTCTGCCTCCAGTGCAGCACCTTCTTCCTTTTATTTGTGTGGAAAATGGGGCGAGGCTGCATGAAACTTCCACAAGATGTTTACAATGCAGAGTAGGAGCTGCTTAGCATACGCTGTGGTAACCAATGGAGAAAGCAGATTTGTCCCATAACGCAATGGAAGACTGCTGTTAAGTCACTGGGGTCATAGTGGAGTCTTGTGTAATCACAGTGAAAATCAGGGCTTGTGCTGGTGCTCCTTGTTTGCAGGAATGTACAAAATTTTTGCCTTGTTACGGGTTGGATGAAGACATCAAGTTCTCACTCATCAAAGTGCTTCCTTAGCTTTACGTGTTGCTCCTACCTCAGCTTGCAAGTAAGAGCTCTGAAGGAGAACGTGGCTGGATATTAGGAATGATTTCTTCTCTGAGAGAGTGGTGACGCATTGGCACAGGCTGGCCGAGGAGGTGGTGGGGTCACCATCCCTGGAGGGGCTCAAGAACCATAGAGATGTGACACTTGGGAACGTGGTCAGTGGGCATGGTGGGATGGGTTGAGGCTGAACTGGGAGGTCTTTGGAGGTCTTTTCCAACCCGAATGAGTCTATGATACAACCAGATGTTTAAGAAATGACATCAGTAATAAATACGAATTCATTGAGAGTTAGCAAACAAAGCCTTGTGTGCAGGTGAGTGATAGACAACCGAGTTTTGTTGGCTTTGCCTATGGAGAGGCAACATCTTTGAGTGCCTAGCAAACATCATCACGTTGCTGGTTGGGAGTGTTTTCAATCATAACTTGTTTTGTGGGGTATTAGTTAAAATAGAGACCTTGTTTGGAACACGGTGGGTGTTGTGAGCGTTCTGAATTGGACAAATCCTCTGAAAAAAAACCTCAGCTCTAAGACTCCTTCCTTGCTTGGGGCTCACTCCTTTGCCTCCCACGCTGGGCGAGTGCCCTCATTGCAGCGTTGAAGCTTCATTCCTCCCACCTTTGCTATTCACATGTGTGTGTGTCCATGGCTTGAAGAGATGGGAATGGCATTGGAGCCCGCGTCGCCGTGTGGGAGGGCAGCATGCTTTCTAGGGGCAGGGTGGAAGTTCCAAGCTAATGGCTGGGTTTTGTTTACTGCGTTTTTCCCCTTCCTTGTTCAGTGGTTGGTTGCAAGCCCAAATTAGTAGCCTCACTGGACTCTTCGGCTCCAGGGCCCTCAAAGACTTTCCAGGGATGGTGCATGAGAGGATGGAGCAAATCTGGTGGTTCCGCGGTGTCCTTCATCCTCCTGTGCCAGGTCACCTTGCTCCAGTTTGGGCTCTGGCAGCATTTCATGGCTCTGTGTGCATCTCTTCCCTCTATATCTTCTAAATGCCATCTTTTCCTTCTCCTTTTGGGAAATGCTTTCTCATCTTAACGGGACAAGTAACACTGGATGCAACTGAACAGCACTTTTGGACAGAAATTTGAGGGGAAGTGTTGTAAGAGATAGGTGGCCGTGCAAGGTAGCCATCCCAGAAGGAGAGGCATCCCTGAATGAAGCTTCAGATCAATGTTCAATGGGACAAAGCAGCAGAGCATGATGTTGGACTCCAAGAAAACCCATCGAGATGTTTTGAGCTCGGTTAAACAAAACAGTGCTAATTGGCTGGAGCAGGATTGGAGTGGATTGCTTGAGTGAGTGGTGAAAGAGGAAGAAGTGTGTGTGGGGGGGGTGAACATGCAGTGGCTCCCATTTTTTGTTTTTTTTTCTTTAGTGTTCTGACCTGCAGGAGGTTATAGAGAATGCAGCTTTGATACTGGAGCTCTTCCTGCTCTCAGCACTGTACAGTGGTACAAACAGCACCTGGAGTGATGATGCTTTTGTTGCTGGTGCCTCCTATTGTTAGTTACACTTATGGAGGTGATGGCTGTAAGAGGAGCTGATTGGCTTGGATTCATTGCTGATTCCCCCTTGTAAACCTCCTGCAGGCTGGACCAGCACCCACAGAGAGTTTTGCTCTTTACTTTGGATTATCAGCAAGTGCAAGAGTCAAGCAGCTGGTGTGTATTTCATCAGTCTGTGGATGTCCCTGTTCATTGCAGGGGAGCTGGGCTGGATGGCCTTTAAAGGTCCCTTCCAACTCAAATGGTTCTATGATTCCATGATCAAAAAGGACTTAATTGCTCCCTTTCTCTCGTGGAGGAGTTGGAAATCCACAGCCTGGGAATTACCATTGGCACATCACTGTCCTTGAGTCATCCTTCCCTGGGCTTTGGTGTTTTCAGGCACTGGTCTTGACCACCTGCAGAGCTCCATCACAGGCAGCACTCAGTGATGGGTATTTGGAGGCACAGTTCCCTCTACACATTGCAGATTCAGTGTTCTGGGCTGTGCCAGTGTTAATGAGGGCTGTCCTGCAGGAGAGCATCCCCACTTCATCTCTACACCTGTGTTTGTGCATGGAGACCCGACCCTGCTCTGCAGCAGGACGGCTGCACGTTGTGTGAAGAGAAACTTTGCTTCATTCTTGCTATCTTGTTAAAAAGCAACACCCGGGGAGAAGGAATTCTGACCTCAGCCTTTCCCATGCTCTGTGAAGAGCTTTGTAATCTCAATGCTATGACCCAGGTGTGATGCAACGGATGGCACCGCCTGCTGTGCCCGTGGCTACGTGTGCTGCTGTGTCCTGGTGGCTGGGGATGCAGCCCACAGCACGGGCCAGGATGCTGGGTAGGGGGTCCCAGGAGCCCTCAGCAGGGGGAGATGGAGGAGGAGGGGCACTGAGATGCAGCAGAGCTGTAACTCTGCTAGCAACTCACCCTATGGGGTATGAAGAGGAGCAGAAGGAGTTCAGAGCATCGCAGAAAAACATGGGAAACTGCCGATGTTGAAGGAAAACCTAAGTCTGTTCTGCCACTCAGGCACTGCCTTTTCTCCTCTCTGAATCCACCTCTTTGAGTATTTTCCCGAGACAGTGGCTCTACCCATTTCCTGCCCTTACATGCAAAGGCAATGGGGACTTTTCTCAGTCCTGTGTCTTTCCCACTCATCTTCCAGCAAGTGTCACTACTTTGGAGCTTTCAGATAATGCTCTGCTTTCACTTCTCTATTAATTTCTCCCGATTAGTCACGGCACCACATGTAAGATTGCTGCACCTCCCCTGATTCTCCTCCACCTCCTCAAAACAAGATCTTGTCTCCGATGCACTCTAGGAACATGAAGAAACAGTGGATCTTGAAGACTCGCTATTTTTTTTGTTGAGTTTTGAGATGGGCTTATATCCTTGGACAGGTCGGGTGGTTGTGCTGACTCCCCTGCTAATTAGTTCCCTATTGTTCTAAGTTCATCCAGGTACATCACACGCCTGGCACAGCCCTTTGTGCCCCCTGGGAGCTGTTGTGCTGGCTGCAAGCTGCACGCTAAATGAATCCCAGACCTTTTCCCCTGTGCCTTGCTCTTGCCTTGGCCTGCCCTGAGTTTTGCTTCTGGGGGTTTTCCTTGCTCAGCAGGGAGAAGCAACTCATTGCAACCCATGGCACCCTCCCCTTGCTGCTGCACTGTGCCTTTATTTGGCTGCTCATGGGGAGATTCAGGAGACACATGAACAGGGAGCAAAAACCTGAGCCTTGAACTGGGCAGGGCCCCATGAGAAGTGCTCGTTATCTGCATTTGCATTTGTTGTTCTATGCCTTTAATTAAAAGCTCCACGCAATAGAATAAATTACATGTGCATTTTTATTAGACAAACACCAGAAAGTGAAGAGAGACAAACAGTCATGGGATGTGTTTTATATACAAAATCTGGCTGGAAAAGAAAAAAAAAAAAAAAAAACAAAAAAAACCAATAAAACAACAAAAAACCAAAAAGCTGAGCAGTAACAAGAGAGCTGCAGATTTAAAACAGAGGGATTCTCGTTCCACGGAGGAGCCCTGCGTGTGTGCGAGAGAGGAGGTTCCCAATGAGGCACCTGTGCCACAGGACACCAGGTTCAGGTGGCTCCTCTTCTGCTTCCCCTGATTATGCTTTGGTGAAGGACCCGTGTCGTGGTGTTTTCTGGTGAGGGAGGGAGAGCTTTAGCTCCTGTAACTTCTCCGGGAGGAGGAGGAAGAGAAGAACTTCATGCTGGAGCTGCTGCCCCCACCCAGGGCACTGCTCCCCCCAGGCCCACTGCAGCTGTAGTTGTTCCCCATGCTGCACATGCCACCCCCCACGCTGAGGTTGCTTCCTCCTCCATATCCCGATCCAACAGTGGTTCTGGTCACGGCTGCAAAGAGATTGAAGAGCAATAAGGCTCCAAACATTGGATTCTCAGTGCAGAGGCATAAAAAGTCTCAGCCGAGGTAATTCAATAGATTTTAGAGACTTACAGATATTCACTGGGACACCGTCTCCAGCCAGCCTGTATGGGGAGAGAACAGCAACGTAAGAAGACAAGGATTCAGAAGACAGCAGGGGAAAATACATGGGCTATTTCATAGAACTCCTGTAAGTATTTGGTATAGTCCATGGATGCTCCTCACAATATCATTCCATCACCCAACCTCCCCTGTATACCCCAATCAACGTGTGTACTTCGGAAGGGACCATCCCACCCATGTTTTAAAATACCCCTCGCCTCCTCCCTCATTTTATATCACTTTGTGCTCCAGCTCTTTGGACCCAATGGAATGTGTCCATCTCCAGGAAGCATCACACAGGGAAAAGTGATATTTGCTGATATTTCTGCAGGGATTCTGCACCCACCTGCACTCCTCGCCCTCCAGCAGCTTCCTGTAGGTCGCAATCTCAATGTCCAGGGCCAGCTTGACGTTCATCAGCTCCTGGTACTCGCGCAGCTGCCGGGCCAGGTCTGCCTTTGCCTGCTGCAGGGCATCCTCCAGCTCAGCCAGTTTAGCTTTGGCATCCTTCAGGGCGATCTCCCCGCGCTCCTCAGCATCTGCGATGGCTGCTTTCAGGTTTGCACACTAGGGGAGAGAAACTCGCAGTCACATTCCCCCCCCTTGGCTTGTTCCTTTTCTACCCTAAAATCACGAGGTCTCATTCCACCATCACCAATTTCACCAATTTTAATGAGTTTTCTGTTTTTGACAGATGAAGGGTCCAGCTTAGCAGAACTTGCTTACATCGCCTCTGATGTTTTCCTTCCTTTCTTCCAATGTGGGGGATAAAGTGGTTAAAAGCATGGATTTTCCTGCCCTGTACCTGTTTCTTCACGCTGTCAATCTCAGCCCGCAGCCGCTGGACGTGCCGGTTGAGCTCAGAGATCTCCTGCTTGGTGCTGCGGAGGTCATCCCCGTGCCTGCCTGCAGTAGCCTGCAGCTCTTCGTACTGCCAGGGAGAGGAACAGAGGTCAGGGCAGAATCCAGTGTTGTAGAGTGAAGCAGTGTGTGAGTATCATATCAGGGAACCATGGGATGGCTGTTTTGGAAGGGACCTTCAAGATAATGGAATCATAGGATGGTTGGGTTGGAAGGGTCTTTATAGCCCCCCCAGCCCCACTGCTTGCCCTGGGCTGGTCCCACTCCTCCATCAACAGCCCAGGGCCTCATCCAGCCTAGATCTGTGCACATCCAGGGATAGGGTACCCACAGCTCTCCCTCCTGTTTCTAAGCTCTCTCCAAAACCTTCCCGTCTCCAGGCTGAACCTCCCCACTCCCTTGCCCTTTCTCCATAGGAGAAGGTTTTCCTGGGAGAGTCAGCCCTTCTCTATTCAAGACAAGACATGAAGACAGAAGCACGGAAACCCCCAGCTCTTTCACCTTGGTTTGGTACCAGGACTCAGCTTCAGCCCGGCTGCGGTTGGCGATGTCTTCATACTGTGCCTTCACCTCGGCAATGATGCTGTCCAGGTTCAGGTTGCGGTTGTTGTCCATTGTCAGCACCACGGAGGTGTCGGAGATCTGGGTCTGCATCTGGGACAGCTCCTGCAATGGGAACGGGGTGAGCTCGCACTCAGCGGTGCCTCCTCATCCCTAAGGATGAGTGCGCTGAGCTGGGAGAGGCTGCAGATCATTATCTGCACAGTTCTAAAGAGTGAAGAGTTCAGCATCTCCTGGGGGGAGGAATTAAGTGTTTTTGGAGGGGGGTGGGTGATGGTACTCACGGCTTCGTAGAGGGCTCTCAAGAAATTGATTTCCTCAGTCAATGCATCTGCCTTGGCTTGTAGCTCAACCTTGTTCATGTAAGAAGCATCCACGTCCTGGAGGATGAGAGAAGTGGGCAGTGAGTTTTCATGCCTTGTTCATGGGGATGCACATATCTCTGTGGTAACAGAGCAGGGAAGAAGCCATGAAGAAGACAGGGAAGAAGTCGTGAGGGCATCAAGTACAGGTGGGTTTGTGGATGGAGAGTGGAAGGAGATCTGCAAAAAGCCATGAGCTGATGAGCCGCAATGCGCTCTCACCTTCTTAAGCGTCACAAACTCATTCTCTGCAATGGTGCGCCTGTTGATTTCATCCTCGTATCTAATGGAGGAGGCAGAGGGAGAATTGTTTAGGCAGGTAGCAGACGGAGGTGATTATATTTTGCTGGAATGAACTTCCTTAATAGCAGTTTGCATACAATGTTCTTTTCTCCTACACTGCATCTGAATAAGAGACCATGAGCGAGTTCCTAGGCTGAACTAGTTAAAACAAGCACATTAAGAAAAAGAAAAAAGTGAAAGCATCTCTGCTATTCCTTTTCTCCTCTTTCTGGCCGTTACTCATTCCCCTTCAGCCTCTCTTAAGCAAATTAAGCATGCTGCCTCGAAACTTGCAGACCTACCGTGTAATTTTTTTTTTCTCAGCACTCGGTAATTTAGTTAATAAGCCTTTGATCGTATTCTAAATTATTCCCTGAATATTTGTGCATTTGGATCTGTTACTCCGTTACCGTTTATCTTGAGAAAGTGGCACAGCCTTCGCTGTCGGGAATTCCCTCACTCTTGGGGTTCCCATGTCCCAGTGCTGGACCCTTAAATGGTGGAAGGATGGGGGAAGCTGCACCCATCAGGTGGGCAGAGCACCTCCCGTGGACTTACTTCTTCTTGAAGTCCTCAACCAAGTACTGTGTGTTGACAAGCTCTCCCTCCAGCCTCCCCTTGTCGCTCAGTAGGTTGTTCAGCTGCATCCTCAGGTTGTTGATGTATGTCTCAAAGAGTGGCTCCAGGTTGTTCCGGACCGTTTTCATCCCCTGCTCCTGCAGCAGGCTCCATTTGGTTTCCAGCACTTTGTTTTGTTGCTCGAGGAATCGGACCTGCAAGAAGAAATATGCTGAAGGTAGGAAAGGCAGAGATTGGGGTGAACTTCCTTTGCACTTGTGGGGTCCCAGTAGCCGAGAGGGGGTGCAGTACCTTTTTCAGCTGGTTTTCACAGATAAATTTACCTCTGATAGAAGCAGGAATTTGCTATTTGATTGCCATTTCCCTGTTCAGTGTTGCAAACAAGCACTTAAACTAACTTCCTTTCCCCTTCTTCCCTTTGAATAAGTGTGCAAGATGCAAACGTCATGTTGAAAGTCAGATGAGGGGTAAACAGGATTGGAACTCCTATTAAGAAAAGTGCCAGTTCCCCCTCCTTACAGCACTGCTCTTCCTCTTTGCAAAACCCTCTGAAATAATGCAGAATAATGCAGCATTCTGCTTGGAAGCAAGAGGAGCTGCTCAACCAGGAGAGAAATCAAGCAGGTGCTCTTGTGCACCTAATATGCTTAACGAGGAAATGAAGTGGACAGAATGTGTCCGATCAGATTTTGCTATTTAGAGCAAACAGTCCCAACGTGCTGGAACTGTTTCACTGTGAGCTTTAAATGCCTTTGAAAAGAACCCAAGCACTGAGAGGCTTAAATCTCCCTAGTGCCTGTTTGTGCTCATCCACTTCGGAGGGATTTCTCACATCTTGCTTTAATCAACCAACACCTGTTCTCCTGCAGTGCTCAATGGAGAGAGCCCAGCACCTGCAGAGGGGTGGAATTGCCACTGAGTTTTCTCTCTCCATTTGCCTATGAGATGCCAAGCAGCAAATGAGAACCTCAGATGCTGGGTGATGCACTCATAGCAACCACTGCACAGCAGGTACCACTGCCTGGAGTTGCAGGGAGAGAAGAATCTTCCAGTCCCATTCCTGATCACCATTCCTTTTTGCTCAGCTCACGTGCTCACCATGCAATAAGAATCCCCATCAAAACACGAGGGCAGGGAAGCTCATGTCTCACCTTGTCGATGAAGGAGGCAAATTTGTTGTTGAGGGTTTTGATCTGCTCCTTCTCCTCCTTTCGGATCCTCTGGATGCTGGGGTCGATCTCCAGGTTGAGGGGCTTCAGAAGGCTCTGGTTGATGGAGACCTCCTGGATGCCACCAGCAGGGAACCCAGGGCCTCCAAATGCCCCATATCCATAGCCCAGCATGCTCCCAGCACCTCCACCAAACCCTGCGGGGCCATAGAAGCCCCCACCCCTTCCAGCTGCAGAGATCCTCTTGCATCCACCGAAATTGTAGAGGCTTCTGCTTCCAAAGCCACCTCCAACCCTTGCAAAGCCACTGCCAGCATTGCAGCCCCCAACACGGGTGACGGAGCGTGAGCTGAAGCTGGTGCGGCACGTGCCGGGCACGATGGCCGATGCAGCACTGAAGCCGCTTCTCCCCCTCTGGATCCTGACGGTGGACTGGCGAGACATGGCTGGTTTTGGGATGGGGTGGATGCTACGGCACGAGGGAAGCAGTAGAGGTGCTGGCCTGGAGCAAGGAGTGGGAGGGAAAGAAGAAAGATGAACCTGTGCTCCGCACGGGCTCGGGAGAGCCCTTTTATGCATTTATGAGACTGGGATGGGTTTGATGAGGTGGATCGTCTTTCTGATTAATTAGGCTTGGCATGTCCAACAGCATTCTGGAGAGAGAACTCACTCCGCACACACGCCCTTCTGAAATAATACAGCCAAGTTCTGAGCAACAGTGGTATTGTTTGGGAATAACTGTCGCCTTCTGCTCTCTTTGTAGACGGGCGGACTCCACACCATATCAAAGAGGTTGGGAGCTGCAGTGAGTCAGCCTGGGCACGGGAGGGAAACACCGTTTGGAGCGGCTGTCACTCAGCTCTTGGGATCTTCAGTCCATGGGACTGCTCTCCTCAGCCCATCTCTGTGAATGGGACTTTCAGACATTGCAGTCCCTGGTGTTTGAGGGGAAGCAATGTGTCGGCGTGGTAGCCTTGTGCAGTCCTGTAGAGCATTGCATGTTGCTTTAGCCTGGGATTTTGTGGTATGTATCACAGGATCCTCAGGTGGTTTGGGTTGGAAGGGTCCTTCAAGTCCAGAGGAGCATGGAATCATAGTGTGGATGGGGCAAGAAGGGACCTCAAAGCCTCCCCAGCCCCACTCCTTGCTCTTGGGCTGGTCCCATCCCTCCATCAGCTGCCCAGGGTCCATTTATGGCCTTGAGTAGCCCAAGGTGCACTTATGCTTCTCTGGGCAGCAATGATAGGGTCTCACCACCCTGTGGGTGAAGAATTTCCCTCTCACATCTGACCCAGATCTCCGTGGTCCCCTTCTGCAGTACATCTATACAAATACTTCTATTTTATATCCATATGGGCTCAGTTTCTTGAGCTGGTGTCTTCTGAAAATCTTGCTCCAGTGGACATATTTTTCTGTGACTCCTTAATACATAGAGAGAGAGAGAGAGGAAAGGATGAAAATAGAACATTTTGCCACAGTCTCTTGTTCACACCTGGACTCTGACAGCTCTATTCACAGCTGCCATTGAGTTCTGTCACTGCTGCGCTTCCAGGCTTTCAACTCTGGCATTTAGGAGGATGGAAACAAAAACAATGAAACAAACAGAAAAAAAGGAGGAGGAAGGACTGTGGGAATGGAGCTGCTCCGAATCCACTGGCTCTATGGAAATAGGGTGCTCCAGGGCTGCTCCCAGCTCCCCGTCTATAAACATGATGTCATTTCCCAAAGATTTAATCAGTTCTCTCTGAAAGTGGGATCCTATCAACCCGAATCCATGAGAAAAGTGCTTCGCAGGATCTCTTGCCCAAATCCTCAGCAACGTGGGCACAAAGATAACCCGGGCCCGTCCTTGTGCCAGTGCGACCATTTGCTTTGCATGAGCATCCCAGGCAGTTCAAGTAACGAGTCAAACAGAAAACATGAAAAAGCCTCAATTTTGAGGGATGGGAAGAGCATCTGGCCCTCTCGGTTTCAGGTAGGTCTGGAAAAGATGACTCATACGTCAATGTCAACAAAATATGTTAATTTACACGAGAGGGTGACTTTGCAAAAGCATCCCCCCGAACAGCTTCATCTCGTGTTTCTGGAGCAGCAATCCTTGGTTTATTTTGGTAGCTGTTCCAGGGCTGAGCCTTCACTGAGATGCTGCAGCTTTCACACTGCAGAGGTCCCAGTTCACAAGGTGTGCACTTTTGCACACCCAAAGCCCTGTGATGCTTTGGGCATTGCTCCCTGGGGTGCCCTCCATCCCCTATAGCTCCACCTGAAAGCTGCTGTGCAGCTCAGGAGGGCATCAGCACCAAAGGGATTCCCCGTCCTCTGCACCCCTGCAGCACCAAAGAGCTGACTCAGGGTGCGCAGAACCTGAATCCCACCCTTGGTTACCAACAAGTGTGATGAGTCAGTGCTTTCCTTTCCCCCCTCAGGCTCCGTTTTACATATGAAACTCACCTTTTTTAGCCAAAAGAATACGCCAACCGCGTTGGAGTCCACTGTTAATAACAGTAATAATACAGCTCCTCCAACCAAATAAAAAGAAATTAATTTCTTTCCATTTCACATTTGCACTAGGGTGGAGGTGATGCGGTTGTCACTCATCTGGAAGGAATTTGAGAGGTAATTACAAAAGGCAGAACTGGGAGCACCAGGAGCTGCAGCTACAGGTCTGGGGTATGGGTGATGGCAGTGGGCCCCCACCCTGCCCTGTTGATGAAACATTGGGTTTCCAGGTAGCTCCCGGGGGAGTGTCTCCCCTGTGCCCTGCAGCTCTGGGCATGTGGATGAATTTGCTGCTCCAATGCAGATAGCTCACCTTGATACAGACTTCTCTGGCAGAGAGTAATGCTGGAGCTGCTCTGCTTCTTCCTCCTGAATAGACCGTGGAGCTGTGCTGGGGCTGAGAGCCCTGTGATGCAGCTCTGGAGCCTTTTCTACCTCCCCCCAGCTTCAACAACTTGCCAGCAACCCCTTCCCTTCTCCAGCATCCACCATGAGATGCTTCCATGGATGCACCCACCATGGGAGCCTTCGTTTCATGATGGATGTCTGTTCTCAGGCAAGGCTGGAACCTTTTAGCAATGGCTTGGTGTGATTTCTTTGCAAAAACAGATGTTCATAAAATAAGAGCGTGTCCTACTGACTCGTGTTGGTTCACTACCTGATCTCAGTTTAATTATCAGTAAAGTCAAGGCTATAATTTACGTTAATTGCTTAAATTAAAGCCTTTGGGTTAAACTTGGGCTGCTAACCTAAATTCAAACCCTGTTCATTTGGGTTGTAATTTACCATATCATCCCAAGCCAACATAGTCCCAGTGGTCACCCTGAGCTTTCTCCACGCTGCACCCCACGGTCACTGCATGGCATGGATGGGACCTCCAGGAGCAGAGAGGGAGCTGGGATTCACCTCCCTGAATCTCATTTCCCCAAGGAATGAATTGGGATGAGCTGCTCCAGAGCGTTCCCATAGGTGTTGCCCCGTGCTGGGCGTTGCAGTCCTTTGAGCCTGTTCCCAGCAGTATCTGGAGGCCAGTCAGCTGGAAGTAGTTGCAGGACTTTGAAGTGTAGGTGTGACCAGCTTTCTCCAGATAATTGGTTTTTGTGTTAGTGCAGAGGCACCGGTGCAGCTCAGGCTTCTGGAATAATTTTGCTTTTATTATTGCTGTTGTTGCAGATCGGGGAGGTCTCATTTCAGCCCATGGCTTGTTGCATCCCAAAAGAGCCTCTGACCTTGAGTGGGTTTAAATCCTTATCCTGCTCTGTGTTCACATGGTTGCTTGCATGGAGTTACCCAAATAATCCTAAATACCCCCAAACTGTTCTCTAGCACCTTCTGAGTGCCTTTAATGCCCTGAATTGTGCTGTGACCCTTCTAACCCAAGCCATGCTGTGATGCCATCTATGATCATAAAGGTCCCTTCCAACTCAACCATCCTATGGTTCTATGGCATGTAAGGACCCTTCAAACCCAATCATCCTATGGTCTGTAAGTACCCTTCCAACCCAACCAACCTACTGTCCTACAGCCTGTAAGCACCCTTCCAATCCAACCACCCTATGATTACATGATTCTGTAATCTCCTTTCTCATGGCCTTGGGGTGAATCTTCTCTCATTGTAAAGCTGCAGTGAAAGTGAAGTTGCTGGATACCTCATGATTTCAGGTTAGCTCTAAGCCTGCACGTGGCACTGAGCTCCATCCTACACCAGCACCCCTTTCCAGCTCAGGGTTTCTTGCAACGCTCGTGCGAAGTTTAATTTCTCCCAATTAAAACAAACAACACTATTCTCTGAGCAGGTAAAATCAACAGGTATTATCCACACGGTCTGGAAAGTGCATCTGAAGGTGTTTTTGAGCAGGATTTTGCTCTCTGAACAGTTGAGTGATCCTCATGAATGGTAGCAGTGGTGTTGTTCCTCTGCTGGATTTACTGAGTCCTCTGTCACCTTCCCTGAAGCCATTTTGTGTCTTGCTTCATTTCCAGGCCGCATGCATTTGTGAATTAAAAAAAAATAATAATAATTTTCTCGGGTAAAAACCTTGTCTGGAGGGGACCCTGCATGGTAGGACCAAGGCTTCCAGCCTGGCAGCCAGCTCTGTGCCTTTCCCTTGCTCTGGGCCCCCACCTACTGGAGACAGCAGGTTGGGGTGTCAGGCGCCTGCAACACCTCTGGCTTTTTGGCAGTGGGGATGCTCCTTCTCCTCTCCCTCCTTTGAGGTACCCGTGGTAGGAGCTGGTAGGGGATGTGGGATGGTGGGTGGATACTGGGAAGGAGTGGGATGCTCACCCTTAGGGCATCCCCTAAAAGGGCTGCGGGCCCTTCTCTGCTCCCCTCCTTCATGCTTCAGCAATCAGAGCTTTCTGCTGGGTTCCCAGTTTGCACCCATTGCTGCTGTTACCCAGACTGATGGTCATTAAGTGGTGGGATCCCATCCCAAACCTGCTCCCTGAGGTCTCCGAAACCTCTATGGGCTGCTCCCACCCCCATCAGCCACTCAGGGCCATGAGTTCCTCTGGGGATGGGGTGCCCACACTGTCCTATCACTGTCTGCCATTGCGTAAAGTTGCTTTTCTCCTCTTTACGAGCTCCATAGAAGTACTGGAAGGCTGCAGTGATATCTGCTTCCGCGGAGCCTTCTTGTCTCCAAACCAATTCCCAGCAGAGAATAAAGCCAAAAACCAGTAGTTTTTAAAAATGACAGATGCTCTTTATTGGACAATACAGTATGGTAGGAAATGAAGAGGTTATAGCCAAGGGGGCAAGAAGTTGGAGATCAGTGGCAATTGTTGTACACAGAGAAGCAATAACCTTTTCCCTGGGTTCCTGAGAGAATAGAAAGGGCTTTTAATTGCAGCTGAAAGGTTGGAGGTTGTAACGTGATGTGAGTAGGGGCTCGCAGAGCCTCTTGGGGCTCCTGTCCTTGCTGAGGACATGGGGCTGAGGTTTCACAGGGCTGTCCCCTTACTTGTGTGGTGAATGAAAGGAATGCGTGTGGATTCCCCCCTGTTCAGCAAAGTGCTTGAAAATGCTTTGCTTTAAATGCATGACCTCATGGGGAAGACTGAAGGAGGGCTGGTGTTGGGGATCATGCCAGCTCCCAAGGCCCCATTGGTGACCTGCTACAACCTGTGCTTTGGTCAAAGGTGCTCCAGATTCTCACGGTGGGGTCCTGGTCTCCCCCCAATACCCTGAGAGATGCTGGTGAAGGACGGAGGGAGGAGAGGGCGCAGCGCAGTTATGTACAGCACTGATTGGTAAGGCAGCACGTTGCTTTTGGAAGGCAGGAAAGACGCCATTGGCCGGAACCATCCTTATCTGACGGTCTTTTTGCTGGTGGTGGTCTTGGAAACGATCCGCACGCTGCCCCCCGTGCTGGAGCTGACCCCTCGGCTGCTGCTGGAGCTGAAGTTGCTGCCTCCACCATAGCTGTAGCTTCCACTTCCACCCCCGAATCCTCCAGCGCCGACGCTGCTGCTCATGGTGTAGCTGCCTCCTCCTCCCATGCTGAGACCACTGCCCATGCCAAGACCGCTGCCCATGCCGAGGCCTCCACCCATGCTGAGACCTCCTCCCATGCCGCCGCCGTAGCCCATCCCGCTGGAGCTGCTCACTACAGCTGCAAGGGAACAGGGATGGGTCACCCCAACTCAGAGTCTTGCAGGTCCCCGGAGTGGAGGGACCAATCCCACCAAAGAGGAGTGGGAGAGGGGGAGATACTTACACACACTCACAGCTCCAACGCCCTCTCCAGCGAGCCTGGTGGGGAAGGGGAAAAGAGGAGGTAAGGCAGGCAAGATGCAGTGGTACCTGGGAGCATCTCACTGGGGGGGCAGCTACAAACCTTATTTCTGCAGGGATTCTGCACCCACCTGCTCTCCTCGCCCTCCAGCAGCTTCCTGTAGGTGGCAATCTCGATGTCCAGGGCCAGCTTGACGTTCATCAGCTCCTGGTACTCGCGCAGCTGCCGGGCCAGGTCTGCCTTGGCTTTCTGCAGGGCATCCTCCAGTTCGGCCAGTTTGGATTTGGCATCTTTCAGGGCCATCTCCCCACGTTCCTCCGCCTCAGCAATGGCTGCTTGGAGGCTGGCACACTAACACAGAGGGAAGCAGACAGCTGTTGAACTTGGGCTACCCAAATCTGCAGTCCTGTGGTACTGTAGGTGCTATTGGGTGGCTCCAGCGTAGCACTGGGATGTGTGGAGCTATCAAAACCTGCATCTCTTTGCTTTGCTGGCATGATCCAATAGCTCTCAGCTTGCTTCCCCAGCAAGAAAGCAGCAATCACAGCACATCCTCACATCAAGGAACCTTGTCCAGTAGGGGACAGAGATGGCCATGCCTGCCAATGCAGGACATGGGCTTCCATCCCTACCCAAAACCAGGAGCATCTCCGTTACCTGTTTCTTCACACTCTCAATCTCATTGCGCAGCCGCTGCACCATCCGGTTGATCTCTGAGATCTCCATCTTGGTGTTCCTGAGGTCATCCCCGTGGCGCCCAGCTGAGACCTGCAGCTCTTCATACTGGTGGGCAGAAAGGAGAAAAGCAGTGATGAGGGACCACGGGGCTGGGAATGGTGTGTACCAAGTCTGGGTGCAAGCTGAAAGGGACCTCTGAGCACCTTGCTTAGCCCAGGGTTGGCAAACTATGCCAAGAAGGCAGCTACTGTCTTGCATAGAGCACCTATATGTGAGCTTCACTTCACAGCAGGGAAAGTCTGCTGCCTGGTGCAGCGGTCCACCAGCAAGCGATGGCAATCTGTATGCAGGAGCCCATTGCAATGTGCACAGAACGTTAATTAATCTCTTGTGCAGCGCTGAGATCCTTCCTCTGTGAGTCCTTCTTCCCTTCAGCTAATATGATGCAGCAGCTGCGGTCCCAGTTACCCACCTTGTTCTGGTACCAAGCCTCTGCCTCAGCCCGGCTGCGGTTGGCGATGTCCTCATACTGTGCCTTCACCTCTGCGATGATGCTGTTGAGGTCCAGGCTGCGGTTGTTGTCCATGGAAAGCACCACGGAGGTGTCAGACACTTGCTGCTGCATCTGGGACAACTCCTGCAGAAGATGATAGAAAGCAATTGAGGTGACTGTCTGCTTTCTGCAGCCATAAGATGGCTTCAGAGCTCTGTGTCCCAAGAGATGCAGAGATGTGGCACTTGGGGACAAGGTTAGTGGGCACGGAGCTGCAGGGGATGCTGCGCAGGGAACCGACTGCTCACCGCTTCATACAGAGCCCTCAGGAAGTTTATCTCATCTGCCAGCCCGTCTGCTTTGGCCTGCAGCTCCACTTTGTTCATGTAAGCACCATCCACATCCTAAAGAAAAGCAAAGAGAAGCTTCAAGTGAAAACCCCACAGCAAAGGGATGTCCTTTTTTGGACAGAGGGCAAAGCTAAGATTCAGGGAGATGTGATGGGTCAGAAGTGCAGCCTCGCTGTGGGTATCTGGAGCAGTAATCAGTCCATTACCCAAGTCTGGTTGTGCTAATGCTGTATTCCAATGCCTGATCCTGCTGTGATGCTGCAGGACCCCAACTCCCAGCAGCTCTGCTTGGACTCAACCCTTTTATTCCATTCCCCCTTCCCTTGCTCCCTCTTTGCTCACCTTCTTGAGCACCACAAACTCATTCTCAGCACCCGTGCGCCGGTTGATCTCATCCTCATACCTGCAGAGATAGGAAAGGGTTTGGGTAGCAGCAAAGAGCCCTACAGAGCACAGGGAACAGAGATGGGTCCCACGTCACTCATTGTGGCTTGCAGATTCATCCTGCACTCCCACTTCTTTACAGAGCAGATGCATAGCAAATGAACACTAGGGCTGAGCCTGCAAGGACTCCATGTGTGAAAAGTCCTGGCTGAAACCAAAAGAACCCAAGTGCTGCCCTTAGAGCCAAGCTCGTGCAGGGTTGTGTGGCAGCAGGTGCTCGTGGAGACCTTTGTGCAAAGCAAAAGATGTGAGAAAGCTTTCAGTGATGCTGGGCTGCAATACCCAGCAATGCGACTGTTTGATATTTGATGTCATAATAACACTAATGGCTCTGAATAACCCACCACAGCATTTAATTTACTGAAAAAGAAGTCTGTGATTCTTTAACCACGGTTGTGCAAGGGCAGATCATTAAGTAAGCCTCAGATTACGTCTATGGGGAAGTTTTTATGGCTCTGAGCAACATCCTCTCATCAGATAATCAGGGCAGGGCTT
The DNA here is from genome assembly GCF_039878825.1 of Excalfactoria chinensis. Classification (NCBI taxonomy): domain Eukaryota; kingdom Metazoa; phylum Chordata; class Aves; order Galliformes; family Phasianidae; genus Excalfactoria; species Excalfactoria chinensis. The sequence continues at coordinate 667,477 of NC_092852.1, forward strand.
AGCTAGAAAGCCGACAAAGCATGTGGGCTGTTGTGGCAAAGAGCTGGCTTTGAAAGGCAGGTTTGTGCCAGTCCTCCAGCTAATGCTGGTGAGCATTTCCCTGCAGCTGGAGCTTGGGTGGACAGCAGGCAAGGTCAAAATGAACCAGCGGGTGGGGAACCGGCTCCAGACTTGAAATAAAACATGTTCTCTTGCCCAGACAGTAGCTCCAAGATCCAGACAATATTCTTTGTTGGATTAGCTGGCACTTCCAGAAGGCTCTAACTCATACCAAGACCTGAAATGCACCCAAGGACAACATACCAAGAGCTGCTTTGTGTCAGCCCATCCTGCCAGATCTAACCCCAAAATCTGACTATTCACAAGCTCAGCTCTCTAATATTACCACGTCTCCGTCCTTCAGGGTGTTTTACTCAAACTTAAGGTTGGCCAGATCTCGTTGCATGAAGGAGGGTTTGTTCTCACCAATGGAAAACAAACTGCCCTGCCTAAAAAAAGCACCTAAATGTTCTCAGAGCCAGCAGGCACCCACCGACACGTCCCAAACATGATTCATTCCCCTCTGCTGGGTGCTTGTCTCAGGATGGGGTTGATGGCCTCCCCCAGAGGTTCACTTTAAGGGGAGCTGAAGCAACTGGCAAAGAAAAGAGCTGAGCATCTTCCACGTGATTGGAGCTGAGAGGCTGAGCGCGTGCGGGTTACCTGGGCCCCTTTGGAAAGCCTGGGATTTCCTTCGCTATAACAGAAAATTGGGTTTTTTGGAGCTGGCTACATTTTATCCCTGTTTTCATGTCTATTGAGGTCTTGAGCTACACTTTTTGCTATTGGCAGGTGATAATTTGGGGATCCCAAGGGTTCAGACCATGGCTCCTTGATAGTGAATGAGAGAGACCCGTGCTAAACGCCGACCCCCTGTGCAAGAAACCCAACGTGAACAGAGGTAACCAAATGTTGCTGCTGCAAGAGGAGCCCAGTGCAAGCACAAGGCACGCACTAAGGAGCCCAGCCCCTCTGAAATCAATTTTCATGCCTGTTGACCTACAGAGTGCTTTCTCTTACTTGTTCTTGAAGTCCTCCACCATGTCTTGCATGCTCCGCAGCTCCGAGTCCAGCCGTCCCCTCTCCCCCATCAGGCTGTCCAGCTGCCGCCTCAGGTTGCTGATGTAGCTCTCAAAGAGGGGCTCCAGGGACTTCCTGGTGACCGTGTGGCCCTGCTCTTGCAGGAGGCTCCATTTGGTCTCCAGCACTTTGTTCTGCTGTTCCAGGAACCGCACCTGGGGAAACAAAACGTGGCTGAAACCCACCAGAAGGAGAAGAGGGAGAGCGTGGAATGAGGACTTCCCCACAGGAATTCAAGGCACTGAGTTCTCCAAAGCAGCACGAGCAGCTTAGGGAGAATTTTCAAGAGCTATCAAGCTACCAAGCATCTGTGTTTGCAGTTCTATGTGTTTCTCTCTGTGCTGGATGCTCAGCCCTCCTTAACTGCTTAAACCGGTGGTGTCTTGTGAAGAGCTTTGCCCCTTTACAACCCATGGAGGATTCATGCAGTGCCAGGGCAGTTTTTTTAGGCAAAGGGGGGATTTGCTATGTCAGCAAAATGGGGTTCTGGAAATCTTGCCCTTGCGAAGAGCACAGGACAATTCTTAATGTTCAGCCAAGCATGGATTAGTTCAGGCAAGCCCTGAATCCCAAGCAAGCTCCTGCTGCTGTTCTTTCCTGAGGCAACAGAGAATGTGCCCGGGCTGAGACCCAGCTCTCACCTTGTCGATGAAGGAGGCGAATTTGTTGTTGAGGGTCTTGATCTGCTCCCGCTCCTGTGTCCGCACCTTCTGGATCTCAGGGTCGATGTCCAGTTTGAGAGGTGCCAGCAGGCTCTGGTTGACAGTCACTTCATGGATACCACCGGGTGGGCAAACGGGGAACCCGGGGCCACCACGACCACCAAATCCGGGACCTCCCATCCCAAATCCACCCATCCCATAACCAGCACCGCCACCAGCTCCTCCTAAGCCCAAAGCAGAGCCTGCTCCTCCACCAAAGCCCAGACCAAAGCCGGCTCCTCCACCAAAGCCGTATCCAGCTCCAGCTCCGCTCCGCAGCCCTCCGCCGAAGGAGATTCTTTTGCTTCCTCCCATGTTATAGAGACTTCTGCTGCCGAAGCCTCCTCCGGCTCCGAAGCCTCCTCCGCCTCCAGCTCTTCCTCCTCCGACTCTGGAGACAGAGACGGAGCTGAAGCTGCTCCGTGTGCCACCGCCGCCTCCCACAATAGCAGAGCCCGAGCTAAAGCCCCTCACGCCCCCTCCGGTGGAAGATCTGTATGAGATCCGGCTCATGGCTCGTGCAGTTGGGAAGGCAGAGATCAGGAGCGGGGGGGGAAAAGAGCTGGTGAGAGGAGCTGAGCGGCAGGGAAGTAGCAGAGGGCAACGGAGACAGAAACCCCTGTGATGGGAGAGCCTGGGAGCCTCCTCTTTTATCTGCTTGGAAAACTTGGCACGGGGATTCAGAACTTGACGTGCCTTGCAGCAACTTGCCTTGTCAAACACACCTAGGCTACGCCGAGGCGCTGAAAAATGCATTGTTTGCAGGCAAGAAAGTAACGGAGCGAGGGAGCTCCCCCCGCCCCCAGAGCCCTGAGTCACCAATGGAGAACTGGACGGGATCGGCACGAGCAGGACGCGGCACGAAGCTCCCAGAGCCCCAGGAGATCCTGTTCCTTATGCCAAGCTCACTCGTTGGAGCAAGCTTCCCTGCTTCCCTGCACTGAAGCGGGGGGGAAATCTGGGGTTGAGCACATTGAATGCAACAAAAAATATAGGGGCTGATGTCCCCAGGACTGCCTGATGTGGGGTGTTGTGCCATGGGGAGAGCTGGGTCGGGGGGGGGGGGGGGGGGGGGGGTGGTTAAGGAGGAGGGATGGAGGGGAATCTCTCCCAGCACGGTACTTGTGGCTCCTCTTGGTAAAGAGCTCGGAGGGATCAGGGGCTGAGTGGGATGTTTGTTTTAGCAAAAACTTGTCTCTCTCCATTGCAGGAGGAGCAGAGAAATCAATTGTCATAGCATTCAAAGACAGCAAGGGACTCGCCTTTCCAAAACAATGTGAAACTGCATTAAGTAGTGCACTGACCCTTCCAAAGGTGATACTGCAGAGCTGCTGGGGACTTGTTTTGAGCCTTCCAGCCAACTGAGGGCTCAGAAGCTCCCTAGGAAGCTGTTTACTATCACTGTGCTCAGCAGGGGGAACTCACCCCCTTCTCCCCCATCTCCCTCCCATCCCCTCCCTTGCTCTGCTGAGATCATCTTGGATGGTTTTCTCCTTGATCCTGAGCTCAGGTGAGCCCTCCCTGCCGTGGGGCTTTGGGGTGGTGCAGGAGCAGTGGGTGGGACCTCTTCTCATGCCCCCAAAAGGATGAGTTGCACATCCCCCAGCCACCCACCCACCCAAACCCATCTGCAAGGCAGACCCAGCCCAGCTGCCATCCGTGTACCAGATAAGCCAACAATGCACGGCAGAGAGATAAAACTGAATCAAAGAGATTTTAAAGTATTGGCTACGTGAGCAATAAGTACGGAACTTCATCCAGAATGAGTCGCTCGGGGGTATCTGCGGCATCTCATGGCTTGTTTCTGTTGATGCGTTTCCAGCTGCCGTTTGCTCTGTCTGGGAACTTGAAAGAACCTGAGCAAGAAGGGTTTGTTTGTTTGTTTGTTTGTTTTGTTTCGTTTTATTTCATTTCATTTTATTATTTCCTTATTGCGATCCTCAATGCGTTCCCAACCCTCATCCGTGCCGTCCGTTGCGTGATGCCAACGATGTGAGTCATGGGCACGGAGCGCACTGGGGTGAGCAGAAGGAGTGGGGCCAGACTGTAGCGAGGGGGTGCTCTCAGCTCAGGAGTGAAGGCACTGGAAACACCATATTTTGGCATGAAATTTACCCCCACACCCACCTATCCTGTAGCTAAAGGAGCTCCTGTTTCACAGTGATGCACAATGACAGCAGGACCCAATCCTAATGCCAATTCCAGGAATGCTGCTGTGGCAACTGACATGAAATAAACGGTGCTGGGAGAACAGCATGTGTGCAGAGAGGTCGGGTTCTTGATGGATGGATCCATCGCTGCAGATGGAGCCATGGACAGGGGCCAAGCAGCAGTGCGTGGAGCATGCCTTTGGCTCCCAGAGCTATGCAAAGTCACACCTGGGAACCAAGCGCAGTGTTGTAATTAACACAAAGAGAAAAAGGCTTGATGGTAAGGCACTCATTACCTCCCAGCTCTTCTAGGAAAGCCTGTTGCTGCAGACAGTGGTAATTAAGTGGAATATTACAAAGGGCTCAGTGAGCGAGCGATGGGTTAGGCACAGAATCTGAGGAGGATTCTTGCCGTGTCTCACTCCTTGCTCTCTCTGTAGCTGCCCAAGGCTGTTGTGTTTGCCCCCTTTGGGCATCCCCACCTCTCTTTTGGGTCCTATCTGTTTTTTCCTCCTTTATTTTTAATCTCTCTTTTTTCTTTTTCTTCTTTTTTTTAAATTCAATTTGGCATAAAAGACACTCCCAATATAAGGTGAGCTCAGGTTAGGTCATCCTTAGCTGCATTAACACTTACCAAGCTCTGCAGGTCAGCCTTAGCACGGGGCGCACAACCTGAGATGATTCACCATTTATTTTTAACCTTCCTTCATTTTTGGCCTCTTTACCCCCAACACCATCCCACATGGGGGCCGAGGAGAGGGGATTTTCCTCCAGATTTTGGTCTCTTTCACTGCAGCTCCTTTGATTTCTGGGTGGTGCTTCCATGCTCGGTGCCTCCAGGATCACAGCAAGGTTTTTTGTGCACGCGCCTGCCCTGGGGATGGTGAGGGCAGAGCGAAGCGTCTGGCCCTTTGAAATGCAATAAGGTGTGAGGGTTTGACTGAGGGCTCTTTTTCTCTTCTTATTTTTTTCTCCTTCCCCTTTTGCAATCACAAAACCTGCAGCCCTCATAGGCTGCTCTGCTCCATCACCGAAACCATCCTCCCCCAGCGCCCTGCACTCTGCGTCCCTTGAGAAAGCCAAAATGAAACGCTGCATGACCTTTATTTCTCCTGTTTTCACTTTTTCCTGAGCTTTTAGAGCTGTCCCAAATCCTCTTTTCTGGAAGAAAGGCTTTTGGGTTTATCCTAATGATCCAAGGAATAAGCAATGACTGATACTGTTTGTCCCCCTTCCTCCTCTTTGCCCACATCTCGATTCGCTTTCTGACAGCCCGACTTCAAGCATTTCATTGTATTTTCCTTGTCAGAGCTTTGAAATCTTTTCCCTGAAGTGAAACAAAATCCTCCCCCCATTCATTGTTCTGCAGGCTCATTCTGCTGGTTCTGCTTTGGAAGAAAAGCACACGGGAACAAATAAATTACAGTTCTTTTATTGGACACATTCCCAAAAGAGAGAGGAAGGAAAACACAGCGTCGTTTTGCTACCTTTGAAATATAAGAAGCTGCACATTTCTCTGTTATTTGGTATTGTCACCAAAATCAAGGCAGAATGGAGCACTACAGGGGAAGATCCCATTAGAAGGGGGCGCCTTTGGCACCTGCTCCTCATAGCCGCAGTTGGGCTGAGATCTGACTGCATTTTTTACCCAACTGGGTCTCTTTCGGCCCAGAAACACATGCCCCATGGAGCGGACGAGGTCCCCCTGGAGCAGCATGGACGTGGCCCTCTGCGTGGGTTTTGGCAGGGCCATTTTCATCTCAGCAGACTTTTACCTTGATTATTGCTGGGGGAAAGTCAGTGAGGTTTGGGCACTGGGGTGATTTCAGCACGTTTTAAGCCAACAGCATGGGGGAAAGTCAGTGAGGTTTGGGCATTGGGGTGATTTCAGCACGTTTTAAGCCATTCCCACAAAACCCAGCATGAAGCAACAACAACCCAATGTAACTGCAAACACGGATCTTCTGAAAACCTCTCTGCCCCGCTTAGTTTTGAAAACAAACCCCCCCAAAAAAAACCTGCTAATTTAGGGAACGTGCCCTTTCCCACCTGCTTGGGATCCATCAGGGGTGACCAAACACAACCACAAGGTGTTGCTATGGGGCAAAAGTCCATTTGGGAAAAGAAAGGACAAAGGTGAGAGTGGGTTCTGTTGGCATCTCAGGGAGCCCTCCAGATGTTCTATGGTTGCTCAGCACAGATGGAAGCGATGCATTTTTTGAAGCTCAGCCACAGGTGGGGAGAAGAGGGATATTTTCCATTGAACTCATTGACTGAGAAGTGTCTCCTCATGTTTGTGTGCTGCCATTGGAAGAGGTGTCTTAAGAGGGGAAGCTGAGCTTGCAAACCACTGCCTGGGATCTTTCAGCAGTCTCCCAGAGTGTTTCTACATAGCAGAAAAAAAAACCCTCACAGATGTATGGAGATGTGTGAAGATGAGTTACTTGACTTGAAGGGATGAGTTTGATTTGTTCCAGCAGCGAGGGTGAAGCAGCCTGGATGGAAGCCATGTTCCCAGCCCGTCCCTGGGCTTCTGCAGGCCAGAACAGTGAATGCAAAACCAAGTTCAAAACCCAGTTATTGCGCCTGAGCTGCTATTTGATCTGTGCTGCTGAGGGCCTTGAGCTCGCTGCAATTACAGGCTGCTCACCCTCATTAAAAACAAAACAGAACAGAACCAAAACTAAACATTCCCCATTCCAAAAATCTCATAGACCTGTGTTTTCCTTTGAAACCCGTTTTGGTGCTTCGAGAGATCCAGTTAGCTCGTGCTTGCTGCTTTCCTGAGGTGGAACCCAAATGCTTAAGAACTACAGCAGAGAGGTGATGGGTGCGGGAGCGATATGGGAGCGATGCAGCAGTGATGGCTTTGGGGGTTGGGGGGTCTGGCAGCATCACTTTACTCAGGCTGTGAGGCATTCTTCAGGCTTTGGCTCTTTATGCTCTTTTTGCTGGAGGAGGTTTTGGAGACGATTTTCACACCTGGATTGGTGCCTTTTGCACTCCCAGAGCTGAAATTCCCTCCTGCAGAACTGAGCCCACTTCCACTGCTGCCTCCTCCAAGCCCGAGCCCACTGCCACCTCCATACCCACCTCCAAGACCACCTCCACCTCCAAGTCCAAGTCCTCCTCCGCTTCCAAAGCTGTAGCCCCCACCACCTCCTCCAAGACCGTATCCACTTCCACCTCCTCCTCCAAGACCGTATCCACTTCCACCTCCTCCAAGACCGAATCCACTTCCACCACCTCCTCCTCCAAGGCCGTATCCACTTCCACCGCCGCCTCCACTTAAGCTCAGTCCACCAAATCCTCCTCCTCCACCAGTTGTGCCAGAGCTGGAGCTGATCACCGCTGCAAGAAAAGAAAACCAGCTAGAATGTTGGACATCTGTTCTGGTACTGGCTGGTTCCAGAAAGCACCACCATCAGGGCTTGGACCCATAGGGCCTGAACCCAACCTCCCTAAGTCACTAAGGGTTCCAGTAGGTTCTGAATGTCTTATATGGAGCAGTTGGGTAAAAACTCTCTTTTCCCAAAGCTTTACTCTCATTTGACCTAAGGAAGATGTGTACTGTGGTACTTACAGTAGCTGATGGGGTTCAGTCCTTCTCCGCTCAGCCTGTTGGAGGGCAAATGAAGTGGACATTAGTGCAAAATGAAGATGCAGGCAGGGGGACCAACAAGCTCAGAGCAGAGAAGTGACATCTGCTATTTATTTCTGCAGGAATTGTGTTCCCACCTGCTCTCCTCGCCCTCCAGCAGCTTCCTGTAGGTTGCAATCTCAATGTCCAGGGCCAGCTTTACATTCATCAGCTCCTGGTACTCGCGTAGCTGCCGGGCCATGTCAGCTTTGGCTTTCTGTAGGGCATCCTCCAGCTCCATCATCTTTGCCTTAGCATCCTTGAGAGCCAGCTCCCCACGCTCCTCAGAGTCTCCAATGGCTGTTTGCAGGGTGGCACACTGCAAGGGGACAACAGGGAATCCAGGCTCTGGGTAAGAGTAAAGCAATACGATTCCTGGAGAGGCTGTGGGTGTCCCATCCCTTGAGGTGCATAAGGCCATGGATGGGTCCCTGGGCCACTGATGGAGGTAGAAGTGGCACCAGTCCATGGCTGGGGATGGGACTGGGGATTCTGAGGGCTCTTTTGCCATTCCTACCTGGTTCCTTGTGTTCTCTATCTCTGCTCGGATCCTCTGGATGAGCCGGTTGAGCTCAGAGATCTCCCCCTTTGTGTTGCGCAGGTCATCTCCATGCTTCCCAGCTGTGGCCTGCAGCTCTTCATACTGGGGTTCAGAAGGAAGAGGAAGCATTCAGAGCTGTCCAGGTGACTTAGACAAACTCACACAGGGGACAGCAATAATTCTTCCCATAGATACACCTACAAGTGTGCTCACCTTGGTTTGGTACCAAGCCTCCGCCTCAGCCCGGCTGCGGTTGGCGATGTCCTCATACTGTGATTTGACTTCAGCTATGATGCTGCTGAGGTCCAGGTCCCGGTTGTTATCCATGGACAGGATGACGGCGGTGTCAGATGCTTGTGCACTGAGCTGAGCCAGCTCCTGTGGGGAAGCATGTGGGGACCCAGCTGCACCTACCTTCAAAATGCCATCTGAAGTGACAGTCACTGCCTGGGGGTGATGGCAGGACAGAGTCAGGGGAGGAGGGTGTCTGTACCGCCTCGTAGAGGGCTCGGAGGAAGTTGAGCTCGTCTGTCAGAGCATCCACCTTGGCCTCCAGCTCCACCTTATTCATGTAAGCAGCATCCACATCCTGGAAAAGAGCAGCCATGGGGACATCTGCAGCACCTGTTATCTCTTCTTCAGATCTACCAAGACCTCATCTGTCTCAGGGATGTGCTGCTGCAGTGGTAATGCATGACTGGAGAAGCTGTGCTCAACACATGCTCTTGGAAGGCCAACATTGAGAACATCTCTTGGCCAAGAGAAGTGCTGGGTGTTGCTTTGCTAGAGGATAAGGATAGCATGCAGCCCATTTGGCCTTTGGGACATGCAATTCCCAGCACTGCTCAGCATCTTTATATCTACGTGGTCTATTCTGCTCAAGCAAGCATGAATGCATAGTTTGCTGTCAAGAGTTGACTTCCATCCTCCTTCAGCTCCCTTCATTCCTTTCCCTTAAAACCATAGCACTACTTTAAAGGATGAGGGTGCATCTCTGTGAGACCTCCCATCTGTCAGGGCTCCCACTGTATGCACTTCTTGGGGATGGCTCAGCACCCATACAACTCATCTCACCCACCTTCTTCAGCACCACAAATTCATTCTCTGCTGCTGTGCGCCGGTTGATTTCTTCTTCATACCTACAGGGATAAAGGGAAAGCTATGCTGGGTCACACATTGATAAGCAGAGCAGCTATACAAGTGAAACTGCAAGATGATTTGGGTCAAGCGTGACACTTTACATAAAGCAGGTTTAGATGATTTTCCTTTACAAGTTTCATCACAAATTGCCATGTCCTGGCTGAACCTGCATTTTCTGCTCGGAGGAATGTTGCTGGAGCATACTTCTGCCATGCGAGGTGGCAGGGACTTTGCAGGGAAAGGCACTGTGTGAGAGTCATGCATTACAGGAAGGTTCATCCGATGCCACATTATGGACTAAAGCCCTTTTTTCTCCCCTTTCTCATAGAAAGTTTGATGAATATCTCAGGCTAGATGTTTGTCCTTGAGAAAACTAGTTCTAAGTGAGACTAATCCTACTGCCTAATGCTAAACTGAACTATTTGCATCACATTTCACCCCAGGCTGCCGGGATGTGCCACCGAACAGGCACTCACTTGTTCTTGAAATCCTCAACAAGGTCTTGCATGTTCTTCAGCTCCCCATCCATGCGTCCTCTCTCGCTCAGCAGGTTGGCCAGCTGCCGCTTCAGGTTATTGATGTAAGCCTCAAAGAGTGGGTCCAAGTTGTTCTTGCCCGTGCTGTTTTTCTGACCCTGGTCCTGCAGGAGTGTCCATTTGGTCTCGAGAACCTTGTTCTGCTGCTCCAGGAAGCGAACCTGGGCATTGGGAAGAAGAAGGAGTTAGCAGAAGATACATGCTGATGGCCAAGAGTCAGTAACTGAGACGGGTGCGCAGCACAGACCAAGTAAATCCCAAACTAGTTCCACGGCACTTGATGACACCTCACCTTGTCAATGAAGGAAGCAAACTTGTTGTTGAGGCTCTTGATCTGCTCCCTCTCCTCCTTGCGCACCTGCTGAATGTTGGGGTCGATCTCCAGGTTGAGGGGTGCCAGTAGGCTCTGGTTGACTGTCACTTCTTGGATGGTGCCCATGCCAGGTGGGCCACCAAACCCCACAGGACCCCTGCCACCACCCAGTCCTCCAAGTCCCCCCATGCCTCCTGCTCCACCAAAGCCAAGCCCAGCAGGACCTCCACCAAAACCATAGCCACCACCACCACCACCAAGACCAAGTCCAAGGCCACCGCCACCTCCACCACCACCAAGACCAAAGCCACCACCGCTGCCACCTCCCAGGCCAGATCCACCACCTCCAAAAGCACTGCGGAAGCTGCTTCCAACACCAAAGGAAATCCTTTTGGACCCACCGAGGCTGTAGAGGCTCCTGCTGCCAAAACCTCCACCACCTCCTCCTCCTCCCCCTCCTCCAAGGAGCCTTCCAAAGCCACCACCACCTCCTCCAGACCGTGCCACCGCCCTGCTACCCCCAGGAACGATGGCTGAAGCAGCGCTGTACGACCTCCCCCCACCCCCAGCCCTGGTGCTGTACGCCTGCCGGCTCATGGCAGCAAGAGGTGACGACAAGGAGCAGCAATCTGGATGTGGGCAGCTCTGTGCGGGGAGCGAGAATTGGGAGGCCCTTTTTATCCCCCTGAGGATCTGGGCTTGGTTGCATGGAAGTCCAGAGATCAACTCAGAGCCTTCATGGTTTTGACGTGCCAGGCAGCGAGCTGTCTGATTGAAACTTGTTAAACTGATTGCACCCAAACACACCTGTTGGAGCCAGCGTGAAGCTGCTCAGCTAGAAGCATTACCTAACTGATTTCTGGCAAGAATCACTCGGCCTTTAGTGCAAAGCATGCTTGCACAGATGCCTTGTTTTATTTCATCCCTACAACGCAAAATAAACGAAAAAGGATGAAGAGAAATATCTACCCAGGTGCCCCTGCCCTATTTGAGGTGCAATAGAAGAGCTTAGTGGAGATTCCTCCAAAGCAACTCAAGTGAAAGGCAGCAAGATGAAGCTGAATGGAAATAGTGCATGGGACTTTGCTGCTTGAAGGTGCAGTGCAGGAGTGATGTTCATGAAGGCTGACACCTCCTCAGGGCTCTGAGTTCTCCTGTTGCATTTGTTCACACTTGTCAGGCAGAGACCCAACCTGAGCTGATCCAGACCCAGGCACAGAGAGATCCAACCCATCCATTTGCCTTTGAGTTGCTGCATTTCGGTGTCATCTCACATTGTGGCCATTTCATGTCAGGCATTTTATCTGTGGCAGGTTTTCAGGGCTGCATTTCTGGATACAGATAGAAGCGAATCCATCAGACAGCTCCATCCACCCAGCATCATCCACTGCACCGTTCCCAGCCTACAGGGGATGTTGTTGTGATGCATTTCCACCTCAACACCTAAAAACATGTCAAGGAAAGAGGCAAATTTTCTGAGACAGCATTTTGCCCCAGTTTGTGGACCTGTGCTATTTGCATGCTTAGCACTCGGAGCAATCAATCTTGAGTTTCTGGCTTTCTTCTTTGAAAGATCTTTGAACCTTTCCATTCCAAATGTTGCCAAAAGCAAAAAATTCCTCCCACAAATTCTGGTTATTTTACTTCTGAAAGTCCTTGGGAAAAATAGAAGGAGCAAAGCTGGTGGGGTGGGGTGGCACTTTTGGCCTCTCAGTTTTTAGGGAACAGTTTTTAGGGTGTTCACAATCTTTTCTTCTTCGTATTTTGGTTTTCAGCTTCTTGCTCTGCTGGATGGACCGTGCTGTGTGCATGACTGGCTCTTCAACATCTGCCTGTGCATTTGCAGGACAGGACTCCACATGCCCTCTGCGATACGCTCATGTGGCCCAGCACTACAGAGCCGTTAATGCATGAGCTGAAGTCCCACTGGAAGAGAAATGAAGCAGGTGCTGGTTGTTCTGCTGCATATATGAAACCACATCTGCAATTATCCCTGGGGAAATGCAGCCAGTTGGGCTCAGACCAGGGGAGTTGGTTGTTCACATTGAATTTCCCATTGAAGTTCCTGGGCTGGAGTGCACTGGGTTGCTCATTGGGCTGAAGCTACCTGGGATACTACTGAAATCCACAAGCATCCATTGCTTTCTTTATTTGCATAGAATTCAAAGCCTCAGTACGATGGGAAAATGAGACTGTCTTCATACTGGCTTGACCCCACTGAAGGCTGATTGTCCTGAAGCTGACAAACAGGTTCGGATCAGATATTAGAGTTGAATGAATATAATGGCATTAAGGGTGCGGCCGCCAAAAGAAAGAGGGAATTGTCATCTGGGGCTCCCACACTCTTCTCCCTGAAGCCCACAAGGCATGTGAGCAATGCGAGGGCTGGAGGAGATGCCCCATTTCTTGTTGGTTGTGGGTTCCACACCCAGATGTGGCTTTTCACATCTGTCCCTTCAGATCAGCTCCAACAAGGTTTCACATCTACAGTGACATCCAGCAAGATTTAGCCCCAAAATAAATTGCAACACTCACCCCTCCTCAGTTTGCATTACAGGGGTAAATAAACCTGCCTGCACCCTGAGCTGCTTCCGAATGGGTTTCTCCAAAGGGAAACTCAAAGTGGAGCTGTCCTGGGGGTTTTTGGTGATGCCCAGGAGAGTGGGAGGAAAAAAGGGGTCAGTGGTGATGGCTGATTTGTCCAGCATCCATCTGAGCTGTGGGGACCTTCCATGGCTATGCTGCCTTGGGAACAGGAGCCCGGCACAGAGCAAAGGGATGAGGAGCTTGATCTCACCCAATCTCAGCTGCCTAAAAGGGCAGTGAGGGCTCATCCCTCCCTGTGCATCCTGCAGACCCTGGTGCAGGCTGCATGCTTTAAAGGCGTGATGCTTGAGGACACCACTGGTGCTGTTTTGCAAAGACAGACATCTGTTTCATTTAGGAATTAACCTGCTCTTGCGAGAGGGTTTCAGGGGTGGGGTGTGGGATATATTTCTTTTGCTGCTCTCTGAGCTGGGTCTCATTAATTGCTTTAAACAAGGGCCTGCCTGCTTTTTGTTCTGCCTGCAGCGTGTGAGATCCCAGCTTCCCAGGTGATGCTGTGCATTCACTCACCTCTGATGGAACAGAGCTATGCAAAAGTGCATGGGGAAGGAAAGCAGACTGAAAAGACATCACTGCTTTGGTAATGTTGGGAGGGAAATGAAACCTGTGGAGCACAGCTTGAATAATGCATGTAGTTTATTGAAGGTACAGCTGAAAGTCTGGAGTAAGCGAAGGGTAATCAACTGTTCACTTACACATTAAAAGCATTAAATCTGTCTATCTGGTACACACACAGGAAAAACAACGCATGCATTTAACTACAGAAATATAAGGTGCTCGTCGGCTTGTAATTAAAATCTGCTCTACCTCACCTGGTGTAGCAACTTGGGCCCATTTACATAACCACTACCAACCCTCTCGTAAACAGGAAAAATTGGATTTTCAGGTGTCATTAAAGGAGCTAAATAACAAATGCGGCTCCATCTGGGTCAGCGTAAGATGTGGCTGCTCTTTTCTGATGAGCAAATTTTTGTGTTCTTTTGCAATTGCTGTCTGAGGGACAGGAAATCCCTCAGAAAAGGGGCTGAGCAGGAAGAGCCATGAAGGCAGCAGACTGAAATGCAAATCTCGCCTGGCTGAGACTTGGGGGAGGAGGGGGATCCGCTGACCCCCAGAGCACCATGTGAGAGAAGGTGGGTGGTGACCACTCAAAAAAAACACCGTGTTTTTGGCAGAGCTACCGACCTCGCTGCGTGTGCAATGCATGCTCGTGTGATTCAGCTGTTAGAAGGAAGGGGAATACTGTTTTACTGCAGAAATGCTGGTTCTTTTCTCAACACGACGTGCTGTTTCATCACCTACCGGCTCGTTCTGACCACACGCACGGCCGTGCTGTACCGGCTGCCCCCTCCACACACCCCAGGACCTGGGATGATGACAGCCCCGGGGCTGCACTGCTCCACTCCAGCACACACCAGGTTGCCCACGCCGGCTGCGCACTGCAGCCCATCAGCACCGGGCAGCACCTCGCGCCCCACGCAGCTGGCTGCGCTCCGAGCCCCAAAGCCACCCCCCACCCTAGGGACGCAGTCCACGCTGCGAGCACTGAATCCAGCACCGCTGACCCCAAAGGATGAGACCACCCCTCCCAGCCCCGAGCTGGCTCCGGTCTTCACAGAACATTTGCCACCGATTCCGGATAAGGAGCGGCACTCACCGACCGTGCCGCCGCCGCTGACCACGGCTGTAGGAAAAGAAGGGTCTGGTTACTGCTGAGCAGCAGCCAGGTAGGATGTGGGGTGTAAAAGGGAATGAGTGGGATTACAGGCTTACAGTGGGGCTTGCTTGGTTGGCTTACCTACGCTCACCGGGTTGCCAGTGCATATCCTGTAAAAAATAAAAGGCAGTGTCTCAGAGATGTGCTTTAAGGGGATGCTCCACAGACATGCATGTACATGGAGATGGAGATGCTGCCCAGTCTTAGAAATCCTTGGTGCCCTGGTGTGGTTTGTATTGGCCACTAAACCACTGCAGGTTGGACCTGAAACCCCACAGGTGGCCAAATGTCGCATCCCTGTCTGTCTGTCCTGCAGCACTGAGATAGAGCTGCACTGAGTGGGAGAGGGGAGGATGCACCCAAGGGGAGATGGGAAGGAGCAGTGCTCCTCTTTGCACTCATGGGGAGATGCAGCCACCCAATATTCCCTACTTCCTCTCCTGTTGGGTTTTCCTGCAAGCTGCAGCTGCGCATGCACCCACCTGCTCTCCTCTCCTTCCAGCAGAGTCCTGTAGGTCGCAATCTCGATGTCCAGGGCCAGCTTGACATTCAGCAGCTCCTGGTAGTCCCTCAGCAGACATGCCATCTTGTCCTTGGCCTGCTGCAGAGCCGTCTGCAGGTCCACCAGCTTCTGCCGGGCGTCTTTGAGGGCGCAGTCACCACGCTGCTCAGCGTCGCAGATGGCCGTCTGCAGGGCTGCAATCTGTAAAGGGCAACAGGTGACTGAGATAGCAACACAGAGCTCAGCAGGGCTGCAAGTTTCCCCTCTTGCTTCTCAGCTAGAAACTGCTGGAGAAACCTAGATTTTGATTGGGCATCTGCAGTGGCCATGCATTGGGGGATGAAGGGATGTGTTGTCTGCACTGTAGCAAACATGCAGCTGCCATTAGTTCTGGGAGAGCCAAACCAACTGGATTCTGCTAGGTGGAAATCAATCTGCCACCTGGAGAAGCGTGCTGACACATCCAAGTTGGAGCTGGGGCAGGGGGTTCCTTTGCACGCTGCCTCCCGTGCAGCACTCAGCTCTTTACCTACCTGTTTCTTCACATTGTCTGATTCACACTGCAGCTTCTGTATCATCCGGTTCAGCTCAGCAATCTCACTCTGGTTGTTCCGTAGATCATCGCAGAACTTGCCCCGGCTGCTGTGGAGCTCTTCAAGCTGTGCATGGGAAGGGGACAACATTACACTGGGAATTGCTCCTTACAGGAAAGGGGACAACACACCAGAGCTGCAGCAATGCTCTGAGATGGGACCTTATGTGGGCCCTGAACAATTTGGGACTTCCTGATGGAGGAGATCATGACATTCTGTAGTGCTCCTCGGGGTTTTGTTGGTGGAGGGTTTCATTGCCACATGTGCAGTACTCACTCTGGTCTGGTAGAAAGCCTCCACTTCAGCCTTGCTCTTCTGGGCAATCTCCTCGTAGCAGCACTCCACGCTTTTGATGATGCCCTCCATGTCCAGGTCCCGGCTGTTGTCCATTTGCACAATGACCGAAGTGTCACACAGCTGGCAGTCCATCTGGGCTCTCTCCTGCAAGATCCATCACAGGTCATTCCCCTTCCACCCACCAGCCTCAGGGCTGCACCTCACCTAAAGAGTCTGGAGGGAAAAAGGAGCCTTGGGGACAACTAGGGACAGTTGTCCTATAGATGCCCAACTGGGATATGGGACCTTTGGGCAGCTGACTTGTTCCCAACAGCTGGGACTTGCTGTGGTGGCACGACATGGGATTGCCTGAAGGAGCAACGCAATCCAGCTGGAGCAACTCGCTGATTGCAGCTCAGCATTGCAGCTGTGCCAGCAGATTTTTGGGCTGTGCATCCCTTGGGGTAAGTGCTTTGGGCCCAATGTCTGCAGGCTGCTGGTTAGAAAAGGTGGAGAGCAAGCACCAAGCATCTCCTGTGTGTTTTGGTAGGACCCTTTTGCAGCCAACTGTGTAGTAGGCAACCAAAGCATCTAACAGTGTCCTTATCAGGTACATATGTAGAGATTGGGATTTATTTGGCTGTGGTTGTAGGATTTTAGGAGAAGACACCTTTCCCTGTGCTGGTTTTGCTCTCAGAGTGGTGGGTGAGCTTCTCTTACCTCAGCATAGATGCACTTGAGGAACTCCAGCTGCTGCCGCAGGAGGCCCACCCGCACCTCCAGCTCTTCCTTGGTCAGGTAGAGGCAGTCCACGTCCTGAAGAGAAACCATGTGTTGGGTGAAAAGAGGGAAAAGAACCAAGGGCTGTGCCCAGGCTTATTTTCTGTTAGGTTTGCATGTCTCTCACTGTGGCCAACCCCTGACTCTACCTGGGTTTGCATTATCCGTGCTTAAAACCTGATGAGGTTCTGCACATTCCTTGGGTCACCTCTATGTTGGGCTTCCCCTGCTCAGGCAGTGCCGTGGCTTTGCATTTCTCCCCCAGGTTTTGCTCACCTTCTTCAGCACCACGAACTCATTCTCTGCTGCCGTGCGCTTGTTGATCTCATCTTCATACCTGCATTGGAAAGCAGAGGGGGGGGGGTGCTGATTGCTGGGGTTCCCGTCCCCACAGCCCAGCATAGCTAAAGCCAGGACCTCTCCCTGTTTGCTTTGTATCTCCTATTTGGCTTTTGCTTTTGTTGTTATTTTTCCTCCCTGCTTGGCTGTGTTCAGCACTTTGAAATAGCCCACGCCAGCAGTATCGGTGGCCACTGTGAGGTGGCAGCAAGTCAGGTGAAACCACAAGGAGTGCAAAACTCTGCACCAAGTTGAAGGCTTGGTGTGTTCCTCCTAACCCTGCGAGGCTTTTTGGAAGCATCCAGGACTCTGCTCTGAGAGTTCATGGGCAGAATGTGGCCAAAATGCTCCAGGGGAGGTCAGGAGCTTGAGCAAGCCATGAAACTCCCATTTGCAATGAGAGCTGAGCCTGTGCGTAATGGCCAAGTAATTGGGGCTGAGAAGTACTTTCACAGGGTGAGTCTGACCTCATCAAGTGAGAGAAAACTTCTGAGAGCTCGACTGTAACATCTTTGGAGAAGACTCTTTCATCCTGGCTGTGCATAACCAGCCACCAAGAGTCCTGGTTATGGCTGAGCATAGCACACAGGGAGTAATTAAGGAATATCTGCGTCATAGATCAAAAAGCTATTCCCACATTTCCTCTGAGTGAATTGAACCCAGTGGGGATGATGTGGATGAAGGGTTCTGTGGGAAGGGACAGCACCAGGGGCACAGAGTTTGATGATGTGAGAAGTTTGATATGGTATCAGGGTGAAGGAAGAAGCTCCCCATCCCCTCCTATGGGTATACCGCAAGTGTTGGGTGTGCAGCAATGGGACCCCAGCACAGAGCCCTGCCCTGTGCCCAAGTGTTTAGACTCATTGAATAATGCATTAACCTCCCCTTTGCACTCTGCTTACTTGCACTTGTATTCTTGCACCAGGTCCCGCAGGCAACGCTCCTCATTCTCCAGCCTCTCTCTCTCCCCCAGCACACACTCCAGCTGCTTCCTCAGGTTGCAGATGAAATTCTCAAAGACGGGCTCCAGGTTGCGCCGGGATGCAGGCAGGACGTACTGCTGCAGCAGCTCCCACTTGGTGGTCAGCACCTTGTTCTGCTGCTCCAGCAGCCGGACCTGCAGAAGGAAGAGATAAGAAAGTCACCTGGCCTCTCTTCTATTGAGCAAAGGCACTTTGGTTCCTCTGCTTGCAGGACGTAAGAGCAAAACTAAAAGGCAAGTGGTTAAGGGCTGATTTCTCAGCAGCCTGAGTGCTAAGGGCATCATCTCCCAGCCCAGGGCTGAACAACACCCGTGTGCTTGCTCCATGTGGAACCCAATGATCTGTTTGAGCAAAGCAAGCTCCTGCTGAGGAAGGATCCCTTCCTGCTCTGGCGAGCTGATTCCAGGAACGAGCTCTCCCAGGGCTGAAAGCTCCATCCAAGAGCTCATTTGAATGCATCTGATTGAAGCTCTAACCACGGGTACTTATCATGCCTTTCACTTCTAGATTAAAGAGCTCTCCTAAGTACTTGGGAACCTTTATGGATCATGAATAAGTCATTTTTTCAGCGGGAGGAAGTAGGGTGGCTTCTTTACATTGGGTTTGTTTTTCTCAGCTGCGGAACAGCTCATGGGGAAATCTGAGCTTGGATGAAGAATCCTCTGTCATTTGAAAAACCACTTTCCATAACACACCCCTAAACAGCAATGAAAGCCCCTTAGGCTTAGCTAAGACAGTAATGATAAATGACGTTTAGGAAATCACCAAATCCTTTCATTGACAAGCTGGACAGAGAAATTAAAGTTTATCTCATTTTAGCTAGACCTGCACCCTTCTCCCTCTACAGGGTGAAGTGAACAAACAGCTGTCATAGAACTGCAGAATAGTTTGGGCAGGGTGGGACCTTAATGATCCAACCATACCATAGAATCATAGATCCAAAGGATGGTTGGGTTGGAAGGGACTTTAAGGATCACAGAACCATAGGATGGTTGGGTTGGAAGGGTCCTCAAAACCCCCCATCCCCACCCCTTTCCCTGGCTTGGTCCCACTTTTCCATCAGTTGCCCAGGCCCCATCCATGGTCTTGAGAACCTCCAAGGTGTTTCTTTGGTGTTTGTAGAGATAGGAGAGCAATTGCCAATCACACATGGCGTAGGACCATCTAGCTTGGAGAAGACCTCCAAGGTCATCTCAGCATCTCCCTCCTTTGTCCCACAAGCTTTATCTTGCTGCTGACCCTGACTGAGCCATTTAGCAGACTGGTAGCCATCAAGAGGCACAGCAGAAGAGCTGGGATCCAAGCAGTGCCTGCACCAGGAGCCATTGGTGTCACGTTATCCGCGGGGCTCACCTTGTCGATGAAGCAGGCAAACTGGTTGTTGAGGTTCTTGATCTGCTCCTTCTCATGGGTCCGCACCTGGCACTCCTCAGGGTCCACCCCCACACAGAGGGGCTTGAGGAGCTCCGGGTGGATGCTGACACCACGGATCCCTTCTGATCGACCTCCTCCAAGCCCGATGCCGATGCCTCCGCCGTAGCCGCCCATCGCCACTCCATCTCCAAGGCCTCTGTAGCTTCCCAGGCCCCCGTAGCCTCCGCAGTTACCGAACCCCACCACCGTGCCCACGCCGAAGCGACCTCCGCCGTAGGCAGTGCCGCATCGTCCCACGCTGCCCGCACCGTACGCTGCACTACGGCAGCTTCCTCCAAAGGAAATCCTCTGCCCACGGCCCAGGTCGCAGACGCTCCGGCTGCTGAAGCCTCCCAACCCGCAGCGCCGTGCCGCAGGTTGGCACACCGAGGCTGAGCTGCTGCCTGCCCTGCCCAGACCGCAGACAGCGGAGGCTGAAGAGAAGCCACGTCGACCCAGCAGCGAGCTGGAGGTGTAGCACTGCCGGCTCATGATGCGGCACACGGGGACGGGAGCAGCGGTGGTGGAAGAAAGTGGAGGAGCAAGAGAGGAGCGCAAGGAGATCTCCTGTGGCTGCTCCCAGGCACAGCCCGGCTCCTTATATACGTTCCAGGAGGTGCCTGAGATGCAAAAATTTAATTTATCCACTGGGTTTGGTCTGCCTGGCAGCAAGGAATGGCTTCCAACATTTCCAACCCACAGCAAACACTTCCATCTCATATGAAATAATGTGGAAATTAAAATAAACTGCTTTGCTTGCAAGCTTCAGTTTCAGGACTTATATTTTACTTAATTAATCTGCTTCCTTATTGTGTAATTATAGTTTAGCAAAATAATTCAAGGGGTTTTTATTCATGGCTTGTTTACGGTTCGGTTTCACCACGGTGTTTAATTACATCCCAGAACCTCCTGTAGAACGCCCCGCCAGGGTCCCTGGGCAGCTCAGGGCTGGTTCTTGAGCAATGGACAATGGAGCAGGAGGTGGTTCCATCAGCACACGCATTTCTGCACCTCACTGCATGGCCGTGGCTCTCCAAGGTGGGCTCTTGCAGCTGGGTCAGGTTAAAGCTGGATGGGATAAGAGGAGAGCATGGGGTTGACGGTGGAGGCAATGGGGTGTTGTGTGGTTGTGTTGAGTTTGGTCATGGAGGGATGCTCTGGAGATGGGGTTCGTGGGCAAGAAGTGCCCATTCAGAAGAGCGTTCTGTGCTGAATAATGTGCTTATGGAAGGGGTGGCTGTGCTTGGTGTCTGGGTGTGATGGGACCAGAGAAAACCTGGAGATGCAACAAAGCAACGAAGAGCAGCATTTCAGACAGGTTGAGCGATGTTGGCCAGAGTGAACATTTTTCCTCTTATTCCTGGCGACACGCCTATTGGACGTTGAATTATTCGAGTGGTATCTGTTAATGAGAAAGCACCTTGCCTTCTTAATTAAAATCCTTAAAAAGAGTTTTGAATTCGCTTGGAAACAAAAAAAAAGTGCTTT
The DNA here is from genome assembly GCF_039878825.1 of Excalfactoria chinensis. Taxonomy (NCBI): domain Eukaryota; kingdom Metazoa; phylum Chordata; class Aves; order Galliformes; family Phasianidae; genus Excalfactoria; species Excalfactoria chinensis. Next base: position 688,315 of record NC_092852.1, read on the forward strand.
AATTTTTTTTGCCTTAACAAAGGAGTCTAATCACAGAAACACAAGTGATTGCATAGCGTGCCCAAAGAAGGTTTTGCATCTTTGCTAGGGCAAAATTTCCTGGTTCTGGGAGGATTCCTAGACAATAGGATTGTATACTTAAAATGGATTGTCTCGAATGAGCAAATAATGCAAAGGAATTATGGTAATTTAGAATATTTGTGGTGTCTCCCCGGTTAGAGGCCTTCCTATCCTTTCTTACAGAACCCAGAGTGGGTTGAAATGAGGCATGAGATATTCCATGCCATTTTAATCACGTTGTAGCTCTGTTGTAGCCACACTGGTATGAGAAATTAGGGTGCAAGTTGATTGATGAGGTGTAGTTCCACGCATGAGGCTGTGATAGTTGGAGGAAGCAGATGGGCTTTTGGGCTCTGTGGTCTCCATGTGATTCTGCCCATGGTCATCCAGGTGCAGGACAACAGGGTGTGTTGTCTAAAGTCCAACCTGGAGTGCTGCCTGTGCACAGAGCACTCATGGCCCCGTTGCACCACATGTGCAATGCTTGCACAATTTTAGGATTGTAAAGCAAGGAAAATGGGACCATCATCATTCCTCCTTTAGCTACCATCCCTGCAACCCCTCCCTGCTGTTTCCCCATGCACTCAGAGCACCAAGCCCATGCTCCAGCCCTGAGAGGTTGATGCTTGCAGGTGCCCAGCCCCGCACATCAGAGAGTTCAGGGCAGTGTTTGTGGTTTGCAGCTGCTGAGCTGTCACAAAGCCAGTTCTGGTTACATAAACTTCAAAGCAAAGAGTGCGCCGATGCCATTTCACCTTCTGCAGGGAAGGATTGCAGTCACACTCCTTTCCTTCTCTCCGAGCTTTGTCCTGGCTGGTGCAGGTCTGGTGGTGGCTGGGGAGCTGTGGGGAGGTGCCAATTTGCTGCTTTAAAGGAAAAAGTTGAAACTGTAGTTTTCAGGCTGCAGGGACTCAGCAAAGCTTTGAAGCAGCAGATGATGCTCAAATTTGCCAGGAAACCCCTGAGGTTCTTGGTCTGAAATATGCCTCAGGCCCTGGTAGCTACTCTAGGACCCAAGGCCTTGAGATTTACATCCACCCAATTTGCACTTGGAGCAAATTGGTCCCATTTAAGCACCCTGCTATATTGAATCTGTTGGGTCATCTGTGAAAACAGAGAGAGCCCCAGGGGTTTTCCAGACTCCTGCTGTGATGACCAGTCACCCAAGATTGCTTTATCCCAATGAGAAAACCACTTTTTAAAGACCCTTTCCTGATGAAATGGGGCCAGCAGGGCTTGGCTGCACTCCCAGCACTGTCTGTGCCCTCCTTCCCTTCCCTGGGCAGTTTTTGTGGCTCCTTGCAAAGGGACCCTGAAGTCACCATTAAAAGCGTTAATGAGGCCCCTGGAACATCACCCTCTGGTTGCATGGGTCCATGAGGGCTGATTCCTGCTCTTAGCTGCAGCTGGATGCTGTTTCCACATCAAAGCAGGTGATGGATTTGCTGGGGCAATAGTCTGAGCTCCTTCCATCACCATGGACACTGCACCACCCCATCTGGTATGTTCAGAAACCATGGGGATGTGGAACTGGTTAGTGGACACGGTGGGGTGGGCTGAGCTTGGACTGGGTGGTCTTGGAGGTCTTTTACAGACTCAATGATTCTTTGCTTCCATGAGTAGACATGATGGCGTTGGGTCAATGGTTGAACCTGGTGATCTTGGTGGTCTTTTCCAACCTTAATGACTATGATTCCATGACTCTAATTCCAAGCCAGCACTGGCCACTGCCCATGTACACCATCTTTATTTGCCATGCTGCTATGTAGGACTCTGCCAGAATCTTTCCCTTCATTTGCAGCCTTTCTACTGGAAAGAGGATCTGCACAGTGATAAATAGAAGGTCACTAACATCAGTCACATCACCAGCACTGATGCTGGGCATTGTGGAGTAAGGAAAACACAAGTGAGCATTACTCCCAAGGTGCTTTTGCCATGTTCTGTGCTTCTTTTTAACTGTTTTCATGGTGGGGAAGCTGGGTGCAAGGTGCTGCTATGGGCACTGCTGGGTGGTTGCTGGAAATGTTGATTTCATCTGACAGCAGCACACGACATCCCACTTGGGTTCATAAAATCTCCTTGTTGATGGTGCTGATGGTGACCTAAGCAGAGAAACTCTCCTTCCTAGCCCTTATTTACCACCTTATTTTGCAAGAGACAAATAGGTTTCGTACCAAACACTGCGGGTGTCCACCCTGTTCCTTTGTAACGTTCCTCTTTTGCATAGGAATTTGTAAGGCCCTTTTGCATCACCTGGCCATCCGTGTGGCCCGATGGGTTATTAAGGCTCTGAGTAATGGGGTGGAATGGGCACAGCAGGGTCACGATGAAAGCGCATGGAGCAGCGCTGGGAACGGCTGCTGCAAAGGAAGCGCAACCACACGCCGGGAGCAGGGTGTGAGGTTTGCACCCAAAGTGTTTTTCTGGGGAAGGGTGGCACAAAGCAGCCATGTGCTGCTGAGGCTGGAAGTATTGCTGTGCTGTGTCACAATGGGACAGCTGCCTCTGCCTCTCCTCTGGTGAGATACAAGCACTTCCAACCAATGCGTGTTCCTTCATGCACAGGGACTCTGGAGATGCCCCGCAGCAATGGAGCTGTGGGAGAAGGGAAATGCAGCCCAGAATTTCAACCAGTTCCCATCGGTGGGTCTGGAAATCTGACTGTGTGCACCATAATGGCCATAGAAAGGAGCCGTGCAGCCGTGTGTGTGATTAATGTATAACAGCATTAATTTTTCAGGCTTACATTTAAGTTACCCTAGAATAAAAATGAAGTAGCAGTGGTACACATACACAGAGCAGAAAACTCAGAGCTTTTATCAGCAATGCAACTGCATGCTTGTGGAGCCGAGGCATCACTCTGTGGAGGGGGACATGGGGAAATGTTAGAGAGCAAAACCCATTAAAGGCCTGGTCTAAATGGGTTGACAGATAGGATAACGAGAGAATAAATGCACTTCTTGCACTGATTTCCTCCACCACTGAGCTGTAGCTGGAGGCCCCACACATTGTCAAGGGGAGTGACAGAGGCAGATTCAGGAGCTGAGGTGGTCAAAGCCAAACAAAAAAGGACAAATGGGAACCAGGAGAACAACACAACAATGCTGTGCTGGTAAGCACCCAGCAATTAATTCATAAAGCCTTCCAGATGGACACTCAGGTTAAGGAGATTACAGCAGGTATAGCTTGTAGAATATGTACCTATTATCTTAATGAATGGTTAGAGTCGTGTTTTGTGGCTCGTTTTACCACCAGCATGCAAAAAAAATGACTGTGTGTCATGGCTGGGTGTGTAAGCTCCATGTAATGGTTGGCCTCACTGGGCTGAGCGTGATAAAGTGAAGCATTTATCCTGGAGGAAGATGCAGCCGGCTTCCATTCCTTGCAGCCCAATGCTCAGCAGCCAGAGATGTTCAGATCTGCCCCGGGGGGCACTGCAGCCTCTATCTCAGCTCTGAGCAGCTCACGGGCTCATAGCTCCCAACCCCAGACATGGGCTCTCTGAGTTGCCAGCAAACCACACAGCCAGGGAGATAAAGCCAAGCAACAGTGACAATTATATCTGCTTCCTCCAGAAGCTGAGCTCCCCTTTGCAACAGCCACATCCTGTAGGGAGCAAGATCAGAGGCAAAATCATGCTTCTATTTATTGGAACGCGTTTCTACGGTGGATTCCTGAGCTTTCTGACCACCATCTCCTACTTTAGGAAGCTGTTTCTTCCACGTGTCCATCTTAGGCTTCAAGTCCAGCTGGGCACTTCTCCCTGACCACAGTCCTGGGTTGGGAACTGTGCTGCAAGAAAACACAGCTCTCAGTAAATGGAGAAAAAAACCAAGCTGGGTAAGGAGAAAGGCTGGCCATGAACCACAGGTTGCTCAGGACAGCATGTCCATCCTCTGTTGAAGGACACATGGAAGCATCTTATTAGGGGAATCTGCTGCCTTCAGAAGGATAAGCAGGGTCTCAGAAATCCAGGGTTTGGTTTAACAGCTGGGCTGCCTGCACGCTGGCAAAGGTTTGTATGGGGAATTCCAGCATCGTTTCTTGCTCCATGCATCAGTGTTGCCTCATTATTCTCTTTGTTCTTGTTATTATGTGGTTGCTTATTCTCACTGAAATCCCTATGGGGTAACCACCTGCGTGTGACACCAGGCAGTGCTCAGCACCCGGTTCTCTTGTTCTCCGTCCAGGAATGGCTTGCATAGGAAAATGACAATGACCAGAAGCCAGCCGGGTGCCCTGGACACCCCAATAATTGCACACCTGCCCTCCCAGCTCCTCAGCTTCCTGCAGAGAGCAGCTACTGTTTTTCCCCCAGGCAATTCTGCAAGGCAGTCAGCGCGCTGCTCAGCTGCTCAGCATCGCAAATCCCTGTCTGTCCAAGGTGCAACTTTCCCTTTAATTACCAAGCGTGACAACTGTGGCTTCCCTGTCCTCGTTTCCATTAAGGATTGACAAACACCAGAGTCTCGCTGTTCCTGAAGCGACCCACCCCTCTCCCACGACTTTCTTTCAAGTTATTCCAAGAGCATGCGATAAAGAGAAGCCGTTGCTTATGAGATTGCTCCTGGGCTCGGCATGATTGCTGCTTTGGCACCCACACCCCTCATCACCAACACTGGAGCTGGGTGCTCAGACCCAGTTCCTCAGGAGCGCTCAATTCCCTCTCCTTGACCCCAGAACTGAAGAAGTATCTTCCAATGGGAAATGCTTCTATGCTTTGCCTTTCTGCTTCCCTGCTTTCTGCATGGTGCTGCTGCCCGGGAATGAAAACAGCATCAATTTAACTTCTTGTTTCAAGAAATCTGGCACTAGCCCTTTGATAAGGATCCATCCTAGGTCAGTGTGTGGGTGTTGCAGTTGTGCAGTGGGGTTCAGGGCTTGGTGTGTTGCTCATTTGCTCTGAGATGTGCTCGGTGCTTGGTTCCCAACAGTGCCCAATTGCCCATCATTTGTCCATTTCCAGCCTGATGGAGGCTATGTAAAGTTTGTGCCTAAAGGTTGCAAAAAGCTGCAGCTCGGAACAATTCCCCCTCATTTGCATCACTTCTGGGGAAAGGCAGAACTAATTGCATAATGTCAGAACTCATCCTGCAGCAAGGATCAGGCTGGGGTGACTCATCCCTGAGGAACAGTTCCTTTAGTCCAGGAAAGGAAGAAGCCAACTTGCTGAGCTGGTCCATGGCCAATGGGTGCAGGCTGGGGAGGGTCTGCACTGTGGATGTGAGTGCTCTGCCAACCCATTGCAAACATCTGTGTGCCTCCTGGAGCACAGCTCAGCCCTGAAATCCAGGCAGCAAAAAATGAATGAGCACACTCCGGTCAGAAAGTACCCGAATGTTTGTTTCAGTCACCAGGCAGAAAAGTCCAAAACTCACTTTGCTCCAGTGCTGCTGAAGTGAAGCGAAAGAAAAGGATTAATTTTCCATTAAAAGAATCTTATAAGGAAATACGGTTAATTAAGCAAAGGCAAGGAAATCCCTCATGACCCTGTGAGGCTCATACCCAGGGGCTGGGGATTCCTTCAGCCTTAGGGTAAGCCTGGACCACAATCCCAGAGCATCTCCCTTTACAGGTGAGATCTCTGCCTACAGCCTCCCCCTCCCTCCTGGTGCCACTGACCACATCACAAGAAACAACTTGCTTCTGGACATGGTGTGGATTGTGGAGCCGTCTGGCTGCAAGGAATGAGCGTTCACGGGAGGAACTAATTACTGGCTAATTTCTTACCTGCGTTTATCCACAATCTGCTTTGTGGCAGCCTCCTTGGGTATCATTTGCTCCCACCTATCTGCTTCCTCGGGCTGGAAGCACCACCTCCAGTTTCCCATGTGTGTTCCCCACTTGGCTGCCAGCAATAATAATAACGTGGTGATAATTATAGGCAGTGGTGTGTTCATTAAAGAATAGAAAGCAGCGCATCAGGAGGACTCCCAGGCCATCCCACCTGGTGCAGGGGTCAGAAAGGGGAAGTTAAACCTCTCGTGCTTCCTGGGAGCTGGCTGTGTGGCTTGGAAATTGGGTGTCTGAAGCAAGGGAAATGCAAACGCTCCCTGATAATGAATCCCTGAGTAATGGTAAAACGTGCAATAAATCTGCATCCATTTTGTCAGACCACAAAAATGCAGCTTCGGTCCCCCAGGAAATCTTGAGGTATTTAAATTTATGCCATTTTTTTTTCACCTCGGGTGAAATTATGTAAGTATTTGTTTTATTTTTCTAAATCTTTCTATATTTCCTTTATGTTCTTATTTTGTTACGTGGGGTTTTCCAAACCATTTCCAAATGTTTTCTCTGGGTATTTGAAGAGATGGGAATATCCAGATGGTCGGCCTGAAACAGCAGCTTGTTTAGGAAAACTGAAATGAGAAAGAAGAGCAAAAATAAGAAGAATTCTTTTTAAAAGTCACAACTGCCCTTTGAAATGTTTGCATTGAAACTCCATAGCTGGCAGGAGTTTGCAAAGATGATAATGTGGGTTTTGCTATTTTGCCATCAATCAGAATGGGGGCATTGTTTCAGTACTTAAACAACTACAGAATGAGAGTAGGAAGGAAAAATAGTCATCACTTACTTGGAACAGTTCCCAGCCTCTCAAAGCTTGTAATACACGTCTTAATGAATAGCTTGAAAACCATCCGGGTTGAACCTTTCCCCTTTGTTGCTGTGACAAAATCTTTACAGCTGTAGCCATTGAGAAGAAGCAAACGCTGTCTTCATTTTCCTCCTTGGTTTGCTCAAATTATAGCTGGGAACGTTCGGGTGTTGGCTCAAACACGAGAAGGGAAGGTGCTGCCCCTGTTTTGGAAGAGGTGGTATCATCTTCCTTTTTTCTCTCTATTACTTAGGCCACTGCATGGTAATTATTCTTCCAGTGTCATTAGGCAGTCATCTGCTGCTTCCTGGGATGGGAGAAGCCACCTTGCTGGCAGATTCCTGTCTGCAGGAGGAGGGTGAAGTGTTGGGTTGAGTTACCCTTCACACCTCAACCTTCCAGAGGGTGTCTTCTTTGGTGGTGCTGCTGGGGGATGCAGGCCCCCGGTCTCTAGGGGCAAGAGGGGAATGATCTGGAAAAGCCACTGCTGGGCTCAGCTCTTGGAGGTTGGGAGTGTCATGCAAAGCAAGTTCCTGCTCTATCAGGCTGCCTATAAGGGCCAGACTGACTGGCCAATAAGTCAACCTGCATCAGGTAGTGAGGAATAATCCAGGTCCAAATCTTTCTCAAACAACCATCTTCTTCAGCAACACTGAGACCCAACCTCTGCTCTTCTGCCCGACTCACATCTGTGAGCATGCAATGAGGAATGCACTAAACTCAGATGCAAAATCAGCTGCTTAAGCAGGCTCCATCTCACCCACTTTTAGCTGCTCAGATGAGCCACTAAACTGGATGCTCAGCCATAGGACTGCCCATCTCCCTTAACCTGGATCTGTCATTCTGATGACTAAATTCAAATGAGACAATTTCTTCTCTTAGCACTGAAGTTACACTTCCTGCCTGTCCCTAAGGTGCTTATCTTCTTTGCATCAGCCTTTAATATTCACTTATATATATATTTATATGTATGTATTTTCAGGTTGCCATTAGAATTTTGCCCCATAAGAACGCAGAGATTAATGGCTCTATGAGACCTGTAATTCTTTGTGTGCTGGAGACAGAAAGAAATTCATGGTGATAATAGTGTCTGCAAACCCCTGTGGATGACAGGCAGGGTGTATTTGTCTGAGTGTATGCAGGCGTCTTACATGGTGATGTCTCCATTTGCACTAATGCCCCCGCCCTGGGCTGCCTGTAGAGCCGAGATGGATCTAATTGATGCATCCAGTAGAGTCTTGCACTTGATTCACTTCATGCTAAATTAGGCGTCTGTGTTTGGTCAGGTGAATCATCTCATGGAAATGTTGGTTTCTTTCCATGGAATGAGCCCCCAGCAACCAGCTCTCACGTTGAGCTCCGTGTGGGAGATTTCAAAACTAGATAGATTTCATTTCCACCCCGTTATGGCCAAGAGATCTTCCAGCTCATCCCTTTTAAGCCGTATGGGGGGGGACACCACCCTTTGTCAGCCTTAATGCCACTTGAAGCAAAGCTATTCATATCTGGAGTACGTACAAATCTGCCAGAGCCCACCAAGCCCACCGAGGTCAGTGGTGGGACTGTCCTCATCCAATTGCTGGGATGTGGAAGGACCATGTGAGTGTGTTGTTCAGGTATCACGGTGGTGAGTGAAGCTACAGGTGGCACACTGGCTGAGGAGGTGTTGGGGATTCCTAGCAAGCTTTGATATCAACAGTTACTTAAGTAAATGGTACCTTGGCCTATAAAATGCCTAAAAGCTGGTGTCACATGAGGAAGTAAATAGAATAAACATCATAAGACTGTCCTTGTGTCTGAGCCCCAACATGTCCCAAATTGTCTACAGAGACAACGGGTCCTTTCTCTACCTGTGGACATACAGACAGCAAAAGAGCACTTCTCCCCCCACCTTGTAATTATATTAGCCAGAATCTACGGACAAATCCAGGGACAAAGCACGTACTTTCAATGCAGTTTATTGAAGGCACAGTGGAAAGCTGGGAAGTTTGAGCAGTCAGTGAAAGAAGCTCCGTTTGTGGGAGCACAAGATGTCAGAGTCAGAGGCCTTAACACTTCCTCAGCGTTTTGGGGTGGGGATGGGGGTGAGCACTTCTAAGACTCAGCACACTTTGAACCAGCCACCCCTAACATGCACAAGCAAATGAAAGTACTACGTATTCACCTGTAAGCAAATTCCACAAAAAGCCTATGGCTGCGGTGCGAGCAGCAGGTGCTTTGAATGCTGAAATTGCCTTGCTTAAAATTTAGGCTCAAATTCTCAGCTCGGGGTTTCTCTTTGGATAAGAAGAGGTGCAGCACCTCCTGGGGAAGTTAAATCGTCGCGCTCTTTTCTGAAATGCTTTGGGAGGTGCTGTAAGAAAAAGAGGTGTCTCGTAAGGAAGAACACCCTGAATGCATCTGCTTGTTATGGGAAAGCTGGGGGGGAAGGAACAAACAGAATCTCAAAGCTGCAGTCAACTAAGCAGTATAAACTCAGAGAAGTAAGACAACGTGGAGCACCTGCTGGAGAAGCTTGCTAAATGTGACTGTAAGGTTGGGGACTCTGAAAACATAAGCTGATGGGGCGTGTGTGTGATGTTCATGACTTTGGGAATGGACTGGGTGACAAGTGTTGCTATTTGAGGGCAGAATAACCCTTCTGCCTCATCTCAGTGGTAGGAACTGCGCATCTACACGCTGCGCTCTGCTGCTCCTGGCTGTGCCACCTCTGCGGCTGCTGTCCCTATGGGACCACACAAGGGTCTCTGACCACCCCAAAATTCCCCACCACGCCGTTGTTGCACGCCACAACCTCAGGGCTGCTGGACACCACCACTGGTGGGCCCGTCAGCTGCCTGATGACACAGCCTTGGTTCCCAAAGCTGACCACACCACCAGGTTGGCAAGCCCCCACCCTGGCATTCAAGCCCCCACTGGCTGTGCTGATGACGGTGCGGGCTGGGTACCCCCCACTACGGGAGCTGAACCCCCCGGTTTTACAGTTGACTCCTCCTGCTTGGCAGAACACCTCTGGGACACACGGCTTGGCCACTGAGCTGATGACCCTCTTGGGGTGGATCCCGGCGCTGCGGGAGCTGAATCCTCCATTCTGGGAGCTGTGGCGTCCGGATCGTCTCCCCAAGGAGCCGTAGCCACACGCCGCCGCGTTGGCAGCCAACATCCCGCAGTCATCAGGGATGTTGTAGCCACTGCTGACCACCGCTGCAAGACAGACCATGGGATGCATTACTTGGAGCTGGAGGAGTCTTGCGTGCATGTCATCCCACAAATGGCAGAACCAGCTAAGCCTGATTGCCCCTGGGTTGGTCCAACACTACTCCTTTCATCTCCTCCCCATACCTCAATGCATCCCCTCCATGTCCTCCCACTTCCCATGCTGCTCTTCTGGACTAGTGCCATGCACTCTCCCATGCACAATACATGTTCTGGTGGCCAGGGCAGAATGCTGTCGCCCCCAAAAGCAGAAAAGGGGTATGAATTTGATTTTCCCTCCTACATCCAATTGAAGGTTTTCTTGAAATTCAGGGACATTTGGGATTTCTGGGACAAAAGTTTCTCATTGTCAGCCTAGGCTGAAAAATGAGGCAGGGATCCAAAGACAGAGGGGACAGAGACAGGCAGTGCTGCCCCATAAACTGCCCTTCCAACAGGGAGAAACCCTCCAGGTTGTAAATCTTTAGGTTACTTACACACGCTCACCGGGTTCCCCACACATATCCTGTTAGGAGAAAGAAGAGAAATGTGCATCATCCCATTAAACAGTGGCACGCATATCTAGAAATTTGATGTCACTCATCACTTGCAGCCACATATCCAGCCTGCTTGTCTCTTAATTCCATGTTGCAACACAGCTGACTATCCCTGGGACAGTAACTGCTGTTGCTGGCAGAAAGTGAATGGGATGGCCTTCAGCCATCTCTCCATCCCCAGTTTCTGTGAGCCTGGGAGGATCCCAGAGCTGCAGAGTTCACTTCAGAGCTGGACTTACTTTGGCCTTAGTTCTGCTATTCAGGAAGAAAGGGACAAACCCTCTGCCACCCACCTGCTCTCTTCACCCTCCAACAAAGTCTTATAGGTGGCAATCTCAATGTCCAGGGCCAGCTTGACATTCAGCAGCTCCTGGTAATCCCGCAGCATGCAAGCCAGCTCATCCTTGGCCTTCTGGAGGGCATTCTGAAGCTCAACGTGCTTCTCCCGTGCATCCTTCAGGGCACAGTCCCCACGCTGCTCAACATCACAGATGGAGGTTTGCAGGCAGGAGACCTGTCAGAGGAGAGGAACACAGTGAAGGTGTCTTCAGTTTCCTAGTGCTTGGGTGTTCCGCGTGCAGCTCTTCTGACTGCAAACAGGGAGAGATACCCGCTTCCTTGGAGAGCTTTCTTATTTCTATCCACTTTTGTGCAAAGCATGACTAAAGCAACAACTTCTAAAATAGAAAGAATATTTGGCTCTCCGATTTCTCACTGCTTAAATTCACCACTGGTCACCACAGCGGCTGCATTTGGGCCATATGTCCACTGAAGGCCAATGCATCACCAATGCATCACTGCCCTCCAGACATGCGTGACCTCTGGGTCCCACCTACCTGCTTCTTCACATTCTCCAGTTCACACTGTAATTTCTGTATCATCCGGGTCAGCTCTGAAATCTCACACTTGTTGCTCTGCAGATCGTCGCAGTACTTGCCCCTTTTATCCTGAAGCTCTTGAAACTGGAAGGCAGAAACAAGATGGTTGCCACGTCTGACCTGCAGCCCATGAGCTGGCACAGGATGCTTCATACTCACCCTGGTTTGGTAGAAGGCATCCACTTCTTCTTTGCTCTTCTGAGCGATTTCTTGGTACCAGCACTCAACGTTCTTGATGATGCTCTCCATGTCCAGGTCCCGGTTGTTGTCCATCTTCACAATGACTGAAGTGTCACACAGCTGGCGATCGACCTGAGCCCTTTCCTGAACATTGGGGAATGGCTTGGTCAGCTTTGTAGCAGAGGGAAGGCTGGAACAAAGAGCCACTCTGCTGGGCTGATGGGTGCAAGTCAAGAGCTCTCCCTCAGGTTGGCTCAGCAGAAAATCCTCCCTGCTGGATGAGTTGCTGCATGCCAGCTGCTGACCTGCAGCAATTCTGTCCACATCAAGGGCAAGGAATGCAAGTGACTTAACCCTTAGTATCCTGTCATCTTCTGCTGCTTTGCTGATGTTAATGACAGGATTAAGCTGGGAGCTCTAATCAGACAACTGTGATCTGGAGTAATGAGACAGGTTCACCTCTGTTCTCAGGGGTAGAGTTAGGACACGGCCAATTCATACCCAGAGATGCATTAAGAGAGGGGGAACCACCCAATTTCCAACATAATCATGCTAATATCAACCCTGTTGTCCCGTCATCCTTGTAGTTCCATGCTTTCAAGTGTTCAGGGCTTGGGATGAGACAGGTCCAAGAGGGACTGGATGCTGGAGCACCCAAGGATGAGGCAGCACCCTGTGCTGGGACGGAGCTGAGGAACTCACCTCTTCAAACACACACTTGAGCAGCTCCAGCTGCCTTCTAAGCAGGTCCACCTTCACCTCCAGCTCTTCCTTGTTCAAAAAGATGCAGTCTGCATCCTGAAAGAGAGGAGATGCATTCTGAGCAGTCTGGGGAAGCATAGGGAAGGCAGAGGTGGCCCCAGTGGAGCAGGAACATGTTCCAACAGAGCTCCAGGAGCAGAAAGGTGTAAAGGGATGAGTCAGGTGCCCCACTGTCTCCTCAAGGAAAACAAAGCCACTCCAACGTGACTGACAGGGATTAGTTTATTTATTTGGACTTTGCTACAAACTCAGAATGGACTAATGAGGACTTTAAAATGACTTTTTAATACTGTTCAAATGATTTCTCCCTTTCTGATGTGCAAATATAAAGGATATGAAGAGGCCGTCAGGAAATAACCTGTGTCTCATACACCATTGTGTGGCCTCACACTCTGGCCCCATTCCACCACAAAACACACAATCTAAGGGTATGCTTGAGCCAGCAAAGCTATTACTGCCATGCTGATCATGTGGGCTTTGAGCATTTTCACTTTCTCCTCCCATTTGCTTCTTTTCCTGGCTGTGCTTCTTCACCATCCTCTCTCTTTCTGCTCACTGAAATTCTTATGCTGAGTGTTTGCTAGCCATGCTCAATAGCAGCCGTGTTTCACAACAGATAAACCCATGAAAGGTCTAACAACCCGCTTACTTTGAGCTTCTCACCTTTTTGAGTGCCACAAACTCATTCTCTACAGTCGTGCGCCTGTTGATTTCCTCCTCATACCTGTTGGGAAAGGAGAAGAAAAGGGGTGAGCTGAGCAATACAACCACCACGACAAAGAGCAGCCTCTCCTTTCTCAGTCTGCCATCGGGCACTGAGGACACTGCTTGCAAGCCAACATTAAACCATCCAAAGATCACAAGCCTCTTCACCAACACCAACATTAACAATGCAAAGAGTCTGAGAGTCAGACAGAAGAACGGGACATCCCCAAAGGGGACGTGTGTCTGAGATGAACAAAAGAGAAGTCTCAAAGGAGACCCAAAGGCCCTTACTTGCACTTGAACTCCTCCACCAGCTGGCTCGTGGCACACTCCTCATTGCCCAGCTTCTGCTTCTCGCACAGCAAGCAGTCCAGGCGCTTCCGCAGGTCGCAGATGTAGTTCTCAAAGTAGAGCTCCAGGTTCTTCCCTTTCTTTGGCAGGACATACTGCTGCAGGAGGCCCCACTTGGTCTCCAGCACCTTGTTCTGCTGCTCCAGGAACCGGACCTGCAGGCCAAAAAGGAGAAGTTCTTCAAAGAAAGGTGGATGCAATAATTCTGCAGCTGATTTAACTGTCTGCTCTCACTTGGAAACTAGTGAGACTCCTGCAGGCATAAGAACAGGATTTTAGGAAAGTGAGAGGTGACAAGTTACGAGGAACGTGAAATTGGCATTTAGAAATCTCAAATACACACAGGTCTGTGCTAAATCCACTTCTCCTCAGTGGCTGCAAATGAGTTCTTTCAGAAGCTCTGATGGACTCCAATGGAGCTCCCAACTGGAGGGACCTGCTCGTCTCTTTTTCTCTACAAAGGGATCCTAACGTGACAGCTCAGTATCAGACACCTAACATTTGAGTGCTTGAATCAGGAACAACTTTCTCTGTCTACAGGAATGTTCTTGGAACAGCCACCGCATTTAATGGCAAAGGAAAAAAGGACTCTGATACTGGACAGAAAAATGAGCCTATTCAAACTGCAGCTGCTGGACATAGATGACTGATAATGACCCTTCCAACTTCAGCTGTTCTCTGATTCCCTGATTCTCTGATGCTGTGACTCTATGATCCCATGATTCAATGACCCCACGATTCAATAATCCCATGATTCCACAACTCTTATGATTTGGTGACTCTCTGATTCTATCATTCTGTAATTATATGATTCTCTGTTTCTATAATTCTATTATCCCATGATTCTATTATTCGATAATTCTGTGATTCCGTAATCCTATGATCCTATGGTTCTTTTGCGATTCTGGCTGGGCTAGAACAAGGCTGAGACAAGAATTCAGCTTTGATCTGAGGCCATTCAGACAGGAGACAACAGCAGAAAGGTCCAGTGCTGCCATGGCCAGAACAGTCCCCATCAAATCCTATGCACCCACACTGAGACAGACATTCTCCTACGCTGAAGACCTCATTCTGAAGAATGTGGGCCCTTGCATGATCACATCTCAGCAATGGATGGCCTAAGCAACACCGGAGGTCTGGAGAGGGTTTATCTTTACTTTTTCCACCACCAGGTGCAAGCAGGAAGCAGTCTGCACTCACCTTGTCGATAAAGCAGGCAAACTGTGTGTTGAGGGTCTTGATCTGTTCCTTCTCCTGACAGCGTATTTCATGTTCCAGTGGGTCAACCCCAACGCAGAGGGGCTTCAGGAGCCTCTCATCGATGCAGATGCCCTGGATACCTTCTCCCTTGCGATCGGGGTACCCCCTTACAATGCTGTATCCCCTGGGACCGCAAAGGCCAACCCTTCCTCCGGCGTTACCATAGCCGACAACCCCTCCGAAGCCGAAATCTCCAAAACACCCATTGCCACAGACCCCATTCACATAGGAAATTCTTCTGCTCCCACCCAGGTTGCAGACACTGCGGCTGCTGTAGGCTCCGGCCGCGCACCGGGCAGGCTGGCATGCAGCAGCATAGCTCCGACCGCAGATCTCCGATGCTGAGCTGAAGCCTCGCCGTCCCAGCACAGACCTCACCGTCGGCGCCTGTCTGCTCATCGTAGGTGAGGGAGGATCACAGGTGTCAAGGGGAAGCTCTTCTGCAGGAGAGGAACAGAGATCCCGCTGGGGTGACACCGCGATGCCACTCCTTATATACATTAGGTAAGCTGGCCTTGATAGGATCAGGACGTTAATTTAAAGCGCTTAGGGGTTTGGTTTGCCTGGCAGCAATAAATGCTCCTCAAAATGCAAAGCAGCCCAGCAAATACCAACTACTGAGGAAATAAAAAGGAATCTAAAAGTGCTCTGTTTGCAAGTTGGCTTAGAATATATTACGGTTTGAAGTGCTCCCCTAACTTAGGCTAATTATAGTTTAGAGAACATTTTATTTTTTGAAGAAACTCTTTGTGATTTGTTTGCAGTGTGTCGTTTGGGGTTTTGTGTCTCATTGGGTTTTGTGAACGATGGCGTATTTTTCAGGCTTGCGCTTTGGTGAGGTTAATTTCACAATCTCTCCTTCTTTTTTTCTTTCTCTCACCAGGTTTGTTTTGGGCACGGAAAAGTTGCCAGAATCAACCATGGAAAAAACACCGGCAGTCATGTCATGATGTCTGTGTTGTTTCCCTGCCTGAACCACCAGTAAATCTACTGAGTTCTGGGTCTGTATTCATATGCAAGGACTCAAAGTGCCCCCCAAAAGCATTTCCTTACAGCATTTCACAGATCTTCTCCTACCATCATAAAACCCTACCAAAACAGAGCAGGTTCCCTCAAGAATTGAGGCATCTTCCAGTTTGTCCACTGGGTTTACATTCTGTGGCATTTCAGTGATGTTCTTACTCAAACAGTGCTGCAAATTCTTAACCTGGGGTTTATTTGACATTGTTAAATCTTTGTCTATTGCTGTTTTGGAGCTTCTACCCACCCGAATGCGAGACCTTTTGTTTCATTGTCTGGTGGTCTCTACAAGTAACAAAAAGGGAAAAGCTGCACCTTCCAGCCTGGTGAGTATTCAAGAAGTGAGTGCTGAAGGTTGGGTGACATTGCCAGGCATGTCCTTGACCCAATGGAGATGCATTAGGGAGAGACAACAGCCCCTGGCTTGGTGTCCGGGGAGCTGAGGTGATTCACACCCACAGGCATTGGTCTTCTTCGTCAACAGAGGAAGTCTTAATGAGTAGATTAGACTGAACAGCTGGGATGGGTTTGACTCACGTTGGCAATACAAATATCTCTCTCCTAATCACCAGCCCAAGGAGATGAGGCTAAGCCAACCCTCCCTGGGCCTTTCTAAATGACAATCGCAAAGTCAAAACAATAGGGCTTTTTCAGCTCTTGGAGAGTATAGATTTCGGGATAGAAAGACATATTACTGTGCACTCAACCAATTGCCCTCAGCCCTTCCAAAGGGGAACTATGCTTGGAGAAGTCTTCATGCTCTCTATACACCAATGACAGTACCTGGAGACAGCCAGTAGTGATGTTCCCGCATCCTCTTTAGCCCCGCTGAAGACATTTTCAGTACAAGTCGCAAAACGAAGGCTAAACCTCCTTATAACATTAAACCTTCTTATATCAGTCTCTCTGAAGGGGACATACACCTTGAACCTTAGCGAGCCGTAGGACGTGACTGCAGCACCGAGATTCACCAGGCTATTAATTGAATGTGTAATTGCAACTTGCTTGAGTTTGAGGGGCCAGTGGTATAAATTAGTTGCGTAAACAGATACTCTTGCCCTGTACAAGTGGATTAATTCGACATGTTTATAGCATGACTTTTTTGTTAATAATATTTTAGGCTCACAGTCCATGTTGTGTTGCCAGCGCAACTGGCAATATCAGTTACAACATTCCCCTGGCAAATATTAAAGGCTTCAAGTTAAGCTTGCAACTTCTCAGATCCTTTAAGTTCTGAACAAAGGTTTATCAAAAGCAAAATGCATATTTGAATCTTAAGAGCAGTACAAAAGGCAATTGTTCCAGCTCTTTCACTCAGCTAGAGCTAATGCACCCTCTACATAGGAAGACTGCATCCCAAATCATAAGTTGGACTGAGAGCTGTGTGCTCCTTCCTGCTCCCCATTATACGTGCAAGGCTGTGTGGGAGACGCCTGGAACACATCATAGACTGCAATTAAAAGTCTGCCAAATAACTGCACTGAATCGGCCCCACTTCCCAAACATCTCCCCAGAGCTCTGTGAGAGGTGCAAGATTTTGGGCACGGGTTGTCCAGTGTTGGATGATGCTTCTGTTGGCCAACCTCTTGCTCGTGATCTCAGAGGGATCCATCCTACTTTCATCTTATAGAAAAGAAGGACAAAGGAAGGAAAGAAGGAAAATATTCTGATGAGGGGCTGAATGAATCATTTTAATGACTCGCAATCTCTCCCTTTGTCAGCGTTCTCCTGTATGTGCTGCTGAGAATGGAATTCATTATGAGAACATGTGAAGTTCACTAATTTGTTTGTTGCCTCTGGAGGTGAATCTGGACTGGCTCTTAAAATGCATTTTATGCGATAGTCTCAAAGAGCTGTGCTCCATCTCTGTAATTACAGACAGCCATAGAGAACTCATTGCATTCAGACAAGACAATGGCAATAACCTACCTGTGCTAACAGCATTGGATAGACATAAGACTGGGTCACAATGTGTATTTTTACAAGCACACACAACTCCAAGGACTATGTAGTCTCTTGTGTGTGACATTCATGAGGTGTTCAAGACTTGATTTGATTGGTGCATCCCTGTTCTCATGCATCCTAAAGCCAACGTTGCCCAAGAGAGTTCAGTGTAGTAATATGCTTTTTCCTCTCATACCCTTCATCTACATTAGAAGTCAAGGTTGGGATTTTCAAAGGCCGTTCCTCAAAAAACTCATCAAACACTGGGCCTGGATTCGCCTCCCTCCCAGCTTCAGCCATAAAACTCGCCATGTATTCTAATTTCCTCTTTGAGTCTCCCTTTACGGCTGATGGAGGGAGATAGGCATCTCCAGACGGTGACTCATCACGACCTAAAATAGGCAGCAAAGACAGGTGGGAGGAATCAGCCTCTGGAGGCACTTGCCTCACTCCTTACTGACGACCAGAGGCAGTCTAGACAACCAGACAAGAGCCTCGGCGCCCAGCTGCTGGATGGGCACAGCTGGGCGAGATGAGTCCCACCCTTTGGGTGCCACATTTCTTCAGTACCTTTGAAGTCTAAATGAGAGCACACAACATCACACACTCTCCGGACTGTTCTTTTCTGTGCTCCTGATTTTCTCCTCGTATTTGACTGGGAAAGAGGAATGGTAGAGGGGTCTTCCAGCCCTGAATCCCAACAACTGCTTCAGATAGAAAAGGACCTCCCTCTGGATCCCCCCTTTTGTAAAACACTTCTCTGTCCAGCTGGTGCCTGTATGGTTCCTTTCTTTGCCAGCTCGCTTTAATTGCTCTAATCACAAAACAATCCAGTCCTCTGTAGCTGGTTTAACACATTAATTTGTTGGCTTCTTTTTCACTCTGCCCAGGCACACAACAGGATGTCAACCTCTGATCTGTTTTAAAGCCAGTTTAAAACCGGCCATCGCTGGATTTCCAAAATGATGCTGAAAACATCAACCAAGCCCATTCCTGGTATTTTTCCAACAATGTCCCCATTGCAGAAGATTTGAGCAGCAATTAAATGTGTTTTACGGTCACTCCTTGGTTAGCAGATGTTCTATAGAAATGCAAAGCAACTGAGATGGCTTCTCCATGAATCTTAAAACTCCCATTGAATGGAAATGGAGCCACATTTGGTGCAAAAAAAAGCCCTTCAGTAGTTTACAATGAGCAAAGTTTGGATCTGCATGGCAGTCTCTGTGCAGCTGTTGAGGCTTTTCAACAGCAGATCTGCCCCTTCCAATGTAGGAACTTCTGTATCTTTGTTAAAGACAGCAAATAAAGCAGCAACACGTGCATTCTCCATGGGTATTATTAGAAGTAGAGCAACAGTTGCAGAGCTCAAGTCATGAAGACAGAAGAGAAGACACAGCAATGTATGCATACGTCAAAGCGCAGACTGCCTGTCAGGACACAAAGAAGGAAGCTAACAGAAATACAGGCAGTGTAATTAGTTTGTGCTGGCTACAGAAGGTGAAATGCCTCTTTTTTGTTGTTGTTGTTTTTTAATTGAGATTGCCTTTATGACTTTCCTGCCTACATGGGGATGACAAAGATGCTCCGAGACAGCACATGAAGAGCACACAGGGACTCCAGCCCCTCCTCTCCACTATCCCATGGAAACACTTGCTGAAGCACTCTAGGGCAAGGCTTTTTGCATTAGATGTCATCACTTGTTTCATAGAAAGCAAAGCTTTATTCGGGAAAAAAGAAAAGGCTGGTGGGAAGCTGAGATTGAGCGATAATATAAGTGCTTTTGGATAAGCATTTTCTTTTTCTAGGCATCCCTTTTTTGATGCAGTCCTGGTGG
The DNA here is from genome assembly GCF_039878825.1 of Excalfactoria chinensis. NCBI lineage: Eukaryota > Metazoa > Chordata > Aves > Galliformes > Phasianidae > Excalfactoria > Excalfactoria chinensis. The sequence goes on from NC_092852.1 coordinate 707,656, forward strand.
AGTTGCTCTGATGTGATTTCCTGATGTCTGTTTCCCTCATGCAAGGTGGAGCTGAGGTGGAGCAGATCTTTCATTTCCTACTTTGGATCTTGCATCCTCTCAGATCTGGAGCTCAGAGGCGGGTGGTGCTCCTGGAGCACGGCGTCCCAGCTGAGATCCTTGCTCCTATCCATCACCGTGCTGATGGCTGAGCTGATCTCTCTGAGCTCTCTGCAGTCCCAAAGCAGAGCTCAGCAGCGCTCACATGGGCTGAGCTCTGGCATGCATGGTCCCCACCTCCACAGCTCCATTGGTGGCCCCTTGGGAAGCAGCCACATCTGGGATCATTGGGGACACACTGCCTGCCTGCAGAGCTGGTGGATCCTTTGTGGTAGACGCCATCATCCCCAGGTTGGGATGCTCTGCTGGCACCAGGGGAGGACCCACATCTCCTGTTTGCTGCAGCAGAGCCATGTCCCAGGCTGGAGCTGCATCCAGAGGAGGTGTTGCACGGTGTTGTGATCACTGCCATGGGGAAACACAAGCTGAATCACTCAGTGGGAATTATTTCCATGTGGGTAATGCAAATCCTGCAAATACGCTAGAAAGCAGGAGGCTTAGCCACAAAGCTGTTAGCTGGATGCTTGCTAACCATTTAATTGGGAGCAGTGGTAGGCTTGGCCTTGATGGAAAGGCTACAAATGGAGCAGCAACCATGCAAAATCACACACTTTATTAATACAGCTGCTCTATGGCCATTCCCTGTCACTATCCTTTATATATTTAATATATATATATTGTGTGTCCCCAGTGGCGCAGTGGTATAAGCTGCTGCTTGCAGCACCGGAGGGCTCGGGTTCGAATCCCCCCTGTGGTGCAGGGGTAGAAGTGCCGCTTCGCTACACGGGGGGCTCGAAACCCGGGAGTTGGACTCGATGATCTCTAAGGTCCCTTCCAACTCGCATGATACTATGATACTATGATCTGAGCTTGTAATTAAAACTCGGGATACCTCAAGGCAAATAAAAATGATTTATTAGGGTTGTTTGACAGATGGGGAAGAAAAGGACGATCATTTTAATACCTTTGCTGAGATCCTCACAATGCCTCAGAGGTGCAGCCAAGATTACATCTCTGTCCTGGTGGCTTCTTTCCAAAGCCTCTTTCAAAACAGAAAGGCAAAGGGTTTCATTCCAGAAGGTTTGGAAAAGAAGGTTTTCCCTTTCTACTATGCCATCTTAAGCTGTAACTTCTCAATAGGCTCAAAACTTGATCGGTATTTTTGGCAATGGAACATCCAAATGTTGCAGTTTTGGGGGAAAAGAAGGAAAGAAAGAAAGAAAAGCACGCTATGTCAATTGCTTGTTTCTTTGCTGGCTTTGGCAAAGAGATTTCATTTTTTTCACTTCCTGGTTTCATTGGAAGGCTTTCTTGCCACCTTTCACAAGAAGGCTGATGAAAAGCAGAAATGGTTACCAGAAACCTTGCTGGTTTTCTGTCTGAGGAGCGGCCGATGTCAAAGGTTTTCTTGTACCTCATTATTTGCAAATGTTCTTCGCTGGAACAGTTTGCCCTTAGCCCAGCAAGAGAGATAATTGATGGTATGCAGTAGCTGGAAAGACAACCAGCTTAATTGCAGGTTCTTGACAGCACTATCAATTACACCTACGCACAGAAGAGCAGGAATGATTGAAGCTCTGGGTGTCTCACTTGCCTGCTTAAATACAGGCAGAGTCCATGGCAGTCCCAGCTGGAAGAGCAGGATCAGATCCCAGGAGGAGGACTTGGCCTGGAGCTGCTCCAGCTCCATGCTCATCTTGTGCTTCCAGGCTGTCTCTCCTTGGTCTCCCACAGAACTCCTTGCTGCATCCTGTGGCCCGGAGATGGGCTGTTGTGATGCTTGGTGGCTCTCTTGTACCTTAGGAGCAGAGATCTCACGGTGCTCCGCCTGGCAATGAGTGTTTGCACCTCTCAAGTTTAGCTCCAAGCTTTTATTCCCTCTCTGTGTGTAGAGCCCACAGGGTTACAGCTCCTGCTTTCAAAAGTCTTCTTCCTCTAGACACACTGATGAGCAAAGCTCCTGAACTTGGGTTTTTGCTCCTCTAGACACAGCAAAAAGGTTCATCTGTCTGGAGCAGCCTCACCTCTGACTCCGAGTCCCAATGTCCCCTCATGACTTTGAGTCCCTAGAAGGCAACAGTGCCAGATGAGCCCTTGGGTTGTTTCCTGCTGCTCAGCAGTGTTTTAATGGGAATCACATCAGCTCTGCCCTCCTCTCCCAACTTCACTTCGTCCCACCCAACTTGCTGCAGGAGCTGGGATTTGTTTGTGTCATTGGCTCAGGGAGATGTCCTTGGTTTAGCATTCACCAGCTTCTTGCATCCCAATGGTGGGACTCCATGGCCTTGTCACAGCAACCCCAGTTACTGCAGCTCTCATGCAGGAGATGGGAGTTGGACGTGTTTGTGAGCACCCAGCCGAAAGGGGAATGGCTCTGAAGGTGATCACAGCTCGCTAATTTTCTTCTAATCACCAGGAATTTTGGAAAGAGGCCCAGCAGTAAATATAGAAGACCCACAGTTCTGATGTTGCCATGATTAATTTCACGGCTTTCTGCCAAAGTAAATCACGAGGGAACTTTTTGTTCTGGCATACTGGGCACAAGCCTCAAACTCCATCAGCCAGGTTGGAAGAGCTCAGTGGCATAACGTCTTTCTCCCACTAGGTGACAGCATCTGCTCCATCTTCAGCTGCTCTGCCCAGGCAGGTTCCTGCTTAAGCTCTGGGTGGTGACACGATCCTGTTCGCAGCTCCTCCAGCTCTCTGCAAGGATGCAGCTAACGAGGGCTGGCTCCTGCCTGCAGAGGGCAATGCTTGGGAGGCAGGACAGGATGGGGACAAGGTCCTCCATCTTGCAAGGAGAAATTCCCTATGGGTTTGTACCCCGAGGTTGGATGTGAGCCTGGGATACAGATTTACCACCACTGACCTGCTGTCATCTTCACCATCCTGCTGTCCTCCCCTCCTACCTGAAGCTTTGCTCCTGCTGTCAGAGCTCCTGGATGCTCACACCATGCTGAGGTCCTGGTTGTCCATGGGGTCCTTCCTGCAGTGTTACATGCCAGCCACGCTCACAGCTGACTGCTTCTCCCCACCCCGAGACTTTAATGGTGTTGATCCGAAAGTCCCAATTTCTGCTCTTGTTCTCGTGATTTTGACTCAGCCTCTGAACTTCAAAACTCAGAATGGCTCTGGGTGCAGCCTTAGACAACACATCTGAGAGCAGAAATGGCCTTACAGCCCCACGTGACCCTACAGATCCTTATGGCCCTACAGACCCTCATGGCCCTACAACCCCTTTTGGCCCTACAGTCCCTCATGGCCCTACAGTTCCTCATGGTCTACAGCTTCTCATGGCCCTACAGCTTCCTCCAAAGGGGGGGGGGGGCAGAGGGATAGGAACTGATCTCTGCTCTCTGCTCTTTTTTCAGGTTATATTATATTATTAGCCATCTTAAATTCTAGGCCAGACTTTTCACTCCAATGTGCACAGGTAATTTGGTTTAGAAAGAGGTGCCAAAACACTCATCTCCAGAAACTGGAGATATCATTATAGCTCAGCTGACAAGCAGAACAGGTTTTGATGTACCCTTCCAAACCATTCCTTCACAGAATTAGCCCAGCACTCAAGGCTATGCACTACCCAGTGTGTAAACAGTACTTAAAGCAACGTGGTGGAAATGCTGATCCAGCCCTCATATGAGGTCAGGGTTAGCAATCTCTCTTCCACGCCGGTCTCCCAGGCTCCTGCAAAGTCAACTGAAGCAGATGGCTTGTCTGATCTCCGTCAATGATTCATCCTGCACTAAGGTAGATGCACAAATTAGACCTTTTGAACTGCCTCCAGAAATGCCTGTTTCTCCCCATGGACTCTGCCTTCTTCCTTTTCTCCCTTTCACTCTGTGAAATGCATCAGAAGAAAAAGAGAATCCCACAGTCCTGACCACAGCGTTCACATTAGTTCTTTATTTCTCCTGATGGCACAGATTAGAGATGAAAAGCTCCGGGCATCCTGTCTACATCATTTAAGTGTGAAACAAAAGCACAGCAACGCTTTGTAAGGTGCACTTAAAATAGAAGGCCTTTCGGTTTTGTTGTGGGAGAGGAGGAGCATTGCCTTAGCTCCTCTGTCAGGTAAAAATGGGTTATGATGATGCAGCTCATCCCTCGGGTCCTGAAGAACTGAGCCGTTTCAGTGCCTGGTAAGCAAAGTGTCCCAGCTATCTGAGCACAGCTCTGCAGGGCGTTGTGCAAGCCGAGGTGCACTCACACCACCCACACACTGAACCTGTGGGGTGTGAGCCAGTGTGGATGAAAACAGGAGCTTATCTTATCAGGGTTTGCTAACACAACCTCCAGCACAGCCCCACAGCAGCTGGCAGGTTCCATGCATGTGGGGCTTTCTGTGTTGGGTCACAGCAGTGATAACTCAGTTTTGCCTGCAGTTTTCCTAGCCCTCCCTGTTTGAAGGGCATTTCAGGCTGCTTCCAGACCACACTGTTAAGGTTTGGTTTAACCCTTTGTATCTCTCTTTGTGAATCTTCTCTAATTGCTTTAATGACTTGATGGACATGCAAAACCACCCAGTGACTTGAGCCCATGGTGCAGGACCTGAGTGGCCCAGTTTGAGCAGAGGGGTTGGACAAGATGAGCCCAGGGATGCCTTCCAAACGCAACCTTATAGAGAGCTTCCATGAACTAGGATGGATCCATGTGTCCTGGTTGACTGTGTGGATTAGGCCAATGGGATGTGTAACCCTGAAACCCTTCTTCACAGCAGATGGGCAGCTTACACATCACCAACCACAGATGTTCTTTTGAAAACCTCTTAATGTTTCTACTAAATTTGTCCTTCCTTTGGATCAGGTATCCATAAAATGGCTTTTATATTTCAAACAGTTGGCTTGAAAGTCTCGTACACCCATGAATAAACACAGACACAGGGCATGGTGTCAAGCTTTTAGTTGGCAAAGAAAAAGGCCCCGGACAGAATGAAATGAATTGCCGAGGCCATTACAGAAAAAAAAGGCTAAGAAAACAAGACAAACCATCAAAACACAATCAAAAAAGAGAGGTGAGGCAGTGGCAGTTCGGAGGATTCAACGCATGGCTGTATATGGAGAAAAGTGGTCAGCGTCACAGGTGACTCAGCGATGGACAGAAAAGCCACCCTTGCATGGAAAGCAAAGGGAATGCCTTTCTTCAATTCCAGCAGCAAAAACTACTTGTGGTAAGGATCAGCAGAAAAATCAGAAGTCCCAGAACTAAAAGCCGAGCCAGAATAATATCCACATTGTGGAGAATATGGCCCGGCTTCAGAGCTGCATTCTCCAGCTTCAACCCTAGGACTGTAATATTCAAATCCACCAGAATCACCACCCCCCTGGTAAGATTCATCCCCTCCAGAATAATGCCCACTTCCAGAGCCATAACCCCCAGAGCCATAACTACAGGTATCCCCAGAGCAGGAACCACCATATCCATAACCTTCACCAAAAGAACCTGAATGCCAACCACCAGAACTGTGATATCCAGGAGAAACACAATGCTCTCCACTGAATGTTTCAGCACCATGAGATACATATCCACCACTACCGAAGTTTCCTCCAGAACCTGACACAGAACCCGAGCCTTCACCACCACAGATAGAGCCTCCACTTCCACTGCCATAGCTGGAACCGCCATGACCAAAGCTTCCACCTCCCCCAGAGCTGGACCCTCTCCTGCCAGATCCACTGCCCGAGCTTGACCCATAGCTGTGGACACCTCCAGAGGAGGACCCACCGCTGCCAAAGCTTCCCCCTGACCCAGAGCCGGAGCCAGAGCCAGAGCCGGAGCCTCCTCCTGCACAGATGGAGCCTCCACTTCCACTGCCATAGCTCGATCCGCCATGACCTGAGCTTCCTCCTTCTCCTGAAATGGACCCTCTCCTGCCAGAGCCACTGCTCCCTCCAGAGCTCAGCCCTCCACCGTGAGGACTGCATCGGCCACTGCCAGAGCTCGACCCAAAGCCTCCAGAGCTGTGGCCACCTCCAGATGACGAACCACCACTTCCAAAGCTACCACCAGATCCCGAGCCGGAGCCGGAGCCAGAGCTTCCTCCTCTACAGATAGAGCCTCCACTTCCACTGCCATAGCTGGAACCGCCATGCCCTGAGCTTCCACCTCCCCCAGAGCTGGACCCTCTCCTGCCAGATCCACCGCCCGAGCAAGACCCGTAGCTGTGGCCACCTCCAGACGAGGACCCACCGCTGCCAAAGCTTCCCCCTGACCCAGAGCCGGAGCCAGAGCCAGAGCCGGAACCTCCTCCTGCACAGATGGAGCCTCCACTTCCACTGCCATAGCTCGATCCGCCATGACCTGAGCTTCCTCCTTCTCCTGAAGTGGACCCTCTCCTGCCAGAGCCACTGCTCCCTCCAGAGCTCAGCCCTCCACCGTGAGGACTGCATCGGCCACTGCCAGAGCTCGACCCAAAGCCTCCAGAGCTGTGGCCACTTCCAGATGACGAACCACCACTTCCAAAGCTACCACCAGATCCCGAGCCGGAGCCAGAGCTTCCTCCTCTACAGATAGAGCCTCCACTTCCACTGCCATAGCTGGAACCGCCATGCCCTGAGCTTCCACCTCCCCCAGAGCTGGACCCTCTCCTGCCAGATCCACTGCCCGAGCAAGACCCAAAGCCTCCTGAGCTGTGGCCACCTCCAGACGAGGACCCACCGCTGCCAAAGCTTCCCCCTGACCCAGAGCCGGAGCCAGAGCCAGAGCCGGAGCCTCCTCCTGCACAGATGGAGCCTCCACTTCCACTGCCATAGCTCGATCCACCATGACCTGAGCTTCCTCCTTCTCCTGAAATGGACCCTCTCCTGCCAGAGCCACTGCTCCCTCCAGAGCTCAGCCCTCCACCGTGAGGACTGCATCGGCCACTGCCAGAGCTCGACCCAAAGCCTCCAGAGCTGTGGCCACTTCCAGATGATGAACCACCACTTCCAAAGCTACCACCAGATCCCGAGCTGGAGCCAGAGCTTCCTCCTCTACAGATAGAGCCTCCACTTCCACTGCCATAGCTGGAACCGCCATGCCCTGAGCTTCCACCTCCCCCAGAGCTGGACCCTCTCCTGCCAGATCCACTGCCCGAGCAAGACCCATAGCTGTGGCCACCTCCAGACGAGGACCCACCGCTGCCAAAGCTTCCCCCTGACCCAGAGCCGGAGCCAGAGCCAGAGCCGGAGCCTCCTCCTGCACAGATGGAGCCTCCACTTCCACTGCCATAGCTCGATCCGCCATGACCTGAGCTTCCTCCTTCTCCTGAAATGGACCCTCTCCTGCCAGAGCCACTGCTCCCTCCAGAGCTCAGCCCTCCACCGTGAGGACTGCATCGGCCACTGCCAGAGCTCGACCCAAAGCCTCCAGAGCTGTGGCCACCTCCAGATGACGAACCACCACTTCCAAAGCTACCACCAGATCCCGAGCCGGAGCCAGAGCTTCCTCCTCTACAGATAGAGCCTCCACTTCCACTGCCATAGCTGGAACCGCCATGCCCTGAGCTTCCACCTCCCCCAGAGCTGGACCCTCTCCTGCCAGATCCACCGCCCGAGCAAGACCCATAGCTGTGGCCACCTCCAGACGAGGACCCACCGCTGCCAAAGCTTCCCCCTGACCCAGAGCCGGAGCCAGAGCCAGAGCCGGAGCCTCCTCCTGCACAGATGGAGCCTCCACTTCCACTGCCATAGCTCGATCCGCCATGACCTGAGCTTCCTCCTTCTCCTGAAATGGACCCTCTCCTGCCAGAGCCACTGCTCCCTCCAGAGCTCAGCCCTCCACCGTGAGGACTGCATCGGCCACTGCCAGAGCTCGACCCAAAGCCTCCAGAGCTGTGGCCACCTCCAGATGACGAACCACCACTTCCAAAGCTACCACCAGATCCCGAGCCGGAGCCAGAGCTTCCTCCTCTACAGATAGAGCCTCCACTTCCACTGCCATAGCTGGAACCGCCATGCCCTGAGCTTCCACCTCCCCCAGAGCTGGACCCTCTCCTGCCAGATCCACCGCCCGAGCAAGACCCATAGCTGTGGCCACCTCCAGACGAGGACCCACCGCTGCCAAAGCTTCCCCCTGACCCAGAGCCGGAGCCAGAGCCGGAGCCTCCTCCTGCACAGATGGAGCCTCCACTTCCACTGCCATAGCTCGATCCGCCATGACCTGAGCTTCCTCCTTCTCCTGAAATGGACCCTCTCCTGCCAGAGCCACTGCTCCCTCCAGAGCTCAGCCCTCCACCATGAGGACTGCATCGGCCACTGCCAGAGCTCGACCCAAAGCCTCCAGAGCTGTGGCCACTTCCAGATGACGAACCACCACTTCCAAAGCTACCACCAGATCCCGAGCCGGAGCCAGAGCTTCCTCCTCTACAGATAGAGCCTCCACTTCCACTGCCATAGCTGGAACCGCCATGCCCTGAGCTTCCACCTCCCCCAGAGCTGGACCCTCTCCTGCCAGATCCACTGCCCGAGCAAGACCCAAAGCCTCCTGAGCTGTGGCCACCTCCAGACGAGGACCCACCGCTGCCAAAGCTTCCCCCTGACCCAGAGCCAGAGCCAGAGCCAGAGCCGGAGCCTCCTCCTGCACAGATGGAGCCTCCACTTCCACTGCCATAGCTCGATCCACCATGACCTGAGCTTCCTCCTTCTCCTGAAATGGACCCTCTCCTGCCAGAGCCACTGCTCCCTCCAGAGCTCAGCCCTCCACCGTGAGGACTGCATCGGCCACTGCCAGAGCTCGACCCAAAGCCTCCAGAGCTGTGGCCACTTCCAGATGATGAACCACCACTTCCAAAGCTACCACCAGATCCCGAGCTGGAGCCAGAGCTTCCTCCTCTACAGATAGAGCCTCCACTTCCACTGCCATAGCTGGAACCGCCATGCCCTGAGCTTCCACCTCCCCCAGAGCTGGACCCTCTCCTGCCAGATCCACTGCCCGAGCAAGACCCATAGCTGTGGCCACCTCCAGACGAGGACCCACCGCTGCCAAAGCTTCCCCCTGACCCAGAGCCGGAGCCAGAGCCAGAGCCGGAGCCTCCTCCTGCACAGATGGAGCCTCCACTTCCACTGCCATAGCTCGATCCGCCATGACCTGAGCTTCCTCCTTCTCCTGAAATGGACCCTCTCCTGCCAGAGCCACTGCTCCCTCCAGAGCTCAGCCCTCCACCGTGAGGACTGCATCGGCCACTGCCAGAGCTCGACCCAAAGCCTCCAGAGCTGTGGCCACTTCCAGATGACGAACCACCACTTCCAAAGCTACCACCAGATCCCGAGCCGGAGCCAGAGCTTCCTCCTCTACAGATAGAGCTTCCACTTCCACTGCCATAGCTGGAACCGCCATGCCCTGAGCTTCCACCTCCCCCAGAGCTGGACCCTCTCCTGCCAGATCCACTGCCCGAGCAAGACCCAAAGCCTCCTGAGCTGTGGCCACCTCCAGACGAGGACCCACCGCTGCCAAAGCTTCCCCCTGACCCAGAGCCGGAGCCAGAGCCAGAGCCGGAGCCTCCTCCTGCACAGATGGAGCCTCCACTTCCACTGCCATAGCTCGATCCGCCATGACCTGAGCTTCCTCCTTCTCCTGAAATGGACCCTCTCCTGCCAGAGCCACTGCTCCCTCCAGAGCTCAGCCCTCCACCGTGAGGACTGCATCGGCCACTGCCAGAGCTCGACCCAAAGCCTCCAGAGCTGTGGCCACCTCCAGATGACGAACCACCACTTCCAAAGCTACCACCAGATCCCGAGCCGGAGCCAGAGCTTCCTCCTCTACAGATAGAGCCTCCACTTCCACTGCCATAGCTGGAACCGCCATGCCCTGAGCTTCCACCTCCCCCAGAGCTGGACCCTCTCCTGCCAGATCCACCGCCCGAGCAAGACCCATAGCTGTGGCCACCTCCAGACGAGGACCCACCGCTGCCAAAGCTTCCCCCTGACCCAGAGCCGGAGCCAGAGCCAGAGCCGGAGCCTCCTCCTGCACAGATGGAGCCTCCACTTCCACTGCCATAGCTCGATCCGCCATGACCTGAGCTTCCTCCTTCTCCTGAAATGGACCCTCTCCTGCCAGAGCCACTGCTCCCTCCAGAGCTCAGCCCTCCACCGTGAGGACTGCATCGGCCACTGCCAGAGCTCGACCCAAAGCCTCCAGAGCTGTGGCCACTTCCAGATGACGAACCACCACTTCCAAAGCTACCACCAGATCCCGAGCCGGAGCCAGAGCTTCCTCCTCTACAGATAGAGCCTCCACTTCCACTGCCATAGCTGGAACCGCCATGCCCTGAGCTTCCACCTCCCCCAGAGCTGGACCCTCTCCTGCCAGATCCACTGCCCGAGCAAGACCCAAAGCCTCCTGAGCTGTGGCCACCTCCAGACGAGGACCCACCGCTGCCAAAGCTTCCCCCTGACCCAGAGCCAGAGCCAGAGCCAGAGCCGGAGCCTCCTCCTGCACAGATGGAGCCTCCACTTCCACTGCCATAGCTCGATCCACCATGACCTGAGCTTCCTCCTTCTCCTGAAATGGACCCTCTCCTGCCAGAGCCACTGCTCCCTCCAGAGCTCAGCCCTCCACCGTGAGGACTGCATCGGCCACTGCCAGAGCTCGACCCAAAGCCTCCAGAGCTGTGGCCACTTCCAGATGATGAACCACCACTTCCAAAGCTACCACCAGATCCCGAGCTGGAGCCAGAGCTTCCTCCTCTACAGATAGAGCCTCCACTTCCACTGCCATAGCTGGAACCGCCATGCCCTGAGCTTCCACCTCCCCCAGAGCTGGACCCTCTCCTGCCAGATCCACTGCCCGAGCAAGACCCATAGCTGTGGCCACCTCCAGACGAGGACCCACCGCTGCCAAAGCTTCCCCCTGACCCAGAGCCGGAGCCAGAGCCAGAGCCGGAGCCTCCTCCTGCACAGATGGAGCCTCCACTTCCACTGCCATAGCTCGATCCGCCATGACCTGAGCTTCCTCCTTCTCCTGAAATGGACCCTCTCCTGCCAGAGCCACTGCTCCCTCCAGAGCTCAGCCCTCCACCATGAGGACTGCATCGGCCACTGCCAGAGCTCGACCCAAAGCCTCCAGAGCTGTGGCCACTTCCAGATGACGAACCACCACTTCCAAAGCTACCACCAGATCCCGAGCCGGAGCCAGAGCTTCCTCCTCTACAGATAGAGCCTCCACTTCCACTGCCATAGCTGGAACCGCCATGCCCTGAGCTTCCACCTCCCCCAGAGCTGGACCCTCTCCTGCCAGATCCACTGCCCGAGCAAGACCCAAAGCCTCCTGAGCTGTGGCCACCTCCAGACGAGGACCCACCGCTGCCAAAGCTTCCCCCTGACCCAGAGCCGGAGCCAGAGCCAGAGCCGGAGCCTCCTCCTGCACAGATGGAGCCTCCACTTCCACTGCCATAGCTCGATCCGCCATGACCTGAGCTTCCTCCTTCTCCTGAAATGGACCCTCTCCTGCCAGAGCCACTGCTCCCTCCAGAGCTCAGCCCTCCACCGTGAGGACTGCATCGGCCACTGCCAGAGCTCGACCCAAAGCCTCCAGAGCTGTGGCCACCTCCAGATGACGAACCACCACTTCCAAAGCTACCACCAGATCCCGAGCCGGAGCCAGAGCTTCCTCCTCTACAGATAGAGCTTCCACTTCCACTGCCATAGCTGGAACCGCCATGCCCTGAGCTTCCACTTCCCCCAGAGCTGGACCCTCTCCTGCCAGATCCACTGCCCGAGCAAGACCCAAAGCCTCCTGAGCTGTGGCCACCTCCAGAGGAGGACCCACCGCTGCCAAAGCTTCCCCCTGACCCAGAGCCGGAGCCAGAGCCAGAGCCGGAGCCTCCTCCTGCACAGATGGAGCCTCCACTTCCACTGCCATAGCTCGATCCGCCATGACCTGAGCTTCCTCCTTCTCCTGAAATGGACCCTCTCCTGCCAGAGCTACTGCTCCCTCCAGAGCTCAGCCCTCCACCGTGAGGACTGCATCGGCCACTGCCAGAGCTCGACCCAAAGCCTCCAGAGCTGTGGCCACCTCCAGATGACGAACCACCACTTCCAAAGCTACCACCAGATCCCGAGCCGGAGCCAGAGCTTCCTCCTCTACAGATAGAGCCTCCACTTCCACTGCCATAGCTGGAACCGCCATGCCCTGAGCTTCCACCTCCCCCAGAGCTGGACCCTCTCCTGCCAGATCCACCGCCCGAGCAAGACCCATAGCTGTGGCCACCTCCAGACGAGGACCCACCGCTGCCAAAGCTTCCCCCTGACCCAGAGCCGGAGCCAGAGCCAGAGCCGGAGCCTCCTCCTGCACAGATGGAGCCTCCACTTCCACTGCCATAGCTCGATCCGCCATGACCTGAGCTTCCTCCTTCTCCTGAAATGGACCCTCTCCTGCCAGAGCCACTGCTTCCTCCAGAGCTCAGCCCTCCACCATGAGGACTGCATCGGCCACTGCCAGAGCTCGACCCAAAGCCTCCAGAGCTGTGGCCACTTCCTCTTGTGGACCCACCTGTGCTTATTCTCCCTCCTGATGCATACCCAGATCCAGGGCCGGAGCCTGAGCTCCTCCCTGTGTGATATTGCCCTTCTTCTCCCCCCCTTTGCTCTCCACTGCCATATGTCGAGCCCCTGTCACTTTGTCTTCCACCTTCTCTTCCCCTTCCTGGTGTTGTCTCTGTCCATATCGTCCTGTTGCTGTCGTCTGAGCTCATGTCTTCCCTTCCTCTGTTCAAGTCACCGTATTCTCTTCCAAAGCCACTTTCTCCACTCACACTGTGTGTAACAACACCTGCAAAATATACAGATATATCAGCCTTATTCTTCAAGCAGTAACTTCCATAGTCACAATAGATATATTAGCTTTAATGTGTCCATGCCTAACCCTTCTTGTAAGAACATTAGTGAGTCCTCTTATGTCTCACCTTTATTTATCTTTCTACTTACAGAAATTTTTGGCCTGTTTGATTTATTTATATTTTTCATTCCCCATATGGACATCGCGATCTATCCCCCACTCCCTATATATTTAGTTTATTGTGGTTGAATTTAACCACTGAATTCAGAATGTACTGTACCGAGGCTGACACATATTGATGTATAAATGCATATATATGTGCACATTCCCACTTGTGAGGGAATGACACTTGCTTCTTCTTCCTGGGAAGCTAATCTAAACTCCAAAGCCTAAGGATACTTACGGACAGTGGCTGGCACTCCTTCGTGTATCCTGTGAACAAAAAGTGACATTGAGAGGATGGAACCACCAAACATGAAAGTAATCTTTGCTGCTATCAATAGACAAACAAGGAACTCAGCCCTTCCAGGTAGGGACTCATTTGAGATCCAAGTGATGGATTTAGGATAGGGTGGGTTGCTGCCACTTATGATGTGCAATTTGTGCCTACCTGATCTCCTCCTCCTCAAGCAGTGACCTGTACATGGCAATTTCAATATCCAGAGCCAATTTTGCATTCAGAAGCTCCTGATAATCATGCAGAATTTGAGCAAGTTCTTCCCTGGCCTTTTGCAAAGTGTTCTCCAGCTCCTGCAGCTTTTTCTCTCCATCTTTCAGTGCAGAGCTCCCACGCTGCTCAGCATGTCTGATGGCTTCTTGGTGGCTGTCATTCTGCAGAGGGCATAAATAGAATTTGTCCCTTTTCTTCCAATGGGACTGGGATTTTCAATCCCTCCTGGTTGTTCTTGGAAATGAAAAGACCTCAGTGACAAAGCTCAGAAGATAATGGGTTAATCAACTGAAATTAAATCCCAATAGGCACTCAAAATTCTAATTTTCTTCTTTTTGAAAAGAAAATCTTTAGTTTTTCCTCCAAAAGGCATTATTCTCTCCATATAGGAGTGGACAGAATAGTTTAAACTTGTTGTGATTTATCAGCTTTACCTGTCTCCTGACTAGGTTGATTTCTGGCTGCAGTCTTTGTATCTGCCTGGTAAGCTCTTGAATTTCCTGGTAACTGTTCCTCAGCTGCTCTCGTTGATTTACCCACATGTTCTGAAGGTCCTGGTACTGATGGGTGGAGAGAAGAGAATGGACATGTTGGTTTCTGGGTCAGTTAAGCCTAAGCAAGGAAGAGTCATTGATATGTCTACTCACCCTGCCTTGGTACATGGCATTGACTTCATCTTTGCCTTTCTGAGCAATCTTCTCATACTCCTGCCTGACTTCTTCAATGATGCCATCCATGTTGACTTCTCTGCCATTGTCCATGGACAGAACGACATTGGTGTTGTCAACTACTGTCTGCAGCTGGGACAGCTCCTGTAAGGAAAACAAGATTTTTGGATTTTCACAGTCCAAGCAAGCAGTTTGGGTCCTGTTATGAGGGTTGAAATTGAACCTTCTGGCCAGTTACCCTCTGGAATATCCCTGCCTCCCTCAAGTCCTGCTCCATCCCCAGTTTCAATATTCCAGTGTCTCTTCCATCCCCTTTTTCACTCACAGATTAAAAATAACTCACAACATTATTAAATCAGACATGATCCCATCTACAGCACCGCCCTGCACACCAAGTCCTGCTCAGGGGAATCCTCCTGCAGCCTCCAAAGGGTACGTGTGCTCCTGACCCAAGAAGTGTACTCACCGCCTCATATAAGCATCTGAGGAACTCAAGCTCCTGCTTCAGTATTTCCACCCGAACTTCAAACTCTATTTTTCTCATGTAGGCACTGTCCAGTTCCTGTGAAAGAAACCAACAAATATTTATGTTCCTTTGATGGCCTACTCCTTTCTGAATCACAGTTCCTACAAAGCTTGATTTCAGTCTTTCATTCCTGGAGCACACAGATCATCAGGCTAGATTTATCTTCCCCAACTTCAGACCCTAACAACAATCTCTCCTCTAGGCTTGAGTGAATGGAGACAGACAGTGACTTCTAGACACACAGAACAAAGACATTCTCTGGAAGAAGCCATTTCTCTCCATTCTGTCAGCAAACAGCTCAGTTTTTAGATGGCTCCAGACAGAGGAAACGAGGTTAATCCCTTTCTCTGAAAACCTCAACAACAAACCAGTTACTGTTTTATTTCCAGGGCTTTGGTTTAGCCCAGTGTCTTGTGTTACTTCACCTTTTTAAGCTCTGCATATTCCTCTTCTTTAGATGCACGCTTGTTGATTTCGTCCTCAAATCTGTAGCAGAGAGAAGAAACAGGTAGCTCATTGCCTATCTGACTTCTTCAGACAAATGCATCAGAAACCAAAAGGAATCATCCAAACAGTGGACATGTCGAGCTTTCTTTTAACTTCTGCTCCAAAGGCCCCAGATAAGCCAATCAGAGAGCAGTGCTGTCAAGTCTACAGCGTGTATGAAGACCAGAAAGCCGTGCCATCCAAAAGCATGATACCACTGCCTGGGAAGACTCCAGCTCTACAATATGCCTTGTCCTGGTTTAGTGAGTATTCACCTCTTTTTGTAATCTTCAACAAGCTGAAGCATTTCATAGGCTTCCGGATCCAGCTGCTCTTTCTGGCTCTGGAGCGTGTCCAGCTGCCTCTGCAGGTTATTGATGTAGGACTGGAAGAAGGAGGTGATGCTTCTGCTCTCCTCTGGCTGGGAGCTTTGCTGCTGCAGCAGTTCCCATTTGGTCATCAGGGCCTGGTTCTGCCTCTCCAGGCATTGAACCTGGAAGGCAAAGCAGGGGAGCACCTCAGCCACTGGGAAGCACTGATAGCAGCAGGCCATGCTGCTAGGTGTGCTATAGCCCTCCTCAGCAGACCACATGGGACCTTGCTCTTTATAAACATATCTTGCCTTAGAGAAAGCAGCCAGAAAGACCTTTTGGAAAGCTAGGGGGATAGCATCTCTCTAGCAGGGGCAACAAGCAAGGCTGTACACTGGCAGCTCTCATGCAAAAGGTTTAAAATAAAGAAGAAAGAGTCAAAGTGATCCCATTTTTCATGATTAAGCATAGTTAAAAGAGCTGGGTGTAACTGACATCTTTTCTGTATGGTAATACAAGAGGCTCTTATGTCTTCACGTGTAACAAATGACACCAGCTTCCACCCTATGTGGACACACGTGAACACCCAAACAAAGGCACATGCCAAATCTGAGTGGGTGGAAGTGTTTTTCAGGCTGTTTTTCTCCCATGCAAGCTATTAAGGCAGAAGGGAATCCAGCCAATGCTGTGATTCTGGGGCAGAGGATGAGATACAGAGGAGGATCAGATGCATTGGCTGGACCTGTAAGAAGCACCCCTGGCGTTCCCCACTCCATGATAAATGAAGAAAGAACAGGGACTCACCTTATCGATGAATGATGCGAATTTGTTGTTGAGTGTCTTAATCTGCTCTTTCTCATCTGACCGCATTCTCTGGAACTCGGGGTCAACTTGCACCTGTATTGGCCTCAGCAGGTTGGTGTTGACTTGGACATCCTCGATGCCTCCACCAGCAGCAGCACGTCCCAAGCCCTGCCCAGCCCCTTGCTCACGAAGGCCTCCACTGAGCGTTCCCCTGCTTGAACCTCCTCCATACGTCCTACCTTCCCCACCTGAGAAATCCCCCACAAAATACCCTCTTCTCCCTAAGTCCCTATCCAGGTATCTCCCACCATAATACCCCCAGTTCCCTCCGTACCCTCCTCCATCTCCTCCGTAGATTCCACCAGTAGAAAAGTTCCTAAACCCACTCAGGTTGTGGAGGCTCCTGCTGCCATAGCCATGCCCATACCCATAGCCATAACCACCAAATCTTTGTCCTCTATCATCTTCCCAGTGGCTCATGACAGGGAAGCCTCTCCCGCTCCCCAGTGTGCCACAGTGAGCAGAAGAAGAACTGAAATTCCCATTGCCGTATCTGAAGAAATGGTGGCTCATAGCGATGCTCCGGAGAGTTAAGATGAGAGCAGATGGAGAAGGCTGTAAAACAGGAGAAATGAGAGTGCAGGATCCTCAGCTCCTCTGCTGTGGGTGACAGAAGTTCTCCTTTATACGTTCGGAGAAGCTGGTCTCCATTCCGTGGTAATTATCAGGTCTATTAATGTTATTATTGGTTTGTATCATCAGGCATCAATTACTGGGCACTTGAGCAGGAGATAGAGTAAACACCACACACCATTGGAGGAGTTGTGAAACTCCAACAAATCCTGCTTGACTCATCAGCTTTGCTTAGATGAGATTTCCTTATCTCATTAGCTCGCCCCTCCATCGCTAATTACAGTTCGCACAGTTATCCATGCACCTCACCACAGTTTGATCTCTCTTGAATTTCCCCACCTCCTTTGGCATCTCATTTTATGAGACACAAGGCCTTGATATTGCCCTTCTGTTGACTTGGGCAGGGGGTGGCCTGCCTTGCTTCACATGTACCAAGAATGAACCACACAGAGCAAAGATTTGTCTGCCATAGTTTCCTTTTCTCCCTTGGGATGCCATGGGATGGTTGGATTGGAAGGGTCCTTATATATCACAGAACCACAGGATAATTGGGTTGGAAGGGTCCTTCATGATCATACATTTGTATGTAACTACTACATTTGTAGTTACACTTTACCAGTTACTTACAGTTACTTAAAGTTACTTACAGTTACTGAGAACTGTAACAGTTTCCAGCTGAATTTACCTTCTTTCAATATTCCTTCACAACCATATTGTCAAATCCTGAGCTGTGTCTGTTCCCTGCAGTTTTGTTTTGGAGATATTGTGCATGAGCACTGCAGAGCCTGACGATCTCATGTGACCTCAGGGCCGTTATTAGGCTCAGGTGAAGATTAAGGCAATATCAGATTTCCTGTCAGAAGGAGCTGAGACTCGGTGGCCATGACTCATAGTTTTCCTTACCAGTTTTGAGCTAAAATACCCATTTTCCTCACCTTAATTAACAATTTCTTGGATCACCCACATGGGCTGGGGAGGAAGTGCCACGAGCCAGGAGTGGGAACACCCATGGGCCAAACAAGCCATCTCCATGTAGAACAAAGGCTGCAGGTGTCTGTGCAAACCACTGCCCTAAATACATCCATTCACTTCTTGAAGCAAACCAGGTGCCCATTCAGATGTAGAGAACCGCTGCATCAACTCCCAAAGCTGCTCTGTCCTGCTTCCTGTAACCCCTGTATGGTGGAGAAGCCACCCTGCCCCACGTGCCATGTAACCAGAGCACGGTGTGTAGGCTGCTGTTGTGACCATCCTTGGCACAGCTTGGCCCTGGCACAGAAAACCTGGCCACACCTGGACCTGTTGGGCTGGATCTCAGCGACACATCCCAGCCATGCATCCTGCGGATGGAGGGGGAGATGTCACGAGTTCCTCTCCCCTGCAAGGACCTGGCACTGCTCTCAGATGTGTCCAAGTGCCTTCAGTTCCCAATGTATGTAGGCAACAAGACCCCCATTTCAACATATCCTTTCCATTGACCAGCACAGAATCCACAGAAATAACACTCATTCTACCTCCAATCAGCCTAAGTAATAAATGGGATTAAATCAGTACTGGTACTTAGGCTCATTTCAAGGAAATATTTCCACATTTTGAAAGGACTGTCTTAAGCCATTCATAATAGGAAGCCAAAACATGACTAAAATAGGGCAGATTTGAGAAAAGATCTATTCAACTTGGAACAGAAATTGATGGCTTTTAAAGTCGGGTGAGCAGAGGATAGGGAGATTGGCCAGCAGTGTGATACAGTAGGACACAAATGAGGTAGAACATAAATACAGTACTTAAGAGCTGCCCAGATGGAAGAGATAGGTGTGCACTTGGAGAACTGAAATAGTAGATCTTGATCAGCAGTTGCCCAAATACCTACGTAAGTAGGGCCTCAATCACCTAGGAAACGGGACTGAGGTCATGCAGACACCCACAGATAAATGTCCTCACCCCACAGACTTTCATTTTCCCCACCTTCTTGTAGGAGAACCTACAGTCCCAGGATGTCTCCCTAAAACAGGAGGGAAGGGATAATGCACATTGGTATTGAGTGCTGAATAGGAACAGTTTGAGGGGCAAGTGTCCCTTTGTCTTTGGTAATGAGAAGGGTTCTGTGGGAAAGCATTGATGGCATTGCACAGGAGCAGGGTACAGGCTGGGGTCAGTAGCTCTGCTTGAACATGAGCAGTTGTGTTTTGGATGGAAGAAAGAATAAAGTGGAGGTCAAAACACAAAGGGTAGAATAGAACAGCCCATATGTTGGTTGGAACTGAGAGCTCAGATGCAGCATCAAGGGAGTGGAAGACCAACAGGAATCATAGAATCATTAAGGTTGGAAAACACAGCTAAGCTCACCCAGTCCGGTCCCAACTCATCCTTCCATGCCCACTGACCATGACCCCACTCCCTTTGGTCAGCCTTGTGTTGAGCATTCACCTCTGAGAATGCCAAAGCTTTGCAGGATGATTTCTCCCTGCTGTGGCTCTGGGCTGGTCCATTCCCATCCTTTCTCACCCATTTGAGATGCTTTGGGTGGGGGGTAGGGCTCGATTTTAGCCTCAGGTCCTGACCAGCAGGGATTCTTCTGATAGAAAACACAGTATTGCTTTGCCTTGCAATCCCGTTAAGAAATGACTAATGGCTAATTATTCTAGGTTAGCAGGAAGGTAAACAAGTCCATAACTTGCTTTTAACGACCTATAATATTAATTAAGTGATCTCCTCAGAAAATACTAATCATAATATCTGTTAATCCCTTATTTCCCCTACAAGAATGTGAAAGTACCAATTCAAAATAATGTGTGAAAACAGTGAAGTAATTCTTCTATCGCTGTTATTAATCACCACCATGAGTGGCTGAAGCAGAGCTTTGCTGTGTTCTTTTGCTTTACTTTATGCAGCTGTATTATGAGGACGGCTAATGCCCTGGAGCTGGGGCGTGAAGTGCTGGAGCAATGAGGAGATGGAATCTCCAAAGGGTTTCAGGAGAAGCAGAGATCCAACACAGAGGGAAAAAAAAAAAAAAAAAGAAAGAAGAAGAAAAATGAGCACAGGGAGGAAATTGGGTTGAACTCCAGTTTAAATGTGCCAGGCGTCATGAGAAATCACGACTTCTTCCTATGCACAGCTGCTCTCCCAGAGCAAAGATAGTTGATGCTAAAGGCATCTGCAATCAAAGGGGAAAGGTTGGGGCAGCTCCTGATCTGGATCTTCTGTGTGAATAAGGAAAGGAGAGGAGGAAAAGCGTGGCATCCCCTGAGAGGGACTCAACCCATCCAGGTGAGCCACGGCCCCATTCGTGAGGTCTCTTTTAGAAGGCAAAGTCATTAAACAGCCCTGTAATTCTCACCATTTCTATAAAAAAAACAAGGAAACCCAAGAAAAGCCTTTCATGTGCAGTGCATCTGCCCTTCCTTGCTGGATGGGGATGAAGATGTGTGAAGAGGGCTAATGCAGCACCCACAGTCTCTGTTCGTGACAGAGAACAACGTTAATAACATCCTTCCCACCCCAATAGGAAGCTGAAGCAGCTGGGGATAATTCTGGCGGATATTCAGAATAAACAACGTGATTAGCAGCCTATGAAAGAAGTGGGTCCCAGTGCTGCCTCCATTGAGCAGAGTGTCATCACAGCAGGGAAGATCGCCGCACCCTCACAATCATGCCTACGTATCGCCTGGGTTGGCCTTCCAATTGGCATAGAGCTGATAATTAGTCCAATCAAGGTCAGCGCTTGATCGATTGAGTCAATCGCTTTTTTGAGTTATTGGAACCTCAATTGCTGTCATTACCTCCACCAGAGCAATAACAGCATCGACAGGACAACAAAATGGGTGGAGAAAAGGTAAAGCAGCCCTAAAAGCAGTGGAATGTGGGGAGTTCTCTCTGCAATTGAACCCACATAAGTTTCAAACACACATAAAGTCTTCTCTGAGCCCTCTAGTGGTGCTCAGCTTTAAAATCCACCAAGAGCAGAGTGGCTCAATGCAAACTGTTGCATCTTCAGTGTGGCCAAAGGGAATCCAGAGCTCAAGTTATCCCACTGCATTCAGTACCCACGTCCTGGCACACTGCTGTGTCCCCAACCCTCAGATCCAACCACCAAACAAACTCCATAAGGATAATGGTGATGCACTGGCACAGGCTGCCCAGGGGGTTGGGGTGGTTGCCACAGAGCTGTTCAGGAAGTGTGGAGATGTGGCACTTGAGGATGCAGTCAGTGGGATGGTGGGATGGATTGAGGTTGGACTTAGGGACTGAGACAGCACTCATTCCATTTCCAGTTGATTCTGGCCCAATATTAACCCCTTAAAGCAGAGGATCTGCATCTCAGACAGAGTTGTTGCAAGTGGGGCTATTGGCAAACACAGTCCTTCATTTGTCTTTTCGTATTTCATCAGTCTATCAGCCACGAGCTTGAAGCAAGTCTTCCCTTTAGGTAGTGTTTTTCTGGACAACCTGAAGTCCACATCCCATAATTTATGGGAAAGTCAATTTGTCATCAACCTGGAGGACACAGGCAAGTGTGTGACAGCTGGGTAATGTCCCTTGCACAAGCCCTCTAGTGGCATTTGATGACCATGTCTGCAAATCCAACGTTAGGTCCCCAGGCTTTGGGAGATGCAGAGGTTTCCATTTGTGCTTGTAGCTCGGAGTGAGTCGTGCCAGGATTTTCAAGTAGCAGTAGAGAAGGTCAGAAAAGGTTGATTGTGGGGTCAGAAGTGTGAATGTAAAGGAACATCACACAGCTCTTGGGTCAGAGCAAGTGCATGTGGGAGCAGAGTGGAGGGCAGAGAAGCATCAGATTCCAAGGCAGAGTGGGCGTGAGGAAGAGGAGTTGGAAGTGTTGCTGTCAGCACTACGCACAGGTGATGCGGTTGACAGAATTCAGCAAATCCTGCTCTACCCGTCCCAGCTTTAGCTGAGAGGGGATGAAATGGGGCCAGGAAAGAGCAGGAAGCGCAGCATGTCCACGGGCTGGGCTGGGTGGGAGAGGCAAAGAGGAATAGGGCTGACATTAAAAAGAAAAGGGAAAAGGCCGGTGTGGAAGATGCCTGACTGGTGGCACAATCTTCACAATGGAATTGAGGTGAATAAGAGCTGAAATAAGAATACAGAGACTGCTGTCATCCCCTTCAGGATGCTCTGTGACATCCCTGGAGGTGCTCAGGGCATGGATGGGGCCCTGGGAAGCTGACAGGACCAGGCCAGGGCAGGGGGTGGAGCTGGGGGGGCTCTGGGGTCCCTTTTAACCCAACCATCTTATGAGTATGATCTTTAAGGACCCTTCCAGCCCAAACATCCTATAGTTCTATGGTCTTTAAGGTTCTTTCCAACCCAACTATCCTATGGTTGATTCTGTGTTGCTATGGTATCTGATGGCTGCTGAGGAACTTGAGGAGGTCAGTGTTTTATTAAGCATTTCAGCTGTTTTTCAGCTTGGACAAGTAGACCTGAAGGCAAGCAAGCTGGGGCTTCCATGGCTGTTTGAAGAGGAGATAAGGGACCAAAGGAAGCTGATTTCCGCTTTCAGCCTCACATCACCTCCCAGCATTTCCTCTCCATTGTTCCATATGCCTCACCCATTAAGAGGACCTTGCTGCCCAGGAGATGTACCATGTAAACACAGCACCACGGATCACCTCCCAGGAAACAATCTTCCCATCCTTCCCGCAGAGCAGCATCCCTCGTAAAGACAAATGTTTCCTGCACACCAGCTGTTTGCTGCCCTATCCAATACGGCCACAAAGAGGGTGAGTCCTCTCCATATTTGCTCAGTGACCAACCCAAGGGAAGCAATCTTGGTGGCTCCGGAGGCCCTCCCATAATAAACTTGATTAGTAACAATTAAAAATTCATTACAGCTTTAATTACAGCCAATATCGTGCCACATGGATTCATTCCTCAGTAGTTCATAAAAATATGGCAACTGTCATATTTCTTTCTGAGTCCCAGCATGAAGAACGTTGCACCACTCACACCCTGATTGGGATTATATGGTGGACACTCACCTGCTCACTCTGCTTTTGGAATGTCCTGCACTCAGCCATCTATCTCCACATCCCACCCAGCAGGTCCTGACATTCCAGCACATGGCCCAGCTCCTCTATGGGGGCTCTGCAGATTCTCTCTTTGCTTTCGGCTCGACCTGAGAGAATAGCACACGGAGCTGTGTTAAGGGAAGGTAGGGGGGTGAGGGAAAGGCTCTACCCATAGAGCAGTGGGCATGGCACAGCTTCCCAAGAGAAGTCCCTCTGGGAGCATTGGGATGCCACTCTAGGACACTTTGAGTTTGTGTGGTGCTGTTTGAGTTCGGGTGGTGTTGTGTGGGTCCCCTCCACCCCAGGGGATTTGGTGATACTGAAGTTCTGTGAGTTGGATGGCAAGGACTCTGGAGCAAAAAAACAGCCCTGTCTCCGTGCTTTTATCTGCCAGACACGGTGCTTGCAGCGGGGTTGTGCACATTCACCAGTGCAGCCAATATTGATTCACCATCCAGCTCTCGCTCCTCCCAAGCATTAATCAAATTAATTGGGATGCAATGGGATGCCGTATATGGAGGGCTAATGACTAACCTGGCTGGATGATCTGGAGTTATAATAGCAGGTTCAAGGCCACGTCTCATCCTTTCATGCTGCTTTTCTTTGTGAGCAATTTGTGTCCACTCAGCACCTTGGGCATTGCTATCACTCACGCAGGAGGTGCCAGTCACTGTGTAAAAGCCCTGCATGTCAGACAGATGGTGCTGCTTACCCTCACACCACGTCTGGCCCAAGGATCTTCCCATGGAAATAAAGGACATCAAGCTGTGGGAGTGGAGGACACCCAGCCTTGAAAGTGGAGGACAAACAGCTGTGGAAGTGGAGGACAACCAGATGTGGAATACATCCCCCACTGAGGTCTCCAGCACATCTTGTTTGAATTCCAGATGCCACCACAGCAGGGATTCAGTGTGGTGGAAGCAGGGTAGCTGTGTGTGCCCTGAGCTGATCCCAGTGGCCACATCCCTACGGCCATCTTCAAACCACCACTGGCTAACGGCCACAACCCAATGGCTGCGTTCAGTCTGCCACTTCCCAGCTGCCATATCCCAAAGGCCATGTTCAGAACATCCCATCCAACTGCCGTATTCCAATGGCCCCACACAAGACATCCCAATCCAACTGCCCAAGTTGCAAGGAGCAACATCCCAAGGAGCAACATCCACATCCCCTCTGGACCCTCCCCTGGGTAGCATTTAATGACACACACAGAGAAATTTTTTCACCTGTCTGCAATTTATTGGTAATGAAAGAACTCAGGGGGAGGGGTGTTGGTAGAAAGCAGCAAGGCAGTAAAATTCCAGTAGCAGAAGGATTGCAATAGGGCCATGCACATGTCAGCTGTGAAGGAGAAGAGCAAAACAAATCTATAAAATATGAAAAATGCTGAATCCTCTGGAGAGCCTCTTCTCACTCCTAAGCCTGACTATGGGGCATTGCCACATTTCTTCTGCTTCCATGCATACAGCTGAAACAAGCATGTGGGCAACATGCAGGACGCGCGGGAGGCGCAAAGGAGAACATGGCCATTGAAAAAGAGACCTCAGAAAGGAAAGGAAAGAGCAGATCCGCTCACGCTTCTGCTCAGCCAGCCTGGCACGAGGGAGGGAGGGCTCTTGGATGAACTCTCTGGCAACAGGTAACCCCGAGGGAGATATTTCCTATTGGGGCCATAAATGTTTCATCCCTGGAGACTGGTGGAGCAGGGAGAGGAGCAGCTGTGCCAAGAGGGTGGTGTTCTGCTGCTGTTTGCCTCCGGGGAGGAGGCAAGATGCTTCGTTTCTTTGCAGGATTCTGGGTCTGGGTGTGAGGGAATGTGCCGCAGGCTGGAGGTGGGCGATGCTTCTTTCCTTGGCTGTACTGAGGTTGGGGCTCAGTACTTCATGCCCGAAGATTTCACCGTTGTGGTGGTGACACATCTCCGGACTGAGGATGCTCCTGTGGGAATGAAGGTGCCACCTCCAGAGCCGCACATCCTCCCACTCCCGGAGGAGAAGCCCCCATTGTACACTCCTCCTCCCACTCCACAGCTGCCTCCGATGATGCTTCCTCCACCAACTGTGCAGACTCCTCCTCCCATGCCATTGCCGGCAACAAAGCCTCCAGCTCTGCCTCCAGCAATGGTGGTTCTGCCGACCACAGCTGCAAAAGAAGGAGAGGATCACTGTGTGCCAAGGGGCAGCCTGGGACTTCCAGCCAAAAATGGGAGAAATCATAGTGCAAAGAGGATGCACAGCTACTTACACACATTGACGTTGGATGGGTTGTCACCACAGAGCCTATGCAGGGAGAGGAACACAAGATGTCAATGCAGTGCAACACAGAGTTCATCAGGTCAGTGCAGTCACCAAGGTGCTTCATTGATTTGCTGCTTCTTTTAATGCCCATCAGTAACACTAGGACACAGTCCCTCTGAAAACCTCACTTATATTTTAATCATAAGAACTTGGGGGGAAAATATAGTAAATATGACCCCAACACTCAGCTCATCCCAAGGTTAAGGATGTCCTAACACTATACCTTACCTTAGTTAGGGTAGGACAGCATCAAGACTCACCTGTTCTCCTCTCCCTCCAGCAGCTTCCTGTACATGGCAATTTCCACATCCAGGGCAATCTTGGTGTTCAGCATCTCCTGGTACTCCTTCAGCAGGCGAGCCAGCTCCTCCTTGTCCTTGCTCAGAGCACATTCCAGCTCCTCCAGTTTCCTCCTAGCATCCTTCAGGGCCATCTCACCCCTCTCCTCAGCCTCAGCAATAGCTGCCTGCAGCTGCTGGTTCTGAGGAAGGAGAAGGGCACCCTCTTAGATCAGATGTCAGTCCTCAGACCCAGACTGAAGGGGTCAAGGGTGAAAGAAAATGCTCTACAAAGTCAGTATTGATAGCTGAAGAAAAGAGTTTTATCCCACTGCCTACAGTCAACATTTGAGCCTGATGCAGGCATCCAGTGAGACACCCTTCATCCCTACCTGCTTCTTCACAGTCTCAATCTCAGCACGCAGCCGCTGGACATTCCTGGTCAGCTCCTGGATCTCAATCTTGGTGTTGCGCAGGCTGTCCCCGTGCCTTCCAGCAGTGCTCTGCAGCTCCTCATACTGATGGCACAGGCATAGAAAACTCCATGAGACAATCAAACCAGAACCCAAAAGTCCCCTTGCCTCGTGGCACAGAGACACCTGGTATCAAGGGGACATCCCAGCTGTCATGGCTCTCCCCAGCTCACCCGGCTCTGGTACCAAGCCTCAGCTTCAGCCCTGCTGTTCTGGGCAATCTGCTCGTACTGGCGTCTGACCTCCTCGATGATGCTGTCCATGTCCAGGTGCCGGCTGTTGTCCATTGACACCACCACAGACAAGTCCCGGCTGATTGTCTGCATCTGAGCCAGTTCCTGAAACCAACACAAGAATAAACCTGAGCACAGGAGCAGAGGAACCCAAGGGATGCTCCACACACATCCCCATGGGTACCCATCCACAGGCAAGGTCCTGAGCCACATCTCCCCTCCTCACCCTTGATCCAGACCAGCCCAGAAAAGACTCTTACCTCCTCATAGATGCACCTCAGGAAGCTGATCTCATCAGTCAGAGCTCCCACCTTGGCTTCCAACTCCACCTTGGTCATGTAGGCACAGTCCACATCCTACAACAAAGATCTCACTCTAGACCATGGCTTCTTCCCACTCCTCCCACCTGAAGCCTTCTGACCCACAGCCTCCTTCTCCCAACCTCCAGCCAACCTGTCCCCTGCACTCACCTTCTTCAGCACCACAAACTCATTCTCTGCAGCAGTGCGCCTGTTGATCTCTTCCTCATACCTGTAATAGAAGACAAGCCAGATGAGCCTCCTGCACGGCTCATCAAGCTCTTCCCCCTACAGAACCCCTCTCCCACCCCTGGAGAGCTCCTGGAGCAATAGGAAGACATTGGAGACATGCATGCTGTCCAACTATCCTATCTTTTTGCTCTCTCCATCCATGCACTTACTTGGTTTTGTAATCCTCCACATATTGGCGCATGTTCTGCAGTTCAGATTCCAGCTCTCCCCTCTGTCCCAGCAGAGACTCCAACCTCCTCCTCAGACCCTGGATGTAGTTCTCAAAGATGACATCCAGGTTCTTCCTGGGTCCTGAGGGCCCTTGTTGCTGCAGCAGCTCCCACTTGGTGGACAGAACCTTGTTCTGTTGCTCCAGGAATCGCACCTGAAAGCCCACAGAGGGTTGTGTGAGACCTCCACCTTGGGATCCCGGGGGACATCAGCCTCCTCAGACCTCCTTGTGGAAGCCAAGGGAATCATTTCTCCAATGACCAACACAACCATGACTTTCAATGCCTGTTTCCGAAGAGAATGTTTCCTCCTTTCTTTATCCTCTTTTCCTTCAATTATACATTAATTTGACTTCTTCTCTACTACGTTTGAATTTTCTGTAGTGCTAGATCTTTCATTCGTTTTATTCTTGTGAATGAACTCTCATGCTCCTCATTGAGGAGTACTCAATGAGAAGAACAATGCTTGCTTTCCAGACCTTCCAACATGGAGCTGAGAAGCATGATTCTTCCCTCTTCCCAACCCATAAGAATTCCCCAGAGTCCCCATTCCCAAAGCATTGTGGTTTCATCCTCTCACCTTGTCAATGAAGGAGGCAAACTGGTTGTTAAGGGTCTTGATCTGCTCCTTCTCCTGGCACTTCACTTGTTGAATCTGAGGGTCAATGTCAACATGGACCGGCCGCAGGAGGGTTGGGTCAACCTGCACCGGTTGGATACCTCCAGGGAACCCAGGGCCGCCTCTCACAGGGCCACCAAAGCTGCCTACTCCTCCACCAATTACACCTCCTCCAATGCTGCCAAATCCTCCTCCATAGCCTCCACCGAGGCCAACAATTCTACATCCGTATCCACCGCCATAAGAGCCACCCATGGAAATCCTTCCGCTGCCACCCATGTTGTGGAGGCTCCTGCTGCTGAAACCTCCACAGCGTCCGCCGCCTCCAGTTCCCCGGGACGTGGAGAAGGAGCTGTAGCTGATCCTGCTTCTGCACCCATTTCCTCCAAAGCCACCTCCAACGGCAGAGCAAGAGCTGTAGCCCCTTCTGCTGCCACCTCCAAAGCTTCTGCAGACGGACTGCCGGGACATGGCTGCTTCTTCCAAGAGGAGTTGAGCAGAGTAGGAAGACCAACGGTGCTGTGTTGCTGGGGATGGATGCGGAGAGAAGCGTGCACAGTCTTCTCTGGCTCCACGGCTCCAGGCATTCCCTTTTATCTGTTTCTAGAGGTGGGCTGGGTCTACATGGGTGTGAAGAGGAAACAAATTTACTGTCTTCATCAGCTTGGTGCGGTTAACAGATTTTTGCCAAATTGTTGACTCCACCCAGAAATACGCTTTGCGATGCAGAAGAGAATAAAAGAGCAAGAGCATTGGAACAGGACTCAGTGAGTAAGTGGACTCTCATATCTTTGTGTCATCTGGAAAAATATATTTTACAGCGATGTAGTCATGTTCTTCCCTCCTCCCACCTTTCCATCCGCTCTTAACAATTTCTCGGTTTATCTGGATTCGGATCTCTTGCATTGAGGCTCAGTGTCAGGCAAGCATTTTGGTGGAAATCAGCAAGAATGAGGCTTTCACAATTCCCCCAAGCACACCCCGAATCTCCTACTTATGTGGAAAACTGCTGATGGTTTTCCAAGAAGCAGTTTCGTGGTGTAAAGCATGAATACCACACATTAACATTTCACAAAGGTCAGCATTTCTTTATTATCCAGAAAGGAGGTGCTTAGCTCTTCTCCAAAGAGCAGGCTTATCCCCATTGCTGGGGATGGGAGTGCCTTCTTCAGGGGAAAACTCCCTGAGAACATTTCTTCCAGCACCTGAGCTCTGAGACACCAAGAACCAGAGCAGAAGGAAGAAGAGAATGGGGATGACTGAGCTCCTTCCATTTGCTTTTCTGACGGGCACGAGGACTGCTGAACCTGCAGAGGAATCGAAGGACCCTTCCAACACTGTAAGTGGTAATGATGACCGAAGGAAGAAATACAGCAGAAAAATACAGGCAGGGAAAACCATGGCTTGAGAAAGTAGCATTTTTTGACTTAAATTGGCAAATGATCAAGCTGAGATCATCATATTTGATCATTTCCAAATAAGGGGTAACAAGAAGGATGAAGAAGCTCGGATGCCTTGAGAAGTAGAGCTACAGTATTGCAATGTTCATGATGAATGTTTTAAGAGCTACAGCAAAGACACATAAGAACAGATGAATCTTTGGTGGGAAGATTAAGTTAACCTTAGAGAAATGTAATTTTTCAGACACAAGCAGCTGCTTCAAGGTATCTGGCTCTGAAATAGGAAATTCATCTGATAGACATCGTGCAGATGCCTTCGGGGTATCATTTTAGTTGTGAGTATAAACATAAATACAAAATTCCTAATGCTCGACTCCAAACAAAGAAACCGATATATGTCAAGGGAAATACATTATGCAGCACTCTGAGCATTTCAGTCATAAATATACTATGTATGAGCTTCCAATGTGGAATGAACAATTTATGTTTGAAATCTCAGGATCTTTCATAAGACTTGGGCAACGAGTGCTGTTTGAAAATATCACAGGTATCAGCCTTCAGCCACAGGCACTTCAAAGACTTGGGAAAATCAGCCCGCAGAGAAGCTACAGGAATCAGAGCAGTAAATACCTTTGAACGTCACTGGGAGGGAGGATGCTGGGCACCAATAACTTCAGAGGATGGGGAGAGTGGGGAATGGCACACCCAAGGGATTAAAGCAATGTTGACTGAGGGTTCTCCAGCTGTCTGCAGCTCGCCCAGTGCCACAGGCTACAGCTGGAGAATGGGCACTATCCCAACACTGGGACAAGGACACTTTGCCTTCCAAGAGAACGGTCTTCTTCTTTGGTTGGTGTCCCCAGGACAGATAAGGACAATCCCAGAGAAATGAAGGGGAACTTGGGGTTTGGTTGGGAAAAAGCAGGTTGTGTCTGCTCATGGCCTCCCTCCACGCTGCCAAATGCCATTGGGAGATGCTTTTCTCAGGTGGCAGCACGAGCTGCTTGTAACATCCCACACGGCAGCTCCACAACTGGGGGAAATGTGCTCACTCAGCCAAATGCCTGGGTGCTGACCACGCTCAGCTCATCCAGATAAGACGCCCAGATTGAGTCACTCTGACGTCTCCAGACAAGATGGGAAGATTATAGCAGAGCTGGAGTCGCATCAGCCTCCTCCAGGTGAAACTCGATAGGCAGCCTGGGCTCCAGCAATCCCTTCAGATCTCTTACACAAGGAGCCATGCACAGCACAGATGTCCACCCAAAGCAAAGCCCAGACTTGGCTGAGAAGCTGATGCTGAACCCAGCTGCAGACATCACCAGCATACAGCTTTGGGTCCTGCACAGACTGAAGGTCCTGGCACAAAGCTCCAGAGGCAGCACAGGCAGAGATGCCACCAGGGTTCCTCACTCAGATGATGAGACTGAAAAGAGAAAGAGCTAAAATTAGGTACCAAAGCCGCTGACACTTCACCAAGCCAAACCCAAAGTGCTCTTGGCAAAGGCCCAGCTGCTCAGAGGCGTTGCCTTCCCATCCTCTTCTTCTGGGGACAAACAGAGCTGTGTTCCCCAACTCCCCCACTGCTCCAAGGGACGAGAAGACCCCTCTGGAGACCCCACAGCCTTTTCCCATGGCCTGGAGTTGGTCTTGGGCTGCATCTCCTGACCCACTGCAGGGACACAGCAGCTCCCAGCAAGTCGCTGTGGGACTCCCACACCACTACTGAGAGCGGTTTCTGTCTCTTTGATCTCTGCTTGAGGTGCAGGAGCTGGAGCCCAGCTCAGATCAAACGCATCAGCATCCTGCCCACCCTGCTCCCCATCCCCTCCAGCTAGACCCAACCTCTCCCACTCCCTCTCACTATAAAGCAGACACACTGAGAGACTGACCCAGCTTCTCAGACATCCCATTGGCATGAGCTGCCCATGGGTCCGAGCTGACCATCCCTCCCCAGCCCCTCATCTTCCTAGTGCTTGTAAGAGGAGAGCAGGAGGAGCTGCTGGTCTTAAACACTACTGTTGTTTATGGCTGTTGACCTTGCTCAGTGCATTGCAGCACAGTCAACATTCACATCTACCAGCACTGGCAGCTGCTGCCTACAGGACTCTTTCTGTTGTCAGCTTTCCCTACCACAGAGCAGAGTCCACTCCAGGGCAGCACCTTCAGATGCAGCCACAGCTACAGGGTGATCTGATGTCTGCTCCCTCCACACCACTGTCTTATTCCATCACAATCACTGTGTTTGGGTCTCCTCTGGTTTAGCAACTACTCTATGCCAGCATTTGTGCCCCAGGAACAGAGTTTTCTGTTCCTCATTTCTGCATACCATGTACATGTCTTCCTCCTGGTGATTATGAAGACAAAGAGACAAATAAACTCCTTTCTTAGGTCTGTTTCTGTGTCACCAGAACGCTGCGGTGAGCTGCGCCATGAGTAGAACAGTAACAAGTGCATTACTCTGCATAAAGACCAAGCCCTAGATTATGGCATGGGTAAATCCATTGTCTCTGGATAGTTTAATTACACAGTAAGTGATGACATCTGCAGTGGAA
This sequence comes from Excalfactoria chinensis, assembly GCF_039878825.1. Classification (NCBI taxonomy): domain Eukaryota; kingdom Metazoa; phylum Chordata; class Aves; order Galliformes; family Phasianidae; genus Excalfactoria; species Excalfactoria chinensis. Next base: position 739,253 of record NC_092852.1, read on the forward strand.
ATGGTGATTCCCAGGGTAGGATTATATAAGGACCTACCCACATTTCCCCAGACTCCAGCACTCCTCTATTCTGGGCTCCCTGGCTGCACCCATCTACTGCTCATTTGAGGACTGAGCATCCAGAGCCCCTCCTATGTGGCCTCATGATTTCAGGCAGTGCTATAACCTATAGAAGTCAAGGGGAACTGAATCACCGAATCATAGAATACCTTGAGCTACAAGGAACCCACACCCCTGCCACCACACAAACCCAATGCCTGAGAGCTCCATCAGCTCGGGGCAACCATATTACTTCCTCCATGGCAATAGCCACTCTGCTGAGAAGTAACTTCCAAAGCAAAGACAACAAGACATAGTGAATGTTCTCTGCAATTTATTGAGAATGGCAACATCCCAAACAGAAGAAGAAGGGAAGTGGGGACAGTACATCTTGCCCATGTCACCAGGGGCAGGGCACACAAGAGCAAGCTTGATTCTCATTAGAAAAAGTCCTCTGGGCACCTGCGGCCACAGAAGGAGTCCCGTTTGACCCTCGTGTACCACCACCCATGACACAAGTGAATGGAAGCAACAGGATGTACTGCATGCAGAAGCACCCCAGGGCTACGGCCATCAGGACAGAGGAAGAAAGAGTGGTTTTATACACATTTGCCACAGGGTAGCCAGAAATGTACAACGCAGCAAGGAAGGCAGAGCGGTTCCTCCTTGAAATCAGCTCTCCGTACGGGGTATCCACGGGTGAGACTTTGCTCACGCTGTTATTTCTTCACTGGGTAGGAGGCTGCTGAGCAGTGTGTCACGGCCACCAAGTTCCCATGTTGGGGATGAGCCAGGTAGACCAGCTGGCTCATGCTGGCCGTGACAGACACAGTTTGTTTCATGGTGGGGTACCGGAGATGGATTTAAGGAGGCTGGGCTGCTGCCGGGGGAAGGGAGGAGATGCTTTGTTTCTTTCTCAGTCGGCCATCAGGGCTCAGAACCTCACTCCTGAAGACTTGACGGAGGTGGTTGTGACGCATCTCCGTGTGGAGGAGGATCCCCCACCAGAGCTGAAGTTGCCACCCCCGGAGCCGCACATCCTTCCACTTCCAGAGGAGAAGCCTCCGCTGTACATTCCTCCTCCCATTCCACAGCTGCCACCAGAGCTTCCACCTCCAAATCCTCCTCCTGATCCACATACACCTCCCATTCCTCCTCCCATTCCGCTGCCTCCGAATCCTCCTCCCATTCCACTGCCTCCAAATCCTCCTCCCATGCCGCTGCCTCCAAATCCTCCTCCCATGCCGCTGCCTCCAAATCCTCCTCCCATGCCTCCTCTTCCTCCAGAGATGGTGGTCCTGCCTACAACAGCTGGAAGAGACATAGTGGTTATACAAAGGCCAGTGAGCAGGCTTCCTCAGGTGAGATGCAGCCTACCACTGCTTTGCAGATACTTACAGACATTGACATTGGACATTCCGTCGTTGCACAGCCTATGAGAGGAAAAAGAAAGGGTTATTCTTCGAGAACATGCTAGTTTCCTTGGCTTAGAATACTCCAAGCTATATTATCTAGCTCTGTGTTCACTATTCTTTCTGATTTTCACAAATGTTCCTAAACAAAATGAGGAACGATGAACTATCATTGCAAGAAAAGTGGAAAAGTTATGTTTCTGGCTAAAACTACCTCAAATGTAATATATAAGGTTTATCACCAGAGGGATATGTAAAGACTTCAACTGCACATAACATGGTTTGTCAGGAAAGGTTAAGAAGACACAAATAAGCAATGTACCTGTCCTCCTCTCCTTCCAGCAGCTTCCTGTACATGGCAATCTCCACATCCAGGGCAATCTTGGTGTTCAGCATCTCCTGGTACTCCTTCAGCAGGCGAGCCAGCTCCTCCTTGTCCTTGCTCAGGGCACTTTCCAGCTCTTCCATTTTTGCCCTCGCATCCTTCAGGGCCATCTCACCCCTCTGCTCAGCCTCAGCAATGGCTGCCTGCAGCTGCTGGTTCTGAGGAAGGAGAAGGGCACCCTCTTAGATCACATTTTATTCTCGACCAAAAGTCCTCAAACCCAAACATGAAAGTTCAAGGATAAAAGACAGTGCTCTAGAGTAGTGGTAGAGTTAAAGAACACATTTTTCCCCAGAATCCAAAGTCATTATTTTTTACCCATTCAGATGATGACATCCAGTGAGACACCCTTCATCCCTACCTGCTTCTTCACAGCCTCAATCTCAGCACGCAGCCGCTGGATATTCCTGGTCAGCTCCTGGATCTCAGTCTTGGTGTTGCGCAGGCTGTCCCCGTGCCTTCCAACAGTGCTCTGCAGCTCCTCATACTGATGGCACAGGCATAGAAAACTCCATGAGACAACCAAACCAGAACCCAAAAGTCCCCTTGCCCCATTGCACAGAGACATCTGGCAGCAAGGAACCATCCCAGGTGTCATGGCTCTCCCCAGCTCACCCGGCTCTGGTACCAAGCCTCAGCTTCAGCCCTGCTGTTCTGGGCAATCTGCTCGTACTGGCGTCTGACCTCCTCGATGATGCTGTCCATGTCCAGGTGCCGGCTGTTGTCCATTGACACCACCACAGACAAGTCCCGGCTGATTGTCTGCATCTGAGCCAGTTCCTGCAACCAACACAGGAATAAACCTGAGCACAGGAGCAGAGGAACCCAAGGGATGCTCCACACACATCCCCATGGGTACCCGTCCACAGGCAAGGTCCTGAGCCACATCTCCCCTCCTCACCCTTGATCCAGACCAGCCCAGAAAAGGCTCCTACCTCCTCATAGATGGCCCTCAGGAAGTTAATTTCATCGGACAGAGCTCCCACCTTGGCTTCCAACTCCACCTTGGCCATGTAGGCATTGTCCACATCCTACAAGAAAGATCTCACTCTAGACCATGGCTTCTTCCCACCCTACGAGTGTCCAGCGAGCACTGCCTCCCACCTGAAGCCTTCTGTCCCAGAACTGCCCCCTCCCATCCTTCTGCCAACCTGTCCCCTGCACTCACCTTCTTCAGCACCACAAACTCATTCTCTGCAGCAGTGCGCCTGTTGATCTCTTCCTCATACCTGTAATAGAAGACAAGCCAGATGAGTCTCCTGCACGGCTCATCAAGCAGTGGTTGTTCCTCCTCTTTCCTCCACAGAACCCTTCTCTCACTCCTGGAGAGCCCCCAAGGAACGGGCACACATTGGATACGCCTCCAATTGCCCCAACTCTCCTGTCTTTTTGCTCTCTCCATCTCCGCACTTACTTGGTTTTGTACTCCTCCACATATTGGCGCATGTTCTGCAGTTCAGATTCCAGCTCTCCTCTCTGTCCCAGCAGAGACTCCAACCTCCTCTTTAGACCCTGGATGTAGTTCTCAAAGATGACATCCAGGTTCTTCCTGGGTCCTGAGGGCCCTTGTTGCTGCAGCAGCTCCCACTTGGTGGACAGAACCTTGTTCTGCTGCTCCAGGAATCGCACCTGAAAGCCCACAGAGGGTTGTGTGAGACCTCCACCTTGGGATCCCGGGGGACATCAGCCTCCTCAGACCTCCTGCTCTGCCAGGAAGCCATGGGCATTACCCACTGTGGCTAACTCAAGCTTTCAAGCTTCGAAAGTGCATGATGATTCACAACATTACTGTTTTTGAGGCCATTCTGACAATCTCATTACAGCCAAACTCTTTGCCAATTGGAAAAGTAACTTCCATTCTCTCCGCGATGTCAGTTTTGGACATTACTTTCATCTCAGGTGAAGCTGAGTCAATAAAGCAAGTACTGTCTCATTTATTGTTCTTCTGTTCTTCTCCAAAGATTGTCTTTCTTTAGTTTCTGTTTGAAATTAAATTCATCCAAGGTCACTGGAAATGTATTTAACACTGTTACATTTATAGGATTGGTTCCTTGAAAAGAAAGTGACACCAAATAGAACTACAGTAATGAGATCTCTTTAGGACATTTGAATACAAGACAATGACTTTACCCTGAATCACTACAAATTAAGCTGAAGAAATGACAGGGTAAGAGAACCTGCAGCATGTCCTGATGATGCTGCCTTTAATCCTCCATTAGCATGAGAACCCGTTTCATTGTTCAGTATTACTTAATAAGACCTGAATAGCAACTTCTTGCAAAGGCATCAGTCTTGCAGACTTTGTCAAGTAACATTAAACGTGACTGTATGGAAAGTACTCCCTTTGCACATACAGAAATCTGTTCAAAGCGCTCATCTCCTTGTAAGAGTGGTCCTAAGTTCTCACCTTGTCAATGAATGTGGCAAACTGGTTGTTAAGAGTCTTGATCTGCTCCTTCTCCTGGTTTTTCACTTGCTGGATCTGAGGATCGATCTCAACATGGACCGGCCGCAGGAGGCTTGAGTCAACGTGCACTGGTTGGATGCCTCCAGGGAAGCCAGGACCACCAAAGCCTCCCATTCCTCCTCCCATTCCTCCTCCCATTCCTCCTCCTATTCCTCCACCTATTCCTCCACCAATGCCACCCATTCCACCACCACCCATTCCTCCACCAATGCTACCTATTCCTCCTCCTATTCCTCCACCATAGCCACCCATTCCTCCTCCACCCATTCCTCTGCCCCAGCCACCCATTCCTCCTCCATAGCCACCCATTCTGCCTCCACTGCCATAACACCCACCAGCAGCAATCCCTCTGCTGCCACCCATGTTATGGAGGCTCCTGCTGCTGAAGCCTCCACACTGTCCACCACCTCCACCTCCCCTGGATGAGGAATACGAGCTGTAGCTGATCCTGCTTCTGCTGCCACCACCTCCTCCAAAGCCACCACCAATGGCAGAGCAAGAGCTGTAGCCCCTTCTACTCCCTCCTCCAAAGCTTCTACAGGCCGACTGCCGAGACATGGCTGCTTCTTCCGAGCAGAGTCAAAGTCAGGAAGAGTAGGAAGACCAACAGAGCTGTGCTGCTGAGGACAGATGTGGAGAGAAGAGTGCACAGCCTTCTCTGTCTCCACAGCTTCGGGCATTCCCTTTTATCTGCTCCTGGAGGTGGGCTGAAGCTCTTGGGTGTGAAGGTGGAAACCAGTTGATTATTTTCATCAGCATGGTGCTGTTGACAGATCCCCAGTGTAGCTTTACCTTATTTGGGCTTGCCTAGAAACACACCCTGCAATATAGAAGTGAATAAAAGAACATTGAAATAGGTCTCAGTGACTAAGTGGGCTCTCATAGGTTTATGACTTGCGGGAAACCATCTTGCATGGTAATGAACTTTTCTGCAGCCCCTCATTGGACTCCCAACCTTCTTTAATAGCTCCAAATAATTGCAGATATAGATCTTCCCAATCAAACCTTCATGGAAAGGAGAAGTTTTGATGAAATAACAGCTATAATATAGCTTTCACAACTCATCACACACACCCTAAATCTCCTTTTTATAGGTTAAATCGCCTTCGGCATATTAGAAGTTTCCCAATCCTCAATGGGAATTCGTGACACCAAAGTTTGAAGAGACTCAGCATATTCTCCCGCTAGGAAGGCATGGCATCTTGAGGTGGGAGTGCTGGTGCTTAGGATGGGAGTGTCTTCACCCTGCAGGTTAAATGCCCTCCCATTGATTCTCTTCAAATCCGAAGACATGAGCTGGGAGCTGGAAAGCTGGAGCAGAGAGGATGGCACACCATGCTCTGTTCTGCTCCTTTCCTGTGCTCATCTATCAGTGATGGAGAAGGACAACCCTGGGAGAAGGATGGGACACTTCATGGAGCTGATTGTGACCGAGGGCAGAGAGACAAGCACTACAGAAGCGGAAAGGCAGATTAATAATTCAAGCTGGCGAGGGCTTCCACCTGCTTTGGGCAATGATGCTGATCTCTTCCTTACTTGGTTATTTCCAATGATGAGACAACCAGTGAGGAAAAATGTTGTGGAATGGAAGGATTTCAACTCCTAAGGCATAATATATACTCTTATTTTTCAAGTTTCCCTTGGGGTAAGGTAAGAAGTGTACTCTATAGGACATCCTCGAAGGAAAGAGGCTGACTTTATATTTGCATGTGAATGAAGTTTACAACAGTTATTCCCAAAGTTCCAAATGAAGGATAGAAAATATAAAATAAAACAAATGTAGAAGTGTTTCAAAGAAACCAGGACACAGGCAATGGTTAAAGGGAGGCAGAGACCTGTAAATAGGGTTTTAAACACCTTCTGTGTGCATTGTCTGCCTGGATATCGGAAAGTACTTTGATTAATGTATGAAGTAAGTAATAACATTCACACTATTTCTGGTATGCAGCCAGGGCAAGTAATCAAGAAATGACAAAGAAAATATATATTAAAGACCTTCAAAAGATTTAAAACAACACTAAGTGTGAATCCAAGGCTGTTCAAATGATCTGAGTGTGAACATTAACATTCAGAATCACCGTTCAGACTTGGGCAATGAAGTGCTGTTTGAAAATATCACAGGTATCAGCCTTCAGCCACAGGCACTTCAAAGACTTGGGAAAATCAGCCCACAGAACAACATAAATGCTTCTGGATGTCACTGTGAGGGAGGATGCTGGGCACCAATCCCTTCATGCAATGGGACATGGGAGGGTAGGGAATGGTACACCCAAGGGAGTCAAGCAATGTTGGCCAAGGGTTCTCCAGCTGTCTGCAGCTCGCCCAGTGCCACAGGCTACAGCTGGAGAACGGGCACCATCCCAACACTGGGACAGGGACACTTTGCCTTCCAAGAGAACGGTCTTCTTCTTTGGTTGGTGTCCCCAGAGAAATGAAGGGGAACTTGGGGTTTGGTTGGGAGAAAGCAGGTTGTGTCTGCTCATGGCCTCCCTCCACGCTGCCAAATGCCATTGGGAGATGCTTTTCTCAGGTGGCAGCACGAGCTGCTTGTAACATCCCACACGGCAGCTCCACAACTGGGGGAAATGTGCTCACTCAGCCAAATGCCTGGGTGCTGACCACGCTCAGCTCATCCAGATAAGACGCCCAGATTGAGTCACTCTGACGTCTCCAGACAAGATGGGAAGATTATAGCAGAGCTGGAGTCGCATCAGCCTCCTCCAGGTGAAACTCGATAGGCAGCCTGGGCTCCAGCAATCCCTTCAGATCTCTTACACAAGGAGCCATGCACAGCACAGATGTCCACACAAAGCAAAGACCAGACTTGGCTGAGAAGCTGATGCTGAACCCAGCTGCAGACATCACCAACATACAGCTTTGGGTCCTGCACAGAATGAAGGTCCTGGCACAAAGCTCCGGAGGCAGCACAGGCAGAGATGCCGCCAGGGTTCCTCACTCAGATGATGAGACTGAAAAGAGACAGAGCTAAAATTAGGTACCAAAGCCACTGACACTTCACCAAGCCAAACCCAAAGTGCTCTTGGCAAAGGCCCAGCTGCTCAGAGGCGTTGCCTTCCCATCCTCTTCTTCTGGGGACAAACGGAGCTGTGTTCCCCAACTCCCCCACTGCTCCAAGGGATGAGAAGACCCCTCTAGAGACCCCACAGCCTTTTCCCATGGCCTGGAGTTGGTCTTGGGCTGCATCTCCTGACCCACTGCGGGGACACAGCAGCTCCCAGCAAGTCGCTGTGGGACTCCCACACCACTACTGAGAGCGGTTTCTGTCTCTTTGATCTCTGCTTGAGGTGCAGGAGCTGGAGCCCAGCTCAGATCAAACGCATCAGCATCCTGCCCACCCTGCTCCCCATCCCCTCCAGCTAGACCCAACCTCTCCCACTCACTCTATAAAGCAGACACACTGAGAGACTGACCCAACTTCTCAGACATCCCATTGGGATGAGCTGCCCATGGGTCAGGATGGACTGTCCCTCCCCAGCTGCTGGTCTCAAACACTGCTAGTGCTCATGGCCACCACCTCAAGTACCCAAGGCTCATTTCATGGTCAGCATCCACTTCTACTCTCACAGACATCTTCCAAGCTGCCCTCTCACTATTGCACACAGGGCCACTGGCATTTTCCCCACCCAACATGGCATGCATGTCTCATCCATGGGTAGATCTGATGGGGATGTGGTCAGCATGTTATCTTCATGGGAGGGGCTGACCAAACCAAGGGACCTCAGCCACTCCTCATATCCCTTGCTCACCCGGCCCTTCCCCATCTCTGTAGCCCTCTTTTGGGATCTCTCTGATAGTTTTATGTCCTTCTGACATCATGGTGCCCAGATTCTCACACCAGGTGACACCTCACCAGGCAGAGCCTATAAGCACTCAGCAGAAGAACAACCAAAGATCCCACCAGCTCACTTCTCCCATGGCTGTACTCATTCTGCTGAGAAGTAACTTCTAAAACAACGACAAGAAGACGTCACAAATGTTCTCTGCAATTTATTGAGAATGGCAATATCCCAAGGACATACAATGAACAGAAGAGGGAGGGAGGTGGGGACAGTACATCTTGCCCATGTCACCGGGGGCAGGGCACACAAGAGCAAGCTTGATTCTCATTAAAAAAAGTCCTCTGGGCACCTGCAGCCACAGAAGGAGTCCCGTTTGACCCTCGTGTACCACCACCCATGACACAAGTGAATGGAAGCAACAGGATGTACTGCATGCAGAAGCACCCCAGGGCTACGGCCATCAGGACAGAGGAAGAAAGAGTGGTTTTATACACATTTGCCACAGAGTAGCCAGAAATGTACAACGCAGCAAGGAAGGCAGAGCGGTTCCTCCTTGAAATCAGCTCTCCGTACGGGGTATCCACGGGTGAGACTTTGCTCACGCTGTTATTTCTTCACTGGGTAGGAGGCTGCTGAGCAGTGTGTCACGGCCACCAGGCTCCCATGTTGGGGATGAGCCAGGTAGACCAGCTGGCTCATGCTGGCCGTGACAGACACAGTTTGTTTCATGGTGGGGTACCGGAGATGGATTTAAGGAGGCTGGGCTGCTGCCGGGGGAAGGGAGGAGATGCTTTGTTTCTTTCTCAGTCGGCCGTCAGGGCTCAGAACCTCACTCCTGAAGACTTGACGGAGGTGGTTGTGACGCATCTCCGTATGGAGGAGGATCCCCCACCAGAGCTGAAGTTGCCACCCCCGGAGCCGCACATTCTTCCACTTCCAGAGGAGAAGCCTCCGCTGTACATTCCTCCTCCCATTCCACAGCTGCCACCGGAGCTTCCACCTCCAAATCCACCTCCGGATCCCATTCCTCCTCCCATTCCGCTGCCTCCGAATCCTCCTCCCATTCCGCTGCCTCCAAATCCTCCTCCCATGCCGCTGCCTCCGAATCCTCCTCCCATGCCTCCTCTTCCTCCAGAGATGGTGGTCCTGCCTACCACAGCTGGAAGAGACGCAGAGGTTACACATGGGACAACAGAAGGTTTTCTCAGTTGAGACTCAACCCACGACTCAACAGCCCACCAAACTTCTCAACCTAAGCGTACTTACAGACATTGATGTTGGACATTCCATCGTTGCACAGCCTGCAAAGAAAAAAAAGAGTACATTTTTGTTACCCAGTGAGTCATCTTAAATCCTTAGAACATTATTTTTATTATACCATCATACCCTCAAGAGATTATCTTTTATTTTATTGTCTATCTATTCCTGTTTCACATATGCTGTTGTCACTAAAGTATTTAAGGAGGGTAGCACTGATAATCCCTGTTCACAGCGAGGTTCTTCCAAACCTCAAGTTCTTTATGACACTTGCATATGACAGAATAAAGTTGATTTATGGATGAACTGGAACTAATTGGTCACAAGTTGCCCACCCTGATAACCTCAAACATAATCCAGGGTACAAATGGAAAATCAACCTTTTTTTACTGGGAAACACACTTTGAGATTGCACTATGACCCCAAAATTTGAGGGGTACCTCCCAGATTGCAAGACCCCCCTTCAGTCAAAGTTGAAATGCTCTACCTGTTTTCCTCTCCTTCCAGCAGCTTCCTGTACATGGCAATCTCCACATCCAGGGCAATCTTGGTGTTCAGCATCTCCTGGTACTCCTTCAGCAGGCGAGCCAGCTCCTCCTTGTCCTTGCTCAGAGCACCTTCCAGCTCTTCCATTTTCACTCTGGCATCCTTCAGAGCCATTTCACCTCTCTCCTCAGCCTCAGCAATAGCTGCCTGCAGCTGCTGGTTCTGAGGAAGAAGAAAGGTAGCTCCTCAGATCACATTTTGTCCCCTACCACCAGTCCTCAAACCCAGACTGGAAGAATCAAGGATAAAAGACAACACTCTACAAAGCCAATAGTGGTAGAGTTGAAGAACCCAGTTTAGTCCCACAGTCTAAAGCCAACATTTGAGCCCCACATCCCTACCTGCTTCTTCACAGCCTCAATCTCAGCACGCAGCCGCTGGATATTCCTGGTCAGCTCCTGGATCTCAATCTTGGTGTTGCGCAGGCTGTCCCCGTGCATCCCAGCTGTGCTCTGCAGTTGTTCATACTGATGGAACAGACACAAAGCAAACCTTCAGTGAATCATTCCTGATGCCTTGCCAAGACTTGTCTGCTTTTCTAGATATCATTCTGCTAAAAGAACCCATCTTGATGGTCAGTACAACTCTGATGCTCATCTCAATGTGAAGCATGTATCTGAGACTCAGTTACTATTGTTTCCCTCATTTTTGAACTCTGAGATCGATTTTAGTTACACTAACAACCATTCTTTGTATTCTAGAAAGCTACTTTGTCCTGGCATTTCCTAGCTAACTTATGCTGATGGTCTGGGCACGGTTCACCAGAGTGAGACACTGGACTTGTTATAAAGAGAGAGTCAGAACTTTCCCTGCGACTTCCTTGTACAGGCTCCAGTACTGCTGGCTTACAGACCTCACATGATTCATCTGCAATCTCCAGCCTCCTTGCAGGCTCCCTCAAGGGCTTCCCAGCTCACCTGGCTCTGGTACCAAGCCTCAGCTTCAGCTCTGCTGCTCTGGGCAATCTGCTCGTACTGGCGTCTGACCTCCTCGATGATGCTGTCCATGTCCAGGTGCCGGCTGTTGTCCATTGACACCACCACAGACAAGTCCCGGCTGATTGTCTGCATCTGAGCCAGTTCCTGAAACCAACACAAGAGTAAACCTGAGCGTGAGAGCAGAGGAACCCAAGGGATGCTCCACACACATCCCCATGGGTACCCGTCCACAGGCAAGGTCCTGAGCCACATCTCCCCTCCTCACCCTTGATACATCCCAGCCTAGGAAAGGCTCCTACCTCCTCATAGATGGCCCTCAGGAAGTTAATTTCATCGGTCAGACCTCCCACCTTGGCTTCCAACTCCACCTTGGCCATGTAGGCAGTGTCCACATCCTACAGGAAAGATCACATTTCCTCTTGGAAACAATAGTAACCACAGCATCTGCTCAGTGCTAATAGTAACAGCTCTGATAGCATTTCTCAGACATACAAGAAAGAAGAAACTTCAAAGAGCAGCCTACAGACAACACAATCTCCTTTGGATTTCCCACCCAAGAAGAAATCCCCCCAAAGCCCAGGCAAAGCTTAACATTCAAGCAATCAAACTGTGCCCATGACTCACCTTCTTGAGCACCACAAACTCGTTCTCAGCTGTTGTGCGCCTGTTGATCTCTTCCTCATACCTATGGAAAGTTAAAATACAAGCTGAGTTTCCTGAATTTTCTTGCCTAAGGCCACACAAAAGCAAAAAGAAATGCAAAATAAGAACGAATATAATATTTAGACTGACAAACCTACATTCATAATTACCACAAAGTGAACAAACGTGAAGGAAAATAACCAGCAAGGTGCAGGCTACCATTGCTGCCAGCTGCTTGCATTGCTCTCTGTGTTCTCATCTCTGTACTTACTTGTTTTTGTAATCCTCAACGTATTGCTGCATGTTCTGCAGCTCAGATTCCAGCTGTCCCCTCTGTGCCAGAATGGAGTCCAGCTGCCTCCTCAGACCCTGGATGTAGTTCTCAAAGATGATATCCAGGTTCTTCCTGGGTCCTGAGGGCCCTTGTTGCTGCAGCAGCTCCCACTTGGTGGACAGAACCTTGTTCTGCTGCTCCAGGAAGCGCACCTGAAAGCCAACACGTGGAGGATGCACACCATGTACAAAGAGTGGTCAGCTCTTTGTGTCATTATGCCAAAGGCTGTTGTTGAGTCAATTGCAAGACGAGGGAAAGGAGGAAATGTCCAAGTCATGTTCAAGTCAAGGGTGCAGCACCAACTCCAACACATTCCCTTATAGCAGGTAGCCTAGAAACATTAGTTTTCTAGTCCAAAATAAAGAAGATTGCATATTTGAAAACCAAGAGAGGGAAAAATAAGAAAAGCAACCCTACACTTGAGAATAATTACATAGGAGGGAGTTTGGAAAGGGAAGAGTGCAGAAGTGAAACCTGAAGAAGTTTGGAGGCGTTTAGCCTTGCAGGAATAACCTATTAGGTGAACCTGGTGCAACAGGCTAGATTAAAGCCCTGAAGATACAGCTTTGATCTCATCTGGAAGAGAGATTCTCATCTTTTCCATAGCAGTACTTGAGAAAAAGCTCTTCTTGAGCACCTTAGCCTGCCCATATTTAGCTCAAAAAGGAAGTTTCTGCAGAGCTTGGCAGCTCCTCCAAATTTTTGCCCTTAATTAATCCCAGTCCCACTCCCTCACCTTGTCAATGAAGGAGGCAAACTGATTGTTAAGAGTCTTGATCTGCTCCTTCTCCTGGTTTTTCACTTGCTGGATCTGGGGGTCGATCTCAACGTGGACTGGCTGTAGCAGGGTTGGGTCGACCTGCACGGGCTGAATGCCAGGGCCACCTCTACCAGGGCCACCAAAGCCAAAGCCTGGGCCACCGTAGCCGCCCATTCCTCCACCACCCATTCCTCCACCATAGCCACCCATTCCTCCACCAAAGCCGCCCATTCCACCACCACCACCACCCATTCCTCCACCAAAGCCGCCCATTCCTCCACCCATTCCTCCTCCATAGCTTCCTAGCCCTCCGTAGCCTCCACCAAAGCCACCCATTCTGCCTCCATAACCTCCACCACTGTAGCATCCACCCATGGCAATCCTTCCGCTGCTCCCCATGTTATGGAGGCTCCTGCTGCCAAAGCCTCCACAACGTCCACCACCTCCATATCCATATCCCCTGGACACAGAGTACGAGCTGTAGCTGCTCCTGCTTCTGCCACCACCTCCTCCAAAGCCACCGCCAATGGCGGAGCAAGAGCTGTAGCCCCTTCTGCTCCCTCCCCCAAAGCTTCTGCAGACAGACTGCCGAGACATGGCTGCTTCTTCCAAGTGGAGTCAAGATCAAGAGGAGGAGGAGGATGAATGGAGCTGGGCGGCGAGAAGATGAGTGCAAGGAGAAGGGAAGGAAGTCCCTCTGACTCGAGGGCAGTCAATGCACTCTTTTATCTGTTTCTGGAGGTGGGCTGGGTTTGCATGGGCGTGAAGGAGGAGACAGTTGCTGTCTTCATCAGCTTGGCGTGGTTTACAGATTTTCATCTTCAATTTGCCAAACATTGACCCTACCCAGAAACACACCCTACAATGCAGAAGAAAATTAAAAAAGATACAACCATGTCTACCAAAGGGCAGCGCTCTGACTAAGAAACCATGTACTCCTGAGGCGCACTAACAGTCCCACTGTGACAGACGTGGCTTTCTTTCACCTTTCATCCATTGTGGTTGTTTCCCTGCTTACGTTTATCTTTATTTTCATCTTTCACTCCAAAGCCCCATGGCAGGCAAGCGCTGCGGCTCATGCCAAGTTGTAGCACAGCTTACACAATTCCCAAAACACACCTATGTTACACCCTTAGCCTTCTTTTTTACGTGGAAAATTGCCTTTGGCTTCGAGAAGTAGTTTCTCAATCCAGAGCCAGGGCTCAGCAAATTGCATTTTGATGAGGCTTTGCATCTTTTCGATAAATAAAACCCTACTGGAGTGGAGATGCCATGGCAATGGCTGGAGTTGGAAATTCACCCGCTGTCGGGCGAAGCTCTCACTGAACACTGCAGCCTTTGTGACAAGACAGCCTCTGCATCCATGGAGAAATGCCAATGGGAAACCCCCTTAGGGCTCTCCAAAGGCTTCAGGAAGTGACTGACCATGAGAAGAGCAAGGGAAAACCTCAGCAAGTCAGCTGCTACCGCGGGAAGTGTGGACAGACGGGCGGACAGCCCTGAGAACAGGCGGAGAGAAGGAGGCATGCAAAACGAGCTGCCCACATAATGAATGCTGCAACTGCTGACATGCAATTAGCGAGGCAGAGGATGCTAAACAGCTCACCTTGTTTGTAGACACATAAAATGGAGAGAACAGAGCGCACAATAACTTTCACTGGAGGAAACGCATGCTTTTCAACTACCTGGCTTCCTTTGGCATTTATATGCAAATATATTTTTGGCAGACAGGTAGAATGGTGTGAGCTGTGTTGAGCCCTCTGTTATGAACATGGGAAGGTGTCTTTTTTTTTAGCTTACCTAAAGCAGGATTTTAGAAAGGTGGAAGTTTACCAACACGCTCCATTTTTTTTATGTTGGTAGCAAGGGGGATTTAGTTTACAAGATAAACCTGCAGAAATACTACTGAGCAAGCACCGTGCACTGGGGAGTTGGACCAGATGACTTTGAAGGCTCCCTTCCAACTCAAACAATGCTGTGATTCTATTTATTCTACAGCTTTTCCTTATGGAAACCCAGTTACCAAACATTTCTTCTCTCATATATCAAAGTTTTACTAAGCAGTTCGTTTTCCCCATGAGTTTTCCATAGTCCCCAGCAGTAGAGGAATCAGAGTGATCATTTCAAAGCCACTGAGGACATTTTGAAGCCCCAGACTCGTTGTGGCTATTTGGGCATCTAACTGTGCTGTCTAACAAGACTCTCCGAAGTTCCCATGCGACACAAGCAATTAGGCACTTCTTGAAAATCCACACCAGCAACTCCTGATATCTCCAGTTGTTTGAATAGCTCCAGAAATATCACCCAGACACCTATTTCCAAAAGCACCTGGGGCATCCAGGCTGTGCTTGACGTGCGGTTAGACCGGCACTGCCACCAAACCCTGACTGACCCTATGGGTGTGCTCATCCCACCCCGGTGCACGCGGCACGGCTCGGGGAGCACATCCAGCTCCCAGCTCCTCTATAGGGCAGGGAGAACAGGGCTCAGTTCTTGTTCCCAGTAGTGTGCGTGGGTCAGAGCCACGTGGCATGGGGACCCCATGGACAGTAAGCTGCTTGGGTTTGTCTCTGAGTTTGGAGGGTTCAAAGCAGGACTTCCATCTCAAGGCTTGGATGACACTGGGGACCCAATGTGTGCTGCAGTGGAGAAGGGAGTTGTAGTCAGGCCACTGCCTAGAGGAGTGGCTGGGTCAACCTCCAAAGAGGTGTTCAAGAACAGCGGAGATGTGGCACTGAGGGACATGTCAGTGGGCATGGTGGGATGGGCTGGGGTTGGACTGGATGGCCTAGTGACAAACCATTGGTGATAGATGGTTGGACTGGATGATCTTGTAGGCCTTTACCAAACTTGGTCATTCTATGATTATATGACCCTAGAGGTCTTGTCCAACTTTCACGATTCTACAAGTGGGCATGATGGGGATGGGTTGATGGTTAGATTGGATGACCTTTGAGGTCTTTTCCAACCTTAATGACTATATGATGTATCAGTCAAACTCAGCAGGGTTCTGAAGGCTGCTGTGAACACAAGGCTGTTGCGCTGCAATCACCTCCATGCACATGCACCTACATTTAGCATCAGGCTGATTTCTTCCCTCGCGTCCCTTTGGATTGCCAAACGCACGGTTGCGTGGCTCCTTTCTCCTCCTGCAGGCAGGACAACGTGATTGGGAGGTTTCAGTTTCCCAGCAGCTCCTAGCAGGAGATTTGTTAAGTCAGCACAATGCTCCCGGCCCAAGCACATGGTTAGATAACACCCTCATTGAGTCACCGCCTCATCTCTGGCCAGGTTTGGGAAATCAGGCAGGGATTTGGGTATCGACGCCGTCATGAGCTCAAACACAACATGTGGATCGGGATCCAATGGTCTTCAGTGACATGGCTGTGCCCAAAAGGATGGCACGAAGTGGTGGAGAGGATGCTCAGTGTTTGTGTGCTTGGACAGGAGCTGCATGGAACTGGGGAGAGCAGGAGGACAAGCTGAGCTGAGCACTAAAACCCCTCATGTTCAGTAAATCGTCGACATCTCAGCACTCTCTTCTCGCAAGCATGCTCTGAAAGAGATTATTAACGTGGAGGGCAAGCTCAATGAAATTAAACAAGGCTTCTTTCAGGTCAAGCAAAGTTCTTGCAGCTCCAACAAAAGGCAGAAACTGTTGTGACTCAGTCCAGCCCAGGAAAATCCTCCCCTAATTGCTGCTGCAAACAAAAGAACAAAAGAAAAATGCTTTCTGGTGTCTGTTTGTTTTAAGCCTCTGTACACATCCCGAAGCCCTGTCAAGAGTCAATCATGGAGGCAAGCTTACACAGAGGGCAGCGATGTCTTTTCATTCAACACCTTCCCAAGTCTCTCTGCAACCTCCCAGAGCATTCACCATTGCCCAGGCAACGTCCCCATCCAAGCAGCTACACGCCTTTGCTGGTTGCAGTATCTCCAGCTGTAGGAGCAGGGAGCGAAGCACGGTGACTCATCGTCTGTGGTTGACCAGAGATGTGACTCAAGGTCTCCTGAGCAAGAGGTGAAACCACACTGAGTGATTCTGGCTCTACATTAGCAGCTCGTAAGCAATATTTCACTGCTGGGAGAGGGATGGGCTGCAGCAGCGTGTGATGCTCCCTGTCCTCAGAGGCTGGAACCTCATGCCCAAGCGTGGCCCCATCTAACACAGAACAGTAGCAAATCACACTAATAATCCAGAGGACAGCCACCCTTCCCCCATTCCCTGCAGGATACTCCAACAGAGCTCAGCTGGCAGAACCAGAGGGAGGTGCCCACCTCCGCCCTCATGAGGACCTCTGGAGGTGGGAAGGTGGAGGTGGAGGCTGCATACTTCACCCAGTGGTCAGGCACAGGTGGAGCTGGTGTTGACTCTGATCCATGAGGATTCATTCCAATTTGGAATTACAGAATCAAAGAATCATACAGTGTTCCATGTTGGAAGGGACCCACAAGGATCAGAGTCCAAATCACGGCCCCACAACACACCAAACTGGGAGCGATGTCCCAGTGCTACCTGAGCTCTGGCAGCTTGGGGCCATGCCCTCCAGCCTCTGGGGCAAAGCCTTTCCCTCACCCCCACCTGACCCTCCGAAGACAAATCTCTATGCCATTCCCTCGGGTCCTGTTGTTGAGAGCAGAGCTCAGTGCTGCCTCTCTGCTCCTAAGAGGAACTGTAGGGCCATGAGGTTCTATAGGCCATGATGGGCTGTAGGTCATGAGGAGCTATTGGACCACCATGAGGCCTCCCCCCAGCACAGGGCAGAGTGGGACAGCCTTTCCCTCACCCAACTGGGGACATCCTATGACTCTACAGACACCATCACAGGGACCCCATGGGAGTGCAGCATCTGCTGACATCTCCAACTGCAATCCCTAATAGGGCAGGAGAAAGTCAGGACGGCTTTCAGGCCTCAGCAGAAGAGCAGTCTTGCTGCAACACGAAAATAGCTGCACATAAAGAAAACCACACGGGTGTACTGCCTCTAGTGTTTATTGGGGTATGGCACATGCCAAAGGAGAAAGGCTTAAGCAAACAAGCACCAGTGTTCTCACAATCAGAATAAAAAGGCAAAGCCCAAACAGAGGTGAGCAGAACCAGAGCCACTGCAGCACATCAGGGTCCCATGGGAGACCTCGAGGGCTGTACAGCCCATCCACCCACCCCAGTGTTGTGTGTGGGGTTGTGCTTTGTGGCTGTGGGCTTTGGGATGGGGTGTCCTTCCAACGCCAGCTCCGTGCAGCAGCTTTATGGTGTCTCAAGGAGGAGGTTGGTGAAGCCAGAGGTTCCCAAGCCATCTGCAGAGCGTCTCAGTCACTGCGGTGGATGAAGCCTGCCGCTCTTTTCCCACGTGGTGCCCAAAGGGAGGGCTGTGCACGGCGGTGGGGTGGTGGTCCTCGTGATGTTTGCTTCCTTTCTCCTTTGGGTGCCGGGGATGGGGGGAGCTCTCTGCCCTACTGCCTCCGGGTGGACACCGAGCTGCTCTTCAGAATGCCGCCGGAACCGACCACGACGGAGCTGCCCGCTCCGGAGCCGAATCCTCCCCCTCCCAGGCTGTAGCAGAAGCCGGCACCGCCTGTGCTGCAGCTGCCCCTCCCGCTCCCAGCGCCGAATCCCAATCCTCCTCCTCCAAGGCAGAGACCGCCGCCATATCCACCTCCTATGGAGCTGCTGCCGCCCACCACAGCTGCGGGGACATGGGAAGGTGTGAGGTTACCACTGGCTGAGCCAGGGAGCGCAGGGAGCAGGGGCAGGCTGGTACTTACAGATGCTCACGTTGCTCTGGCACTCCCCAGACATCCTGCAAGGAAAAGAGATGGAGCATCAGCACCGCACCAGCAGCTTGGGTCCATCAAGCTCCATAGGACCACGGTGGACGGCAGTGCTATTGATGCCTTAACAGAAGATGCGCTGCTCTGCATCCTTCCCATTGACTTAGCAGGAGGTGATCCACCCATATCTTCACCCACCTGCACTCCTCGCCCTCCAGCAGCTTCCTGTAGGTGGCAATCTCAATGTCCAGGGCCAGCTTGACGTTCATCAGCTCCTGGTACTCGCGCAGCTGCTGGGCCAGGTCTGCCTTGGCTTTCTTCAGGGCTGTCTCCAGCTCTGTCAGCTTATCCTTGGCATCCTTCAGGGCCAGCTCACCACGCTGCTCAGCGTCCGCGATGGAGCTCTGAATGGTCTCACACTGCAGGACAAGGACAGGGATGCAGTGTGTTCAGCAGAGACCACCGTAGCACTCTGTGCTCTCATCACCTGGCTCAGCTGTTCCCAAACAGCTCAGACCAGGACACAGCTCCGAGGGGATGTACGAGGATCTCACACCCATTCCCCATAACATAACACCCCTACCTGCTTCTTCACGTTCTCAATCTCAGCCCGCAGCCTCTGGATCACGCGGTTGAGCTCGGAGATCTCAATCTTGGTATCCCTCAGACTGTCTCCATGTTTCCCTGCAGTGACCTGCAGCTCCTCGAACTGATGGGCAGGGAACAGAAGAGTTCATCAGGGGTGGTATGAGGCCTCCTTGGATCTCCCCACACCAGGAGCATTCAGCTCCACCATCACCATGCAGACAGCCCTCACCTTGCACTTGTACCAGGTCTCAGCCTCCAGCCTGCTGCGGTTGGCGATCTCCTCATACTGTGCCTTCACCTCAGCGATGATGCTGTCCAGGTCCAGGTTGCGGTTGTTGTCCATGCAAAGCACCACGGAGGTGTCAGAAACAGTCTTCTGCATCTGGGCCAGCTCCTGCAATTCACACCAGCATTGTTTTGAGCCCTGCTAGGACACTTTCCCCATCTTCCATCCCATTCTGCCACACACTCACCGCTTCATAGAGGCTCCTCAGGAAGTTCATCTCATCTGCCAGAGAGTCCAACTTGGCCTGAAGCTCCACTTTGTTCATGTAGACACCATCCACATCCTGCAGCAGAAATGAGGGCTGAAAGCCTTCCCCTGATGCACACAGTCGAGCCCCATAAGTCAGTGTTGTGCTGCTCCATTCCCGCAGCACACAGCTCTGGGTACCCTGGGTTCAATCTGAGCCCCACCAATGCAAAGCTCTGCTGAGAACCAGGCAGAAGTTCGTATAAAGTCATTAAAAGTGGGAATGTGCTTAGAAAACACACGGAAAGGTGAAAATTCAGACATGCGGATGTTTTGCTCCAGGGAGGAGGAGCAGCAACTCCCATCAGACTCCCCCTCTGCCATGGGAGGTTTCTCCTGCCTTCAGCTCTCCTTATTCTAACAAGGAACAAGTTTAATTAAAGCCTGCCCTTTGTGCCTGCTCACACGCACACACTTGGGCTGCCCAGAGCTTTACCTTCTTTAGGAGCACAAAGTCGTTCTCCGCAGCTGTCCTTTTGTTGATTTCCTCTTCATACCTGTTGGGGATAATGAGGGAGATTCAGTCTCTGTTTATTTTGGCTCCTGCTCCACTGCTGGTGGCTGCTGGCCTCGGAGCGATGGGTGCAGCAAAACCAGAGGCGCTGTGAGCAGAATGTGGCCAAGCAAAAGTGGGGCTCCATCCTGCATGAGCCCTGGAACCTCCCATCGCAAACCTCCCCACCCTGCTGCCTCCATGAGGAGACCTGTTGGCCATCACGGCCATGGCACAGGACCTTACAGACATGGAACTGCTGGAGTTTGGTTCTCTTAATGGTCATCCCATCCACCACCCTGCAATGGAGAGGGAATGTCCGTGGCACCTGCACACTGCAGAGCACGGAGCAATGGAGGTCACCTCCAGAACCACATCACCTCCCATCCTGCGGCCTCAGCAGAAATTGAGCAAGGCAAGGGATCAGGTTGTTCCCAAATCTGGGTTATCTGCAGCTTATCAGCTGAGACATTTCTCCATCTTTGCTCTTCTGGTGGAGCAAAGGAACCTCATCACACCAGGATAATAATTAATCCCCCTCCCATCAGCGTTCCAAAGAGCCATCTAAGTAAGCTTCAAACTATGAAGGAAATTATTGTAAGGAATCCATGAGGAAATTATAGTGGGATTTAGCAACTGCTCTTAATTGCTTCATTAAATCATAATGTCACGGATTCTCGAGTGGGGAAAGGCAAACAGCAGAAGATCCTGCGCTGGTGACAACCGCAGTTCACACAACAATGGGTGCTGGGGCACACCTCGAGAAACCACCGCCTGCTGTCAGAGCTCAGAGCTGCTGCAGCTTCCTCATAGCACCGATGGTTGCAACAAGCGAAACACTGCCAATTCCCATCATCCTTTTCTGACCGCTCAAAGTAAGTCCTTACTCCTATTCTTTAACGCCACTTGCTACCCGAAAGAATTTAAAGCAAAATAGAAGTGGCAAAAATAAAAGGTCTCCAAACAATCTGCTTTGCGCAGCTGGTGAAATCAGCCAAAGCTCAGCCATTGCTAGGAATGAATCCAGAATAAATCCATTCGGTCCCGGATTTGGGGACATCCCTAGAGCTGCCCAGCACTGCCAAGCCCTGCGCCAGCACCACGAGCCACGCACTTGGTCTTGTAGTCCTCCACCATGTCCTGGAAGCTCTTCAGCTCTGACTCCAGCTGGATCTTCTCGCTGGAGAGGCTGTCCAGCTGCTTCCTCAGCCCACTGATGTAGGCTTCGAAACATGGGTCCAGGCTCCTGGTGATCGTGGTGGGGCTTTGCTCCTGCAGGAGCTTCCATTTGGTCTCCAGGACTTTGTTCTGCTGTTCTAGGAATCTCACCTGTATAACGACAAGGGTGGACAGAGGAAAAGTCAGACTGTTCCTCAAAGCATCTCTGTTGTTTGTTTGCCTGCCCTGCCTACATTTAATGAGTTCAGCCCTTCTGTCTGTTCTCACCTCCTCTCCAAAAACTCCCCATCCTCCCCCAGAGTCCCACTAGTGAGATGGGGAACCCATCCTCATGGCAGTGGGTGACTTTTCCTTTCCCATCCCACAGGATCTAAACAGGACAAATGTGCTGAGCTCTGTCACTCCAGTGCTTTCTCCTTCATGATGAGTTTGGGCTACAGACACAGGGATGAAACACCCAATGGCCCACAGGTGGAGGGGAGCAACCTTCTCTGAGGATGTTCTGCATGCTGCTGCATGGCCCCCCAGGTTAACACCAGTGTCATGGCCTCCAAATCGAGGATCCCATTCCTGCTATCCTCCAGCACCTTGGGATTATTGCTTCTCCTGACCCTGCTGCCTCCTTTCTGCCTGCACAGCTCTGGGGCAGTGCCGGGCCCACTGCTCTCTCTGTGCCCATCTCACAAGCCAGCAAGGTTCAGCCTCATCCCAGACCCAGCTCTTACCTTGTCAATGAAGGAGGCGAATTTGTTGTTGAGGGTCTTCAGCTCCTCCCTCTCCTGTGTCCGCACCTTCTGGATCTCGGGGTCAATCTCCAGGTGCAGTGGGGCCAGCAGGCTCTGGTTGATGGTCACCTCCCTGATGCCGCCCGGTGGGCACTGGGCGAAGCCCCCAACCCCACAATCAAGCCCTCCACCGAAGCCACCAAAACCACCACCGAAGCCGCATCCGGCCCCATTACCAAACCCAATCCCATTGCCAACACCATAGCCAAAGCCTGGGCCGCCAGCCCCAAACCCTCTGCAGATGCCTCCGGCTCCAAATCCTCCCAGAGCGGTGCTCTTGCTCCCTCCCAGGCAATAGAGGCTGCGGCTGCTGAAGCCCCCGGCGTTGCCAGCAGAACCCCGGCATCCTCGGGTCACCGTGCTGAAGGTGACCTTGTTCTTCCCTCCTAAGCAAGCAGAGCTGGAGCTGAACCCCTTCTTGAAAGCGGACGACTGACGAGACATGGTGAGAGGTTTGTGGTAGGAGAGGAGAGCTGAGTGGTGTCCAGAGGAGAAAGAAGCTCTGTCCTGTAAGCACAGTGCCTGAACAACCCTTTTTATGCTCGGAGGGAGTTGGCCGGCTGTCAGGGGAGTGGAGATGTGATTTTTTACTCTTTGAATGGTTTTAGGTGTGCTTGGAACCATGCCCTCCCCCCCTCCTCTCTGCCTTCCCCATGACCTGCCTCAAAACACTCCCTAGATAGCTCAGAAAGTAAAACAAATCTATTGTTGGTGTTGGAAACACATCGTCAAATCAGATTTCCTGAGCTGGTGCTGTCAACCCATCACAGGCCCTTCTATAGTTCTTCTGGCAGTGACAAAGCACTACAAGCTGCTTGACGTGTTACACCCTCCAGGGAGACCCCTGCCTTGGCTCCATTACTCATTGGGAGCCACACGGCAGGTGCTTGGTTGGCTGAATGTGGACAAAAACCTGGTTTCCCAATCACAGCCCCACATGCCATGCACTCCTGTTCAACTTTACGCTCCGGTTCGACTCGGTTTGGCCAAATCTGTTTCACAACTGAGGGAGGGAGCCCAGCGAGGCTTAGTCTTAGGGTTATAACCAGCTTTGTGTCAATAGGGGAGTTTCTAGAAGGTCTTGAAGGGTTTCTAGAAGGTTGGACCTCTCTGACTGTGGCTTACTGAGCCCACATGGGGGTTGCAGGGCTCAAAACATCTCGGTGTTTCCATGTAACCCTCACCCTACACCTTCGCCTTCCATCATAGGGTTGAGGTGTCGTTACCAGCTAACGAGCTATGGCCATGCCAAGGGTTTCCAGTTCCCCAATGGGGATCGTGCCAAGACCAGAGGTGTTTTGAGGTGTCTCTGGGTTCCCCACAAAGCAAACAGCCCTTTGGGGACGAGCAGGACAGAATCCAGCAGCCATCCAACTTCACAGATGACCTCCAAAGATCTCCTCAAAGCGTGCCCAACACACACCATTCCACGGTTATGGGATAGAAGGGGCAGAAAATGGGCATGGGGGCTTTGAAGTCCCTCTGATCCTTCTTCCACCTTCCCTGGTGGAAGGGAGCCAAGGCTGGAGCCGTGTTTCCAGCAGGAACATTGTAAAAGGCTGCTGGGTTCCTTCCCTGTGGGTCCATCATCAGCCACATTCTGTCCACGCTGCCACCACCCGCCGGCTGCCATCGCCCGTCAGCACGCTCTCATTGTTCTAACACATCCAGCTTAATTGCTTAACTGCTTTTAATTTATATTTTAATTGGTGGAGGTGTCTGAAGGTGCCATCAAACCCCGGATCCCCGCTTATCCTGCCATTAAAAGGAAAAGAAAAGAGGACTTCCCCCCCTAAACCACAAGGTGCAGCTGCAGCCGTGACGACAAAAGCCAGCTTCGCACGGCACACTCTGTAATTATCTTTTATTGGAGACACTCGTGGGAGAGGTTTGTGGAACCAGTTCCAGGTCAGGGCCTGTTCCCTCTCTGCTTTTCACCTGAAAGCATGCAAATCTGGGTCCGGGAGTGGAACTGAACCATCTCTGCGGAGGAATTAGGATGGAAGGAGCACTTCTTCTCCATTTCCAAAGCCCAAAGGGGATCTGCACTGCATGGAGAAGCTGCTGAGCTCTGCACCCCACAGCCACCACCCTCTGAGCAGAGCTTTGGGCTCCCCAGTTCCCCGGGGACACCCTGAGGTGTCTTTGTCAAAGGCGGTGGCAGCTGCATCTCCTCCACCTTTATGCAACCGGCGGAGAAACCGAGTGAACCTGTTGGAGCCCGGCGCAGCTCCCAGGGTGGCTGTGCCAGCGGTGCCTGGCATGCAGTGCTGGCTCTGAGCCCCATCTGGATGCTTGCCCAAGAAACACAGGGCCCAGCGGGTGCATTGCTACGCCCATGAGGTGCTGGCACTCCTTCAGGGTGGGAGATGCCAGTTGAGGGGAAGGGGCTGCAACTGCACTGCTGAGGGGAGCTTTGGGTTGCCCTGGAGGTGGCCTTGCTGTGTTCCCCTCTGTTTTCTTCTCTGTGGGCTTGGGGAGGACTGTAGGGCCATGAGGGGCTGTGGGGTCTTGGGGGCATTTGTGGCAGTGCCATGTCTGTGACAATACAATGGAGACAAGACTTTCCACAGCCAACAAACGTGGACACTCCTTCAGAACAGCACCCCAGGCTCCTTTCCTATACCCCAAACCAGGCTACATCGAGTCACCACCGGGTTCAGAGCCATGTGTTCCCATCACAAGCCTGGGGGTTCCCAACAGCAGCCAGCAGATGCCATCCCACCACACAACACCATGACCTCATGCAGCCACCTCCAGCAGGACTTACTCCTCCACCATGGGACAAAGAACAACCCCCTGCATTCTGCCCGTGCATGAAGGTTTTGCTCAGCCCAGCTTAGACAACAGTCAGGCTCAGGCCAGGAGGCTGTTGCCATGGGAAGATACAAACAACTGACTGATTTCCAGCCCTTCTGGAGTCCAGAGGTGGAAATCCTGAGCCAGAGGTTCCACCACCCCAGCAATGCCCAGCGCTGCTCCAATTAGCGTGCAACCACCCTGTTTTTAATGTGCTCCTCATTCCCATCGAGCCCCATCACTGATAGAGGCCATGCCCAGCGCCCTGGGGTGACATTGTGAGGCTGGGACCCACGGACTCAGTGTGGCTCTTCTTCATGGGGACATGGAGATGATGCATCTTTGGGGCTCTGTGGAGGAGCAGGAGGTGACCATGATGGGATGGATCATTCCCAGGCAGGAATGCCAGCACTTTGGGACCTGGCTTTATCAAGGCTCTGGATCAAGGATCTGGATGCTATTTCCCAACTTTCCATGACTGATCCCAACGGGAGCTGGCAGGGTTCAGCATCTCACAGCTCCCATAGGGACCGCAGTGATGGAAGCCCCCCAGCTGCAGCTGGGACGTGGAGCCCTTCAGACCCATGGATGCTCCCCACAGCCCCAAGAAAGCTACTGGCAGGGAGGGGATGGAGCAGCAACTGGGCTCTCCAGTCTGGCTGCTTGCTGTCCCTGCATGCCCCCAGGGTGAGCCAGGTCTGGGATGCAAAGCAAGAGGAAGAAGGGGAGGAAGGAGCCGGAGTGGGCTGGAGAGCGCCTGGGGCTGCTCTGTGCTTTGATACCCAGTGTGGGGGGTGGGATGAGGGCAGGGAGGGGGTCTGTGTCCCTCTGCCCTACGCATGGAACCTCACATCACAGCACCCCTCAACCCCACAGTGGAAAGCAAGAGCTACGAGCCCAAATCCGCCCAGTTTCACCCCAAAGATGCGTTCTGGAGAGCAAAGCACCGCTCTGTCAAGCAGCGCGGACTCGCAATTAGTAAGCAGGTTAAATTGCAGGGCTGGGGCCCGAGCTGGGAATCAGTGAGCAGAAATAACAAGGTGGATCCCGAGCGAGATCAAAGGCTCCTATTGCAGAAGACAGCGGCACTCCTTGGGCCGTCCCCACTGCGTTGCGCACGGCGGAGCCCCGGGCTCTGCCTGCAATACCCAGCTGCTAACATAGCTCACAGGCAACACCTTCTTCTGGGAACCGTGGCCCTCCATCGGTGGCATCCATCAGGGCAACCGTTTTCTTTTGGTGACAGCGTGGGGTGCTTTGTGGCCATCGGTGGCACCGGAAAGCAGCCCCGGCTGCAGTGCAGAACGAACCCAGGGGGAATGGTGGGCAACTTCCAAAGCTCGGAGCCCAGCCACTGCCCCATAGAGAGAGCCCAGTGCCCCAACTGTGAGCATCCCCAAAGATGGGGGATGGATCTCCTGGCTCAGGACCTGCCGTTCTGTGAGCAGAGTCCCCAAAGTGGGGCCGATACGGAGCAGAGAGGGGCTGCACTGCACCAATGGGCAATGAGAGGATATGTGGCTGCACTGCTGCGTGGCTTTGCCTCCAGGATTTGGGGCAACTGAGATTATGAGGATGCTGTGGGACCTGGGGTTGGGGAGGGGGGGAGGTCTATTGGGATGGGGGAAGTCCAAAAGGAGCCAAATCCCCCCAGGAAATCTTCCCTAAGGGCTGGGAAGGGCACGAGGGGTGTGTGTGTGAAAATACAGACAGTGAGCTTTGGGCGGCTCCTGCCCCGCCACTAATTACAGGCAAAACCTCATCAGCAGGTCCCAGCTTGTTGCTGGCCCCGTGCCCCCCCGGCACACCCCAGCTGAGCCCCCCGCCACTGGCAGCAGCCTTCATTCCCCTATAGTGCCCTTCATTCCCCAGTAGTGCCCTTCATTCCCCTGTAGTGCCCTTCATTCCCCAATATGGCCTCTAATACCCCTTATTTCCCTGATCTTATTCCTATTTCCCCAATAATGCCTTCATTCCCTCAACAGTTCCTGTATTCCCCCAATATTGCCTCTAATACCCCAATATCACCCTTATTTCCCCAATATTGCCCTTATTTTCCCAATAGTGCCCTTATTTCCCCCAATATTGCCCTTAATTCCCCAATATTGCCCCAAACTCCCCAGTAGTGCCCTGATTTCCCCCACTGGGGTGAAACTGGGTCAGAAGAGGAGGAGGAGGGAGCAGCGTTGGGGTTCCCCCATCTAATTAGGTTGCAGTGTTGCAGAAAGGGTCCCCAAAATGCCATCCTGGGGTTTCCAGCATTGGGACCCCCAAGGGGGCACAGTTTTGTGGTGAAAGAGCATGCATAAATTTGGGTTCAGGGCTGGAAACTCCCTTTGCCAGTGCTGGGACAGCCCAAAAGGCTCTGCCCCCTCCAGGATCCATACACCCATGGGTGCTCATAGGGCCGGGCACGTCTGCCCATGAGTCAGCAGTACCTCCTGTGGGGTGAGGTCCTGGCATCACACCAGCATTAGGACATGGTGTCCCCAAATCTTGCTGTCCCTATGCATAACGTCCCTAAATCTCCATGTCCCTAAACCTCAGTGTCCCCAGGCTTTGGTGCCCCCAACCACTGGTGTCCCCATACCTCAGTATCCCCAAGCTTTGGGGTACCCAACCATTGGTGTCCCCAACCCCTGATGTCCCCAACTCTTGGTGTCCCCAAACCTCGCTGTCTCCAAGTTTAGCTGTCCCTAAACCTCCATGTCCCCAAGATTTGGTGCACCCAACCTTTAATGCCCCCAAACCTCATTGTCCCCAATCCTTGGCGTCCCCATTTGCTTTCTTGGGGGAAGACCTCAATAGAGCCAGACCTGAAGTGGGGGGAGGATGGGATGGTGGGGAAGAGGAGGGGTCAGGAGCTGGTGTTGGTGGGGGGGGTTCACAGCTCCACCTCACGTTGCTACCGCGCTCCTCTGCCGCCCCCCAGCGTCTGCAGCCCCAAAATTCACCCTAAATTGAGGCTGGACTGAGGTTTGCTGCGTGGGGGGGGGGGGGGGGGGGGGGGAAGGTAGGAGTTATGGATAGGGGAGTCTTGGGGGGGGGGGGGGTGAAGGGGGCTTCCCAAGGGCACCCAGTGCTCTCAGCTCGTCCAATCCCATTGTCCCGCTGCATCCCGGGGGGAATTCTAAGCATCGACTCCCCCCCCAAAAAGCTTCCCATGGGGTCAAGGTCACTCCTAAAGGCACGGACCCCCCCTCCAGGAGTCCACAGAGGTCCCCCGGAGCTATGGGGTGCTGGAGGTGGCTCTGGGGGGGGTCATGAGGCTCCGAACCCCCCCATATCCCGGCTCTGCACCCCCCCGTCGGTAATTGTGGCCATGTTTGCGGTGTGGACAGAAGGTGTCACCATCGTACCAGGAATGGAGCCCATATCCCAACTCAACGGTGGGGGCACCTCAAATAGCCCCCACCTCCCCCAGAAATAAGCCCACCCCCGAGAGCAGGTGGGGCACGACCCCCAGCACTATCCCATACGAGCCAGTAGAGAATCCAAAATCCTTAACCCCACCCAACCTGAAATCCCCCCTTGCCCCAAAAATCAAGGAATTTGCCCCAAAAATGTGCCCCAAAGTTTGCAAATCCCAAGATGTTGCTCCCCCCCCCCCCCTCCCCCCCCCCCCTCCCCCCCCCCGCCCCGGATGGATCCTGGTACCCCAAAACCCGACATTTTGGGTTGGAATTTGGGATATTGGGCACCCCAAAATGGGTCCTGGTACCCCCAGATGGACAATGGATCCCCGAACCCTGACACCCCCCTGGGTGGGTCTTGATAGTCCAAAATGGGTCCTGATGACCCCCATGGTGGACAATAGCATTCAGAGAACCCTGGTGCCCCCAGGCAGATCCTGGCAGCTCAAAACAGATCCTGACACCTGAGGATGGGTCCTGACACCCCAAAACATCGCCTCCCCCCCTCCTGGACACCACCAGCCTCATCCTGGGGGATGCCTCCCCCCTCCAGACCCCCCCATTGTTGCCCCTATTTTCCCCCCCAATCCCCTCCCGTCCCCAGGTGGACACAGTCACAGTTAGGGGTTTTATTGAGTTTATTAGGTTTATTGCAGGACCTCAACACCCCCCACCCATGCACCAGAGGTGTGAAGGGGGGACTCATCGGGTTGAGGGGCATCCCAATAGCCCCCACCCTATCCTGTAGCTTGGATAGACACAGGGAGACAGGGGACAGACGGACGGACAGCAGGGCTCTGGCTCAGGGCGCTGGGGCAGAACAAGGAGAGGCTCCCAGGGGGCTGCATTCCTTATGGGGTCTCCTATGGGGGGGGGGCTCAGTTGGTGAGGACATCGGCGCATTCAGACACCAGTTTGCCATCGCGGGTCTCGATCTTCTTGATGACGATGGCACGAGATTTGGGGACAGCTGCACTCTCCAGCACCGGGGGGGTCACGGTGTAACCTGCAGAGAAGGAGCTCCCAAAGCCCCCCCCGAATCCTCCTGCATAGAGAAAAGGGGGCAGGGGGTGGCGATGAGAGCTTGGCGGGGGGAATGGGGGCAATGAGTCCAACCCTTTTTGTTCCCCCCTATTTACCTGAGTATCCCGTGGTCCGGGTGTGGATGCTGAGGTTCTGCATTCCTGACTCCAACCTGGGGGAGAGTATGGGGAGGGATTTAGGGAGGTGGGGTGAGATGGAAGGATGGAAGGAAGGCAGGAGGGAGGGAGGGAGGGAGGGACTGGATGGATGATGGGTAGATGAATGCATTGGGGACACAGTGGTGTGGACATGGGCTGAGGATGGGAGATGGGCTTGGGATCTGGGGACACATGTTGGGGGCTCAGTTTAGGTCCAGGGCTTGGAGCAGCATAGGGGGACACAAGGGCTGAATTTGGGGTCAACAGCTGAGCGCTGCCCAGGCAACAGGGATGTGGTGTGGCCTCCATGACACAGGAGCAGCACCGTCCCACAGCATCCCATAGGACATGGGACACACTTATGGAGTCCCACTCTGGTGCAGCACCCACCTGCACTCCTCGCCCTCCAGCAGCTTCCTGTAGGTGGCAATCTCGATGTCCAGGGCCAGCTTGACGTTCATCAGCTCCTGGTACTCACGCAGCTGGCGGGCCAGGTCCTGCTTTGCCTTCTGCAGAGCTGACTCCAGTTCAGACATTTTGGCTCTGGCGTCCTTCAGGGCCATCTCCCCGCGCTCCTCTGCCTCTGCAATGGCCGTCTCCAGGGTGGCTCGCTGCATGGCAGGACAATGGAGCAGGAGGGGTTACCTTGCATGAGGGTTTGGGGAGCCCCTGGAGGAGGAGGAAGAGGAGGAGGAAGAAGAAGAAGAACAAGAGGAGGAGGAAGATGGAGAGGAAGAAGGAGAGGAGGAGGAAGAAAGGAGGAAGAAGAGCAGCAGGAGGAAAAGAAACAAGAGGAGGAAGAGGAGGGGGAGTGAGAGGAGGAAGAAGAGCAGGAGGAGGAAGAGGAGGAAGAAGTGGAGGAAAAGGGAGAGGATGAAGAAGAGGAGGAGGAAGAACAGGAGGAGGAAGAAGAAGAGGAAGAAGGAAAGGAGGAGGAGGAGGAAGAAGGAGGAGGAAGAAGGAGGAGGAAGAAAGAGGAGGAAGAAGGTCAGGCACAGTCAGGCAGGATCCAGACCTGGTTCTTGAGCACCTCGATCTCAGCCTGGATCCTCTGGATCATCCGGTTGAGCTCGCCGATCTCGCTGCGGGTGGTGCGCAGGTCGTCGTCATGTTTGCCGGCCGTCGTCTTCAGCTCCTCATACTGCAGGAGCACGAAGCAGGGTCAGTAAATCGGGGATGGGGGGTGGAGGGGGTGATAAAATGATCAACTTGTGGGACTCTGAAATGCCAGGATCCCTACAATCGTGAAACCACGGAGTTGTGGGACCACCAGATATGGGGATCCAGATACCGCGTGGTTGTGAGCTCACAGAGTGGTGTTCATGTGCAATCAGGGCATCGTGGGATCACAGACCCTAAACATCATGAACCCGTGGGATGCTGGAAATGGCTGAGACACAAAAATAATGGAATGCTGGAATCTCAGAGTCCTGAAACTGCGGAATCCCAACATCACGGAACCCCAGAATCTTGGCCCCATAAACCCACAGTGCAGCAGGGATGGGGGCAGCCCCATCAGCTCCTTTTGCTCCCAAAATCTGGGGCAAAGCAGCCGAGGCGAGCCCGTGCCCAAAGGAGTGCTTGGGGCCAGGGCTGCGTCACAGCGGGCCGGGCTGCGACTCGCCCACGCCGCAGACACCGCGAGCAGCGCCCGGCCCCGGGGCTGGGATGTGGGGCAAGGGTGGGAGCGTGGGGCTGGCGAGACGGGGGAGCGGGACGGGGAGCGGGATGGGGAGTCTGGGGCACGGGGCATCCCCAGGGCAGGGAGGGTCCTGGGGGGTGGAGAGTGTTGGGGGATGGGTGAGGGTCCTTGGGTCGGAGGTGAGCATTCTAAGTCATGGAGCATCCCAAGAGGTGAAGGATCCAAGGGGGAACAAGGGATGGAACAGTTGGGGGCATGGATGGTGTGACCCAGGGGATGGAGAGACACAGGGGATGCAACATTCCAGATCACGGATCTTCTCAAGGGATGGAGTATCCTTGGGGACAGAGCATTCCAAGTCATGGAGGATCCCAAGGGATGGAGACCCCCAAGGGATGGGGGATCCCAAGGGATGGAGAACCCCAAAGGGAGTGAAGGATCCCAAGGGATGGAGACTCCCAAGGGATGGAGGATCCAAAAGTGATGGAGGAGCATTCCAAGGGATCACTCCTCTTGGGGCACAGAGGACAGAATATCCTCTCAGGAAGAGAACATCTTGGGACACAACATCCCAAGGGATGGAACAGACAATCCCAGTAGATGGAGGATCCCAAAGAACAGAGCTGGGGTGGGCCTGGAGCATCCCCCCACCCCCAACCCCTCACCTTGCTCTGGTACCAGGTCTCAGCCTCCAGCCGGCTGCGGTTGGCGATGTCCTCATACTGTGCCTTCACCTCTGCGATGATGCTGTCCAGGTCCAGGCTGCGGTTGTTGTCCATGGAAAGCACCACGGAGGTGTCGGAGATCTGCGACTGCATCTCCCGCAGCTCCTGCAATGGGGACGGGGATGGGGCTGAGCTGGGGGAGCCACCCCCTGCCTGGTGTGGTTGTTCCCATGGGGAGGCTGCTGTGAAGCCCCCACCTCATCGTAGAACTGCCGTAGGAAGTTGATCTCATCTGTCAGACTCTCCAGCCGTGACTCCAGCTCCACTTTGCTCATGTATGCTTCATCCACATCCTGCAGCGCAGTAGCACTGGGTCAGCTCCCACTGCCCCCCAGCCCCATTGCCCCCAGCCCCATTAACCCCAGTCCCATCTGTCCCCAGTCTCATTAACCCCATCTCCGTTGCCCTCCAACCCCATTACCCCTGGACCCAGCACCTCCATCCCCACTGCCCCTCAGCCCCATTGCCCCGAGCCCCATTGTCCCCCATCCCCATTGCATTCCACCCCATCAGCCCCTAACCCCATCCCCCTCAGCTCTGTTGGCCCTGGCCCCATTGCCCTCCAGCTTCACTGCCCCTGTCTCCAAGACCTCCAGCCCCACTGCATCCCATCACCAGTACCCCCATTCCCAACGGCCCCATGATTCCTAGCCCCATCACCCCCAGTTTCATTGCCCCTTGGACCCATTACTGTCCCCAGCCCCACTGCCCCCTCACCTTTTTCAGCAGCACAAACTCATTTTCCTTCTCAGTGCGGTGATTGATCTCCTCCTCGTACCTGCAGGGTAGAGGTCTCGGTGTGGGGACACAGGGACACAGAGGGGCAAATACATGGGGGCATGGGATGTGGAAGGGATGGAGGACATGGAGAAATGGGGACATGGGAATGGGACACGGAAACAAGGGGACACGGGGTCATGGGGACTGGGGAAGAATGGGACAAGGGGAGGTGGAAACAGGGGGACAAAGGGACAATGGGACATGGGGACAGGGGGAGCCCCTTCCCAGAGCATTGGGCCAATGGGGTCAATCACCCCGTAAACCAAAGCAGTGCTGCTCAGAAGGGACAACCCGATCCCATCCCACTACCC
Source organism: Excalfactoria chinensis (assembly GCF_039878825.1). Lineage (NCBI taxonomy): Eukaryota > Metazoa > Chordata > Aves > Galliformes > Phasianidae > Excalfactoria > Excalfactoria chinensis. The sequence continues at coordinate 772,033 of NC_092852.1, forward strand.
GAGGGCCACCTGAGAGCCACTCAGCCGCCCCCCCCTCACTTGTTCTTGAAGTCCTCCACCAGGCCCTGCATGCTGCCCAGCTCAGCCTCCAGCCTCAGCCTCTCCTGGCCCAGCACCTCCAGCTCCCTCCTCAGGGTCTCCACGTAGCCCTCAAAAAGCCCCCGCAGGTCGCTGCGTTGTGGCTGCTGAGACTGCAGGAGACTCCATTTGGTCTCCAGCATCTTGTTCTGCTGCTCCAGGAACCGGACCTTGGAGAGAGGGGGGACACAAAGGGGTCACTGCGATGTGTGGGGTGTGGGGATGGGGGGGTGTGAAGGCATCGGATATGGGGACGTGGGGTTGTGGTTATATGGGGACATGGGGTCATGGAGATGTGGGGTCACAGGGGCATAGGATATAGGGACATGGGGATGTGGGAATTTGGGGATGGGGACACAGAGACCCGGGGATGTGAGTATATAGGGACATGGGGACACATGGGGGAGGTGGGCAGGTGTGTACATGGGGATGTGGGGTTGGGGACACTGGGATATGGGATGCAGGACACGTGGGAACATGGGGGTGCAGGGACTGATGGCAGCAGAGTGGGACAACAAAGGGACAATGGGACCGAAGGATGCCACCACCCCCTCAGGTTCCACCCCACCCCGCTCCCCACACCCCTGCTTTGCCACCCAGTCTGGTACTGGGATGGGAGTGTCCCCAAGGGGGACAGCAGGTCTCTGATGGGGTCACAGCGTCCCCAGCGGGGTCTAAAATGGGTCTAAAATGTGTGCAAAGGGATCAGCAGGTTCCAGAGGGGCACACAATGTCCCCAAGGGAATCTGTGTCCCCAATGAGTTCCAAACATCTTCAGGATGTCCCCAAGGCATTTAGAAGGTCCCAAGGGGAGAAAGAGGTCCCCAGGGGGGGTCCCCATGTCCCCAAGGGCCTCAGGATGTGTCTGAAGGAGCTTGAAGGTCCCCAAGGGACTCAGGGGGTCCCAGAGGATCCAAGGAGGTCCCCAAGGGGGGTCAGTAAGTCCCTAAGGTGGTCTTAATGTCCCCAAGGGGCTCAGGATGTCCCCTAAGGACTTCAATGTCCCCAGATGACTCAGGGGGCCTCCAAGGGGCTCAGAAGTCACCAAGAGGGTCACAATGTCCCCAATGTCCTTAAGGGGCCAAGGATGTCCCTAAGAGGGCCTTAATGTTCCCTCAATGGCCCTAAGGGGGATAGGGATGTTCCCAAAAGTGTCTCAACATCCCCAAGGGGCTCAAGGAGATCCCTAAGGGGCTCTGGAGTTCCCTAAGGGGGTCTCAATGTCCCAAAGGGCTTTCAATGCTCCTAAGGGGGCTCAGGATGTCCCCAGAAGTATTCCCAATATCCATGAGGAGGTCTCAATGTCTCCTAAAGAGCCTCAATGTCCCTAAGGGGGTCTCAGTGTCCCTAAGGGGTTCTTGATGCCCTTAAGGTGGTCTCAGTGTCCCCGAAAGGGTCTCAGTGTCCCCAAAAGGGTCTCAATGTCCCCAAGAGGGTCTCAGTGTCTCCCAGGGGGTTTCAATGTCCCTAAGGGGGCTGAGGATGTCCCCAGGGGGGTTTCTCAATGTCCCTACAGGTTCAGAATGCCCCCACAGTCTGGCAGCCACCTCCCACCCAACCACCAGGGGACTTCAGGGTCAACTGAGCTCAGGAAGCAGCTTTGACCCCCCCCCTCTCCTCCTCCCACCCGGCTGCCACCCCGACACAATGGGGTCAACTATGGGGTGGCCTCACCTTGTCGATGAAGGAAGCAAAGCGGTTGTTGAGGGTCTTGATCTGCTCCTTCTCCTCCTTGCGCACCTGCTGGATGTTGGGGTCAATCTCCAAGTTGAGGGGGGTCAGCAGGCTCTGGTTGACAGTGACGGCTGTGATGCCACCTCCAGGCACAGCCACGGGGCCCCGCTGCAGCCCCCCGACCCCAAAACGGCTCCCACTGAGGGTGCCAAAGGCTGAGGCTGAGCTCATCCTCACGGTGGGGCCAGCAGTGAAGGAGCGGGAGCTGAAGGATCGGATCGGGACGGCCGAGCTGCTCCGCACAGATTTCCTGGTGATGGTGACAGACATGGTGGGGTCGGGGGGCTGAGGTTGTAGGGTTGGAAGAAGGCCCGAGGAAGGTTGTAAGGTTGGGAGATGGGTGTAGGGTTGGAAGATGGTTAGAAGATGGTTGTAGGGTTGGAGGAAGGTTAGAAGAGGGTTGGAAGAAAGTTATAGGGTTGGAGGAAGGTTGTAGGATTGGGGGAAGGTTGGAAGGTTGTTGTAAGGTTGGAAGATGGTTGGTAGAAGGTTGGAAGGAGGTTGTTGTTGGGTTGGGACAAGTGTGGAAGATGTTTTTAGGGTTGGGAGAAGGTTGTAGGGGTGGAAGGTTGTAGGGTTGGAGGAAGGATGGAAAATGGTTGTAGGGTTGGAAGAAGGTTGGGAGATTTATAGGATTGGAAGAAGATCGGGAGGAGGTTGTAGTGCCGGAAGAAGGTTATAGGGTTGGAAGAAGGTTGGGATCAAGGTTTGGGAAGGCTGGAAGATGATTTGGAGAAGGGTTTTGGGAAAGGTTACAGGAGAGATTTGGGAATAGTGTCGGAGAGACGCGCTGCGCAGGAGGGAGGGAGCTGTGGGGCGGGCGATGGGCCGGGCTATGGGGCGGGCTGCGCCGTGGGGCTGCAGGAAGGGCCGCAGGACGGGTTGTGGGGCGGGCAGGAGGATGGCAGTGGGGTGGGTTGCAGGACAGGTTGCAGGATTGCGGTGCGGGTTGCAGGACGGGTTGTAGGATTGTGGTAGGGGTTGTAGGACAGGATGGGCCAGCTGTGGGGCGGGTGAGTGGGGCTGCATCCTGCCACCCAGGGGAGGAGCGCCGTGCTGCTCCGTTAACCCCTTCAGAACAGTTGCGATCCGTTGTGGCTCACTGGGATGTGCTGGGGCACAGCGGGGCTCAATCGTCTTCACCTGATGTGAATTCAATGCTCGGCCCCAAATGCAGCCCCCGTGTCCCCCTGCGCTGCCACCCACCGTGACATCCACTTGCAGGAGCGTCCCCAGATCCCAGCCCCATATGGAGTTCCCAAAGTCTGTCCCCAAATCCCATTCCCAAACAGAGTCCCTGAAGTGTGTCCCCAAATCCTGAGCCCACCTCGTGTCCTCAGCCCTTGTCTGCACTGCTGTGTCCCCAACACGTCCCTCCATCCACATGGCAGTGGTGGTCCCGCCATCCCATCCATGTCCTACTATGGCCAACAACTCAATCCCATCCCATGATGGCCATCTCTCCCTGTCCCACTATGGCCACCAACCACTGTCCCACCGTGCCCATCAATCCATCCCTGTCCCATCCCCCATTGGCCTGGCCAGGACCAGTATCCCCACCCCCCCATCCCAAACCCCAAGGAGATGCCCCCCTTCCCCCACTCCCTCCCCGGCCCTATGGAATGTCCCACCCCACCCCATATAGCCTCTCCCAGAGCCACCCTTATCTCAAAGGAATTCCCAGTGCTCAGCGCCGGCGGGACGGGAGGGGGGGGGTCTGAGGGGGATGGATGGGGGCAGTGGTCTGTGGGCTGTGTGAGACCTCCCCCCCCATCCCTGCAACCCCAAGAGGGGGTGGGGACTTTCCATAGAGTGCCCCCCTGCAAGTGGGGTAAATTCCCCCCCCCCCATAATACCTCATCACCAAAACAACAACAAGCAGCTCTTCCCCCCCCCAACCCTTGTGTGTCACCCTGGGGTCCCCACCTCAATATTCCCCTCCCTCCCCCCCCCAACTGAGCTTGGTGACCCTTTGCTGTCCTCCCAGGGTGGGGGTTGGGGCAGCATTTTTGGGTGGGGGCCAAAGCTCTGTGCCTGCCTTTGTTTGCACTGGGCTGGGCTGGGCTTTGGTGACGGGGACAGCGCTGATGGGCTGGTGGCCCCCACGTCACCACGTCACCGTCACCACCACCTGCCACCCCCCCTCCTCCACCAGAACACCCATGGGTGCTGCAGCACCCAAACACAGGTGGAGGCTGTGGTGTGCCCGGTGGGGTCTTGGGGTGGGTCCACTGGGGGCTTCAGGTGGCACTTTGAAGGCTCAAGGTGACACCTTGGGGGTCTCCAGGTGGCCCAGAGTGACACTATGGGGTCTTAAGGTGACATTATGGGGTCTTAAGGTGACACTATGGGGTCTTAAGGTGGCATTTTGGGGTCTTAAGGTGACACTATGGGGTCTTAAGGTGACATTATGGGGTCTTAAGGTGACACTCTGGGGGCTCAAGGTGGCACTTTGGGGTCCCCAGGTGGCACTTAGGGGGCTCAGGGTGACACCATGGGGACCTGAGGTGGCACTGTGGGGTCATGAAGTGACATCTTGGGGTCTTAAGGTGGCATCATGGGGTCATTGGGTGGCACTGTGGGGTTGAGGCTGGGGGCTGCAAGTGGCTGCAAAAAGTGCAGGGTGAACACAGCCGTTTTGATGGCAGGGAGTGCTTTTGCAGCAGCGTGTGCCCATGGAGAAGTGTATGCTTGTGCAAAGCGTGCCCCCGTGCAAGGCTGAAAGCAGGTTCTGGTGCTGAAGAGCCCATTTTTACAGCCCTTCCCCCCCCCCTCGTCCTTGTGTGCTCAGCGATGGGGTGATAAGGGCGGAATGCGGTGCTGATGCATCTCTGAGCCACGAGATAAGGGAGTGGGGGGAGAAGGGGGAGGGGGTCCAGCGGGATCATGGGGGTAGAGGGTGGGGTGCCCAAGGAAACCCCAGAGTGCCCCCAAAGTGGCCCCAAAGTGGCCCTATAGAGTCCTCAGTGCCCCCAAAGTATCACCAAAGAGACCCCAAAGTGTCCCCAAAGAGACCCCGAAGCGTCCCCAAAGTGTTCCTGAGGTGTCCATAAAAGTACCCTCAAAGTGTCACCAAGGAGACCTGCAGGGTCCCCCTAAATATGTGGGGCTGAGTCCTGGTGCCCCACATCGTACAGTGCTCAGCTGTGTCCTTGTGGGGCTTCATCCCCGTGGGGCAGTGGGGCTGTAGGGCCGAGCCCTGGCTGCACACTCCCTGGTCCCCCCCTACTTTCCCCCCTCTCCTTGCCATTCTCAAAGGCTCCGGATCCGGCCGCACCTTCTGGGTATCGGCTTAGGGCCAACGGCTCTTTGGGGCCGCCCCCTGTCTGGCCCTCCCTATAAATCCCCGCCGCCATCCATCCAGCCGTTCGCTCGTCCATCTGTCTGTCCGTCCGTCGGTCCATCCTTCACCATGAGCTTCACCCGCAGCACCACTTTCTCCACCTCATCCCGCACTGGGAGCATCCGTCGCCCCGTGCCCCATAGCAGCGCTGCCAGCGTCTACGCCGGGGCCGGGGGGTCAGGGTCGCGCATCTCCATCACCCGCACCGCCAGCACCTATGGGGGCGGCTATGGGGGTGGCTATGGGGGAGGCTATGGGGGTTTTGGGGCAGGCTATGGGGGAGGCTATGGGGGAGGCTTGCTGCTGTCCGGGTCTGGGATGGTGCAGAACGAGAAGGAGACGATGCAGGACCTGAATGAGCGTTTGGCCACATACCTGGATAAGGTGCGCAGCCTGGAGAACAACAACCGGCGCCTGGAGGCACAGATCAGGGAGAGCCTGGCCAAGAGGGGGCCCAGAACCCATGACTGGGGGAACTACTGGGACACCATCCAGCAGCTGAGGGACAAGGTGAGGGGGGGATGGGGTTGGATTAGGATGGGGAGAGGAATGGGAATGGGGTTGGATTAGGGTTGGAATGGGAATGGGGTTGGATTGGGATGAGGAGAGGAAGGAGAATAGGGTTGGATTAGGATAGGGAGGGGTTGGGGTAGAAATGGGAGTAGGAATGGGAATGGAGCTGGGTTTGGGATGGGGTGGGAGTGGGAATGGGAATAGGAATGGGATTGGGATTGTGTTAGGATGGGGTGGAATGGGAATGGGTTGGGGTTTGGGTAGTGTGGAGTTGAGGTAGGTATGGGGATGGGATTGGGTTTGGGTTAGGATGAAGATGGGATGGGAATGGGATGGGATGGGATGGGATGGGATGGGATGGGATGGGATGGGGTGGGGTGGGATGGGATGGGATGGGATGGGATGGGATGGGATGGGATGGGATGAGATGGGATGGGATGGGATGGGATGGGATGAGATGGGATGGGATGGGATAGGAGTGGGAGTGGGGTTGGGTTAGGATGGAAATGGGGTGAGTGGATGTTAGGATGGTATGGATGTTAGTAGGAGTTAGGATGGAGTGGGTTGGGGTTGCGATTGGGGTGTCTGTGGAGTTGGGGTTGGGATGGGATGGGGTTGGTGTAGGGTTGGGGTTGGGATGGGAATGGGGCTGGGGTTAGGATGCAGTGGGATTGGGGATGGGAATGGTGCTGGGTTGAGTTCGGTTGGGGTGGGGATGGGGTTGGGGTGGGAAGGGGGTAGGTTGGGGCACTGGCACCACACCCCCTGGGCCCCATCAGTGTGCCCCACATTCTGGCACCTCCAACCCAGGGCTTTGCCAGCAGTTGTCCCGGGGTTAAGCATTAACCCGCATGGTGTTGGGAAGGGGTGGACTTCGCACCCGGAGCTGAGCCAGGGAGAAACGGTCCTGTGGGGCGGGGACGGTGTGGGGCACCCAATGGGGCCATGGCCAAGCCCATGGGGGCCAAAGGAGGGGGGTTACTTAATGCTCCTTTGTTAAGCAGACGAGCCCCACAGCCAGCGTCACCCTATAGCGTAGTGGGGTCACCCCTTCCTGAAGTCACATGGGGACGGGAATGGGGACAAGGATGGGGATAAGGACATGGACAGGGGCTCACTGCCAGCCTCCTCCTGGGGCACACAGAGGGGAGGGAGGGGAATCCGTCTGGGGGTCCTCACACCCCATGACCCCAAACTGACCCCACAGATCTACGACAGCGCGGTGGAGAACGCCCGCACCTTGCTGCAGATCGACAACGCACGGCTGGCGGCCGATGACTTCAGGGTGAAGTGAGTGAGAAAGGGACAGCAGGGGGGGATGGTCGGGGTGGGGGCATGAATGGGGATAGGGCTGGGATCGGGATGGGGTGGGGACAGGGATGGGAATGGGATGAGGATATAAATGGGAACTGGGATGGGAATGTGAACAAAGACGTGGGTGGGAATATGGTTGGGAATGGTAGGAAGAGATGAGATGGGATGGGGATGGGATGGGATGGGATGGGATGGCATGGCATGGCATGGCATGGCATGGGGATAGGATGGGGGTGGCATGGCATGGGATGGGATGGGATAATGGTGCCACACAGGTATGAGGCAGAGCTGGCCATCCGCACGTCGGTGGAGAGCGACATTGTGGGGCTGCGCAAGGTTCTGGATGACACCAACATGGCACGGCTGCAGCTGGAGGGGGAGATCGAGGCACTGCGTGAGGAGCTCATCTTCATGAAGAAGAACCACGAGGAGGTGGGGAGGGATGGCGGCAGGGACACATCGGGGACACGTGGGGACACACTGAGAACACATTGGGAACACACTGGGGACACATTGAGGACATGTTGGGATGCATTAGGGACACAGTGGGGACACTTGTATATACACTGGGAACACACCGAGAACACATCACGGGCAGATCAGGGACACAATGGGGACACCTGGAACACGTCACGGAATCATTGGGGACACATCAGAGACAAACCAAGACCTGCTGTCCCCTGGCAGGAGGTGAACGCGCTGCAGAGCCAGGTGGCCTCTGCAGGGCTGACGGTGGAGGTGGACGCACCGCAGGCGCAGGACCTGGGCCAGGCACTGGCAGAGTTGCGTGCACAGTACGACGCGTTGGCCAAGAAGAACCTGGAGGAGCTGGAGAAGCAGTGGGGGCAGCAGGTGGTCCTACAGTCCTAAAGGGTCTTTGGAGTCTTTCAAGGGGTCTTTGGGGTGTTCCAATAGTCCTCGGGGTGTACCTATAGTTCTTGGGGGGTTCTTGGTGGTCTTTGGGGTCTTAAAAGGAGTCTTTGGGGTGTTTCTATAGTCCTCGGGGTGTTCCTATAGTCCTTGGGATGTTGTGGTGGTCTTTGGGCATTCCTATAGTCTTTAGGGTGTTCCAAGGGTCTTTGGGGTCTTTCAAGGTGGTCTTTGGGGGTGGTCCTATAATCCTTGGGGTGGTCTGTGGGGTGTCCCAGTGGCCCCCTAAGTGTGTCAGTTGCACACAGGGCACGTCCCTTGGGGACACCCTGTCCACACCCACAGCAAAGACATCCCCTAACGGTGTCGTTATCCAACACTAAGGATGTCCTCCAACCAATGGGAACCCCACAGCAGGAACACCTTCCAATGGTGTCTTCACCCCGCACTGAGGACCCTCCTTATGGGCTCCATTGCTGATTCCCCTGGCCCTATTTGTGCCCCCCACTCCTCCCCCAGATCACGGAGACCACGCTGGAGGTGACACAGAGCACAAAGGAGGTGGACACGGCACGGAGCCGATTGCTGGAGCTGCGCCGTTCAGTGCAGAGTCTGGAGATCGACCTGGATGCTCTGCGCAGCCAGGTGACCCCACAGAGCGACCCCACAGGCCCCCGGCCCCATAGAGTGACCCCATAGCTCTCTGACCCCATAAAAAGTGACCCCAGAGCCCCCAACCCCATAGTGTGTGACCCCATTGGGATCTCAACAGCCCCTCCCCGACCCCATAGAGTGGGTCTCCATGGGAATCCCTGACCCCATGAGCCCCTGACCCCATAGAGCGCTGCCCCATGGGGGTCCCACCAGCTCCTTCACCTCATAAAGTACAGTTCCATAGGGGTCCCAAGAGCCCCATAACGCATTACCCCATGGAGGTCCCACCAGTTCCCTCAACCCCATAGAATACAACTCCATTAGAGATCCCATCAGCCTCCTGACCCCATAGAGTGCAACACCTGGCCCCATAAAGTGTGGGCCCATGGGGGTCCCTGTCCTCACGAGCCCCCAACCCCATAGAGGGTGACCCCACCGAGTGAGGGGATGAAGGGAGGGTTTCGGACCCCCTTATCTCCACTGAGCTCTTGGGGTCGCGCTGCAGAACGCGGGGCTGGAGGGCAGCCTGGCAGAGACGGAGGCGAGATACGGGGCACAGCTGGAACAGCTGCAGGGCCTGATCCTGCGCGGGGAGGAGGAGCTGGCGCAGGCAAGAGCAGAACTGCAACGTCAGAACCGGGAGCACCTTGCGCTGCAGGACGCCAAGAGCAAACTGGAGGCTGAGATTGCCACGTACCGGGCACTGCTGGAGGGAGGAGAGGGCTTCAGGTGGGACATTGGGGGGTGGGCACTGAAGGGGGGCAATGTGGGACTGTGGGGCATCTGGGTGGGGTGAGAGCCGGTGTTGGGATGTGTAGGTCCTGATCTCTGTGGCCCTATAGGGACGGAGAGGGGACAGTGATGGCACACAGTGGGATGAACCCCTTTGTAATCCTTTAGGGACAGACAGGGGACAGTGATGGCACACAGTGGGATGAACCCCTTTGTAATCCTTTAGGGACAGAGAGGGGACAGTGGTGGCATTCGGTGGGGTGAGACCAAATGTCGGGATGTGCAGCTCCCATCCTCCGGGATGTTTGGGGACAGCAAAGGGACAACAGTGGCACCCCATAGGGATCCTATAGGGACAGCAAAGGGACAGCAGTGACACCCAGTGGGGACTCTGTAAGGACAGCGAAGGGACAGTGGCGACATCCAGCAGAGCTGAGCTGTGGTGCACACACATCCATGTCCTGTCTGCTGGGATGTTTGGGGACAGCACAGGGACAGCGTTGGCACCCAAGTGGCCAAGAATCCCAACCCTGATGTCCCCTCCAAGTTCCTTGGGGTAACAGTGGGGAAGGGGAGCGTGGGGCTGGGTGACACAGGGGCGGGTGACATGGGGGGGTGACAGGGGGGACATAAAGGTGGGTGACACAGGGGTGTGTGACCATGGGACCACCCGCTGCTCCACAGCCTGCAGGATGCTCTGGGGTCGGAGGGGACGGTGACCACGCAGCGCAGCACCCAGAGGACGGTGGATGGCAAAGTGGTGTCTGAGAGCAAAGAAATCAAAGTGCGCAGCTACTGAATGGGGACGGCGGGGTGCCCCCCACCACCACCTCATAAATAAAGGAGCAAAGTGAAAGAGATGGGACTCAGTGTGTGTGAATGGGAAACTGAGGCACGGGGTGTGGGGGAGGGAGGGAGGGGGGAGAGATGGAGGAGGGGAGGGAGGGTGGGAGAGAAGGATGGGGATGAATGGAGCGGGGGATGGATGGAGGGAGAGATGGAGGGAAGAGGATGGAAGGGAGGGAGGGAGGGAGAGATGGAAGGAGGGAGAGGGGATAGATGGAGAGGGAAAGGAGGAAGGGAGGGAGAGGGGGTGAGAGGGTTGGAGGAAGGGAGATGGAGAGAGGGAGGGAGGGAGGAAGGGAGGGAGGGAGGGAGGGAGGGAGGGAGGGAGGGAGGAAGAAGTGAGAAGGAGGGGGAAGGAGAGAGGAAGGGATAGATGGACAGATAGATGGAGGGAGAGAAGGAGGAAGAAATGGATGGATGGATGGATGGATGGATGGATGGATGGATGGATGGATGGATGGATGGATGGATGGATGGATGGATGGATGGATGGATGGAGGGGGTGATGAGTGAATGAGGGATGGCCACGTCCACTCCCTGCACAGCCCCAGCGATCGCACACAGCACCCGGCCAGCATTGCCCGGGGCTGGGACACACGCTCCTATCAGTGCACCTCCCCCCCCCACGTGCCCGCGCCACACGCGGCTTTGCGCGCTCCCGCCTCCCCCCCCCCCATCCATCCCGCACTGCCGGAAGTAGGCGTCGCTCCGGAGATCACGTGACGGCTCCATCCGGGCCTTTCGCCCTCTCTCTGCCTCTTGCCAAGATGGCGGCCTCAGGTGAGCGCCGCGCGGTGGCTCCGGCCCCACATCGTCCCGCGGTCACCCCACAGCCACCCCCGAGCGGCCCTTCCCCACTCCGCGGCCCCACCGCTGCCTCGCGGCGGGGTCGGGCGAGGAGTTGGCGGCGTTGCGGGGCTGGCAGCGCGGCTCTGCGGGGCCTTCAGGGCCGGGAGCGGCCTTCGGGCCCTGCCCCCCCCCACCCCACACACACACACACAGCGCCCATTGGGGGGGGGGGGGGGGACGGCCGGGCGCGGAACTGCGCAGGCGCGGAGGCGGGGGTGGGGGGGTCCACGTGCGGGGCCGGGAGCGGCGGTGCGGGGAACGGGGACACCCGAAGCGCTTCCGGGCGCTGCGCAGCGTGGGGTGACGTGAGTGCTGTGAGGCCGCAGCGGCCGGGCGGTGCTTCCAGCCCTGCGTGCGGCCCTGCTGGGCTGCGGATCGTGCCGTCATTATTGCTCTGTGCGTGGCCTGGGCGCTGTGCAGTACGTGGTGGAAGCGCTGCGGTGTTGGCTGTGTGCAATGCGATGTGACATCTGGGTACTGCTGAGCACATGCGGGGCATCAGCACCACCCGGTGCAGGGCTGGGACCCGTGCAGCTCAACATCATCACGTCTGTGCAGTGCTGGGCCCTGTGCAGTGCATGCCGTGTGTGATATGCAGTGACATCTGGGCACTGCTGGCATCATGCGGTGCACCATCATCACAGCTGTGCAGGGCTTGGCTCTGTGCATTGCACGGTGACGGTGCTGTGGTGCTGGTTGTGTGCAATGCACAGTGACATCAGGGCAATGCTGGCATCATGCGGTGCACCATCATCACATCTGTGCAGTTCTGGGCCCTGTGCAGTACTTGGTGGCAGTGCTGTGGTGCTCGCCTTATGTAATGCACAGTGACATCTGGGCACTGCAGGCATGATGCAGTGCACCAGCACCACCTCATGCACTGCTGGGCTCTGTGCAGTGCACCATCATTGCATTTGTGTGCTACTGGGCTCTGTGCAGTGCTCGGTGGCAATGCTGTGATGCTGGCCCTGTGCAATGTGCAGTCACATCAGTGTGCTGCTTTTGGGAAGCTCTGTGAGATTTTGGGGAGCTCTATATGTTTTTGGGTATCTTCATGTGCTTTTGGTAATCTCTATGCCAATTTCGGTTGCTTCTGTGTTGATTTTGAGGAGCTCTGTGTGATTTTGGTGATCCCTGTGCTGACTTTGAGGATCTCTGTGCCAATTCTGATGAGCTCTGTGCCAGATTTGGTGCCACCCGTGCCACTTTGGCAGAGCTCCCCCCTGATTCAAGGCAGCTTTGTGAATGCGGGGAGCTCCGCATGCTCCCCTTGACCCCCGCCCTCCTCCCCACATCCCATTGCCACCAGTGGGAGGGGGGTCGTGAGGTGTAGATAGAGCCCTGGTGCCGATCTCGCCGCCCCCCCACCCCCACCCCACAGCAGCCAAGAAGAAGAACAAGAAGGGGAAGACCCTGACCCTGACCGACTTCCTGGCGGAGGATGGCGGCAGCGGTGCACCCACCTACATCCCCAAGCCGGTCAGCTGGGCTGATGAGACCGATGACCTGGACGGCGACGGTAGGGGTGAGAGCGAGCCTAGGGCGGCTACCATCTGTTTTGGGGGGGCTACATTCCATGTTGAGGGGCCACAGTTGGCGTGAGTTGGCCACCATCTCTGCGGGGTGGCCACCGTGTATAACGTGTCCACCTGCAACACATGACCACCATCTAGATGATGTGGTCACCACCTCCTTGCTCTGGCTAAACCTGAAGCCCACGGCCACCACCTCCACATTGTGCCCACCCCCTTTAGCCCATGGCCACCATCTCTATGCTGTGGTCACCACCCTCGTGTTGTGAGCACCCCCTGTAGCCCATGGCCATCACCTCCATGCTGTGGCCACCCCCCCTGCAGCTCTTGGCCACCTCCTGCTACACGTGCCCACCCCCTGCATCCCATGGCCACCTCTTTTAGCTCACCACCTCCATGCCATGCCCAGCTCCTGCAGCCCACCCATTCTCTCCCACAGTCTCCACTGCGTGGCACAGCAATGATGATGACATGTACCGGGCACCGCTGATCGACCGCTCGCTGCTGCCCACCGCCCCCCGCGCTGCACGCGAGCCCAACATTGACCGCAGCCGCCTGCCCAAGTGCCCGCCCTACACGGCCTTCCTGGGCAACCTGCCCTATGATGTCACTGAGGACTCCATCAAGGATTTCTTCCGGGGCCTCAATGTGAGTTGCATGGGGGGCACAGCATGGTGTGGGGATCTCAGGGTGGGTTTGGTGGGGTTCTGTGGTATTGTGGGAGTGGGAGCGGTCGTGTTGAGTGCCATGGAAAGGGGTGTTATGGTGCTTGGAAGTGTCTGCTGTGCCAGAATGGGGGAAGGGTCCTTGAAGATGATAGAATCATGGGATGGTTGGGTTGGAAGAGTCTTTGAAGGTGCTAGAGTGATAGAAGAGTCCTTTAAGAACATAAAACAATGGGATGGTTGGGTTGGAAGGATCCTTCAAGGTCATAGGGTTGGAAGGGTCCTGAAAGATCATAGGATGATTGGAGTGGAAGGGTCCTTTTAGATCACAGAACCATAGAATGGTTGGGATGGAAGCATCCTGAGACATTATCAAACCATAGGATGGTTGAGTTGGAAGGGTCCTTACAGATCACAGAACCATCTGACGGCTTTGGGTCCTACCAAATGGATTAAATGGGGCCAACAGGTGACCCCAGGGATAGCAGTGAGCTGCATGCGCACAGACAACCCCATGGTTTTGCTTCTGACCACAAGACAGTGGCCCTAACACGTTCCTTCCTCCTCCTTCTCTTTCCTCCCTGCAGATCAGTGCTGTTCGCTTGCCGCGGGAGCCCACCAACCCTGAGAGGTTGAAAGGTTTTGGCTACGCTGAGTTTGAAGATATCGACTCCTTGTTCCAGGCACTGAGCCTCAATGAGGAGGTGAGCTCAGGACCCCAAATGTCAGCAGCAGGGCAGGCTCTGCACAGCCTAGGAGGCATCAAAGTGGCACCACCTAGTATGGATCTCTCTGGGGCCAGCAGAACTGTGTGGGGAGGGCTGAAATGGGGCAGAATGTTGCCTTTAGGACCCCCAGGAGAGCAGAACTTTGCCTTTAGGGCCCTAAGGAAAGCAGACATTTGGCTTCTGGTTCTCCAGGAGAGCCCCCATGGTGCACAAGCTGCCCGCTCTGTGTTAAAGCATCACCCCAACGTTGGCTCTCACTGATCCCTTGGGGTTGGGGCCACTATTTGGAGGTTGGGGCTGATTCCTTGGGACTGATTCCTCGCTTTTTCTTTTTTTTTGTCCAGTCTCTAGGAAACAGAAGGATACGAGTGGATGTTGCTGACCAAGCTCAGGATAAAGGTGGGTCCCTGTCACACGATGGTACAGCACTGGGTGGTTCCAGAGCGTTGATGCTCCCTGCCACATGTGGGTCACTGCACTATGCTTTGCAGCCCAGTCTGATGCTCTCCCCTCCCCCTTTTCCTATTCCCTTTTCCCTTCCCTTTTCCCATTCCTCTTCTCCCTTTTCCCCTTCCCCTTTTTGCATCCCATTCCTCTTTCCCTTCCCCTTTCCCCATCCTTTTCCCTTATATTTCCCCCCCTTCACCTTTCTCTTTCCCTTCCCTCTTTCTTTCCCCTTTCCCACTTCTTCTCACCCCTTTCCCTTCCCCATCCCATCCTTCAGACCGGGACGATCGCTGTTTCGGACGGGACCGGGATCGTTTCCGGGACTCGGAGAGGTTTGAGAGCGACTGGCGTGCGCGTCCCGCTGCCTCCGACAGCTTCGATGACTACCCACCGCGCCGCGGGGACGACGCCTTTGGGGACAGTGAGTCGGGATCAAGGCCAGGATGGGGACCCCTGGATGTGGGGCTGACCCCATGAGCCCTGACCCCACTGCCGGCCCCGTCCCGCAGGGTATCGGGATCGCTACGACGATCGGTACCGCGACGGCCCGCGACGTGACATGGACCGCGGCTTCGGCGGCAGAGATCGCTACGATGACCGCAGCAGAGACTATGACCGGGGTGAGCACTGCTGCCACGTGGGGGTGGGAGTGGGGATATGGGAGTGGGGGTATGGGGGGATCCCAACAGCAGGGGGAGTCCCCATGTCTGAGAGTGAATCCCATAGCTGAAGTTTAATCCCGGTACTTGAGGGTGAACTGCAATATCTGAGGGTGAATCCCAATAGCTGAGGGTGAATCTCAACACCTGAGAGTTAATCCCAATATTTGAGAGTGAATCAGAATACCCGAGAATGAATCCCAGTATCTGAGAGTTAATCCCAGTAGTTGAGCCTGGGGCCCAATAGCTGAGGGTCAACTCCAGCATCTTGAGGGTGACTCCCAATGGCTGTGGGTGACTCCCAATGGCTGTGGGTGAGTCCCCACACTGGGCACAGGGGGGCTGAGCTCTGCACCCCCCAGGCTACAACTCGCGCATCGGCAGCGGCCGGAGGGCCTTCGGCAGTGGGTACCGCCGCGATGACGACTTCCGGGGTGGCAGTGACCGCTATGAGGAGCGCTACGAGAGGCGCGATGAGCGCTGGGGAGGGAGAGAGGAATACGGGAGGGATGAGTTCCGGCGTGAAGAGAGGGGTAATGGGGGCAGGGGGGGATGGGGGCAGGGGTGGGGAGGGTGGAAGGGGATGGAGGGTGTGGGGTGTGGGGTGGGGGTGTAGGGGGATTTAGGGCATGGGGTGGGATGGGGGTTGTAGGGGGATATAGTATATGGGGTATGGGGTGGGATGTGGGGTTAGGGGTGGAGGTGGAGGGGCATTTAGGGGATAGGGTTGGGATGGGGATGTAGAGGAATGCAGGATATGGGCTGGGTGATGTGGTGTGTTTTGGGGTATGGGGTGCTGGATGGGGGGCTGTAGGGAAATGTGGGATTGAGGAAGCGGATGGAGGGCACAGGATACGTGGACAGCTGCGGGATGCGTTGTATAGGGGATGTGGGGATGCTGGATACCCCCCAGCACCACGTGCCACCCCACAGGCCCCACGCAGCGCCCCAAGTTGAACCTGAAGCCACGCAGCGCTCCGAAGGAGGAGGAGAGCACAGCAGCCCCCGCGCCGCAGTCCAGCCGCGCCGCCTCCATCTTCGGGGGGGCCAAACCCGTGGACACGGCCGCCCGCGAGCGCGAGGTGGAGGAGAGGCTGCAGAAGGAACAGGAGAAGCTGCAGCGGCAGCTGGAGGACGACAAGAGGCTGGAGCGACGGCCCCGAGAGCGGTGGGGGGACGCGAGGTCATGGGGGGGAGGGGAGAGCTCTACAGGCTGCCACGCTGAGCCACGTCCCCCCACCCACCCCCCACCTGCAGGTACCCCAGCAGCCGCAGTGAGGACAACCCCGAGCGGTCACGGACGGGCAGCGAGTCCTCGCAGAGCGGAGCCGCCGGACCCCCCGGCACCACCGCCGGCACCGGCCCCACCGGCAGGAGTAAGTGTTGGGTTGGGGGCTGAGGTGGGAGATATGGGGGGGGGCTCATCTCCAGCCCTGCCTACCGCTGTGTGCCCCCCCTGCAGCCACACGGAGGAGGGAGAGTGAGAAGTCGGTGGAGGGCGAGGAGGAGGGTCGTGAGGAGAAGCAGCCATTGAAGGTGATGCCCGCACCCCCCCCCAAGGAGAACGCGTGGGCCAAGCGCAGCAGCAGCACCGCCGGGCGCTCCCCGGGCTCTGACTCTGAGCAGCACTCACCCAGCAGGTGAGGGGTGAAGGGGGCATTGCTGTGGGGCTGGGAGCCTGCAGTGTTCTGCTGGGAGCTCAGCATGAGGCTGGGAGCCCAAATGGTTCCCTGAGAGCTTGGCGTGGGGCTGGGAGCTCCAGGTGCAAGGTTGGTGTGGGGCTGGAACTCCCCCGATCAGTCCCCTATAAGGCTGATGCAGAGGCTGATCACCCCCCACATTCTGATTCGTTGTTGACCCCCGTATCTGATCCCAGTGGCCAATGCCAATGGGGGATCCATCCCCAAATCTCACCCCAGGGGGCCAGCCCCAGTGGTGGACCCTCGTATCTGACCCCTATATCTGATCCCAATAGCCAACCCCAATGCTTGACCCCCATATCTGACCCTAGTGGCCAACCCCAACACCTGACCCCACACCTGTCCCCCTCTCTGACCCCATTGTGACCCTCTGTCCCCCCAGCAGCCAGATGGCTTCCCGCCCACCTGCAGAGAACGGGGCTGCCCCGAGGAGCACCCACCGGAGAGGTGAGGGGGGCAGGCAGTGGGGTGGGGGGCAGAACTGTCCCCTTGGTGCCACTGGAGACACTGTGGCTTTGGGTTGGGTTGGGGGGGGGGGACGACATGGCATCCTCAGCACGTGGCCGTGTCCCCTCCCCAGGAGATGAGAACAAGCCGGATGGGGGCCGGGACGGCCCAAAGGCGCGCAGTGGGAGCTCAGCTGAGAGGTGAGTGCAGCTCATTAGGGTTAATGGGGGGGTGTCACCCTGTGTCACCCCACTCAGCGCCCTCCACGTCCCTCCCCAGGAAAGACAGCCGCAAGGAGCACGAGGCAAGAGCTGCGCCTGAGCCAAAGAGACTGGAGGACAGCCCAGCCACCGTGAGTGGAACTGACAGGACCTGGGGGTAACCCCAGAGGGGTCGGATGGGAACTGGGTCTGATGCTAATGGGACCTGACAGGACCTGGGACCCTACTGGGACCCAACCGGACCTGGGGGTGACCCCAGTGGGACTGAATGGGGCTGGAGGCAATGCCACACTCAGGCTGAGCTATGGAGCAGAGCCCCAGGCTTTGGACTTTGGAGCTTTGGGGACTTTATGGGTTTTTCTGTGGATATGGGGCTTTGCAGACCTTATAGGGCTTTGCAGACCTTATAGGGCTTTGGAAACCTTATAGGGCTTTGCAGACCTTATAGGGCTTTGCAGACCTTATAGGGCTTTGCAGACCTTATGGGGCTTTGCAGACCTTACAGGGCTTTGGGATTCAGGGCTTTTTGCTGCCTGGGGGCTATTGGGGGTGGGGGGGTTTCCCGGTTGTGGGGCAGAGCTCAGCCCCACGTTGCTGCTCCTCACCCCGCAGTTCAGCCACGCCAGCAAATACGCCGCGCTGTCAGTGGACGGCGAGGAGGAGGAGTGCGGAGAGTGACGGGGCCGACCCCGCAACCCCAGCGCCGAAACGGCCCGGAAAACCCAGCGCCGCCCCGCCCGAATGGAGCCAAGAATCAGCAAAAGGAGGGGAAAAAAAGGAGGAGAACAGACCCGGCCGGACCCTGCCGCTCCGCCCTGCGGCCTTTGGGGGGGGGTTTGGGGGAGGGGTTGGGGGGTCCTTGGGGGGGTTCTGGCCCCACATCTGCCCCCCATCAGCTCCCTTTGCTGCCCCGTTGCTGTTGGGGCGGTTGTGGGGCTGCGCGGCGCTGTTGGGTTTTCTGTTGGTTTCCTCCAATAAAGGTGATCGAACGGCCCAGCAGCGCCGGGTGCTCCTGGGGGGGGGGCGAGGAGGTGGGGGGGGGGGTCACCCGAGGCTCCTCCCATCCCCATCCACACCCTTATCCCACCCGACCCCCCCATCCCGTCTCAGCCCCCCTTTGCCCCCCCCCCCCCCCCATCGTCATCCCAGCTCCACGTGTTCCCCATGTGCTTGCTTGTGCCCGTGCGCATGCGTAGTACCGCCTGGCGGACCGAGGACCATAGATACTGGCGGAAGTGTGGTGCAGAGCGGTTAAAGCAAGCCGACTCCGTTTCCGCGTTTCCCTGCGCACGCGCAGTACGATCTCGAGCCTCATTACCATACTCATTAACATAGACACTGGGGAACTGGACACACAGAGCGGCGACTTCCGCGAGCCCCGACGCGGACTGGATGACCAATTACCATAGAGACTCGGAGAGGGAGCAGCTCCGCCCCTACCCGGAAGTCAGCCGCGCTCCTGCAGTTCCACCTTTGGCCACAAGGTGGCAGCAGAGACCGAGGGAATCACCGAGCGCCGCACGGGGGGGGGGGGGGGGCGGTTGATCCCCGCAGCCGGCGATGAACGGGGAGCGCAGCCGGGACGCTCCGCCGGTTCCCGTTGATGGGGACGAACGTTCGTCGGAGCGCGGAGCGGAGCGGACGGAACTGGCGGCTCTGAACGATCGTTTCGCCGCTTTCCTGGCCCGGGTGCGGGCGTTGGAACGGCAGAACGGGACCCTCCGCTCCGCCCTCGGCCGCGCCGCCGCCGCTCCCCGAGCAGCCGGGTTGGTGCGGGGGGAGCTGCGGGGGCTGCGGGAGCGGCTGCAGAGAGTCGGGAGGGAAACGGAGCGGCTGCAGGGAGAGCGAGATGGGCTGGAGCTGGAGCTGCAGGGGCTGCGGCGGCGGTGAGCGGGGGGGGGTGATGGAGGTTGGGGGGGGGGACACCGGAATGTGATGGGGAGGGAGGGGATGTGAAGGGGGGGAGTCTGGGGATGGGGACTGTGGGATGAACCGGGATGCGCAGTGATGGGACACCGGGAGCCTTTGGGGTGGGAGGTGGAGGAGGAGCTGGAATGGAGACCGTGGGTGACCCCCCTCCCTTTGCACCCCAGGCTGGAGGATGAGATGCAGAAGCGTGAAGCTGCCGAGCAGAGCCTGCTGCTGTTCCGCAAGGTGAGACTGGGGGGGGGTCCCATTGGGGGTCCCATGCAGCCCCTTCCCACACCAATGGGCTCAGGGCTGCCCCACTCAGCCCTGGGGGTGGCCCGAATTGTGTTGGGGGGATGGTGGTGGTGGGGGGGTCTCGTTCTCTTTGCAGTCCCCGCAGCTCTACCCATTGCAGGACATGGACGACGCCACGCTGTCCCGCCTGGAGCTGGAGCACAGAATTGAGCTGCTGATGGATGAGATCGGCTTCTTGAAGAAGCTGCACGAGGAGGTGGGGGGGGGTTAGGACATAACGGGGGTGGGTGGGCATAACGGGGGGGGTCCGGCTCGGGGTCTGCGGTGTAACGGTGTCCTATGGGGCACGCAGGAGCTGTGGGAGCTGGAGGTGAGCGCTCAGAGCCCTCAGGCGCAGGCAGGGGCGCGGATGGAGCCGCAGCAGCCGGAGCTGACGGCCGCACTGCGCGACATCCGCACTCAGTACGAGCGCATCACCGTCAGCAACCTGCAGGAGGCCGAGCAGCGCTACAAAGCCAAGGTAGCGCCGGGTGCGTGCACGGCATGGGAATGCGGCTTGCTGATGGGGGGCACCTCCACGATGCTGACCACCCCCCCCCCGCCCGCAGTTTGCTCATCTATCAGATGCTGCCAATCGAAACTGCGAGGCGCTGAGAGCGGCCAAACAGGAGATGAATGAATCCCAGAGGCAGATCCAGAGCCTCACCTGCGAGGTGGACGGGCTGAAGGGGATGGTGAGCAATGGGGGGTTATGGGGGGGGGGGTACAAGGAGCCCCCCATCCCTGTGCCATCCCTTGGTGTGTCCGTCCTGCAGAACGAGGCTCTGCAGAGGCAGGTGCAGGAGATGGAGGATGAGTTTGGCACGGAGATGAGGAGCTACCAGGAGGCGGTGGGGAGGTTGGAAGAGGAGATTCAGGGCATGAAGGAGGAGATGGAGCGGCAGCTGCGCGACTACCAGGATCTGCTCCGCGTCAAGATGGCCCTGGATGCGGAGGTCGCCACCTACCGCCAGCTGCTCAACAGCGAGGAGGGCTGGTGAGGGGGGGGGGTCCTATGGGGGGGGCAGCCAGGACCCCCATGGGCTGCAGCTTTGTCCTGCTGCCCCCACCCCAAGGCTCAGATTGGGGGGGTGGGAGCAGGGCTTTAGTGAGACCCCACTAATGAACCCCCCTCCCCCCGATATGGGCTGGTTCAGCAGTAGGGATCACTGCATTCACCTGAGGACATCAGCTTAGCCCCCATTGCATCTAATGGCCTTTCTGACCCCCCCCCGCAGCAGGTGGTGATGGAGCCGTGCGAGGAGCAGCCCGAGCGCTGAAGAGGCCTTTAACCCCCGCCGTGCCTTCACCCATCGCTGTCTGCTGCTCTGATCCACGCTGGAGCACAGAGGGGGGGTCCCGCTGCTGCCCATCCCCCCCCAACTCCCCCAGCCGCAAATAAAGAGCTGAGCCTGGAGGAGGCGGAGTCAGTGCAGGGGGCGGGGCTAGAAGCCTTTTGGGGGCGGGGCTAGACGCCTTTGGGGGGCGGGGCCTTCTTGGGGCGGGGCCTCCGCTCTCCTCCAATCCGCACGCAGATTCCCCCCCACCCACTTCCTCCTCTCTATGGTTCCCCCTCTCTATGGTCCCCGCCCTCTATCCCCGCGGCACGGACCAATCCGCGCTCCTCTCGCTTCTCATTGGCCGCGCGAGGGCCAATAGGCGGCCGCTCCGAGTTCGGTAACGGGCGGCGGGAGGAGCGGGCGGACTGACGGGGCGGGATGGTGGCGGGCGGCTCCGCGTGGGAGAAGGAGAAGGAGAAGGAGAAGGAGAAGGAGAACCGCAGCCCCGCGCCGGACCGCAGCGCGAAGCGCTTCCCGTACGGACGGGTCCCGGTTCGGACCCGCTGCCGCCATGATGGACCCGGAGAACGGCAGCAACGGTGGGGGGGGGAGATATGGGGGGTGGGGGGGGGGGTCGACCCCGGGGGGGGGGGGGGGGCTGCAGACAGGTGGCGAGGCCCGGCCCCCCCCTCCTCCCATCCCCCCCCGTTACCGGATGGTACCGGGATGCTCCTCACCGCTCCGCTCTGCCCCCCCCGCAGTGACCCGGATGTGGAGCCGCCCCTCCCCCCAGCGCTGGATGTAGGTGAGTGCCCCCTCCCCCCCCCCAGCCCCCCCCCCCCCCCCCCCCCGGTTGTGTTCTCCCCCCTTATGGCCTTTCACCCCGCAGCGCCCACCGTCACCCCCCCACCCGCACCCACCCCTCTGCGGGGGGCTGTGGGACACGGGCCCTGTTTGGCCCGCAGGGTGCCGGCCCGTGCCCCCCCCTCTGCCAAAGGACCCTCCCCATTGGGTGCTGCGGGGTCCCAAGGCACGATGCCGGTTCCCCTCCGTGCCCAGGAGAGCGCGTCCGTGGGGCTGAGGGTCCCCAGGAGGAAGATTGGCACCCCAGGTACATCCAACCCCCCCCAGCCCACCTCACTCTGCACTATGGGGGGGGGGTGCTGCTGCTGAGCCCCCTCCCCACCCTCTGCAGGCTCCTCCAGCACCGCCTTGACTCTCCGTGTCTCTGCCTCCAAGCACATGGTGTGTATGGGGGGGGGGGGGAGGTGGGAGATCCCAGCTGTGACCCCCCCACATTCTCACCCCCTTTCACCCCGCAGCGTTCTGCCCCCCCTGCTCAGGGCTCCCTCCGCACTCTGAGCTTCACCCCTCGCAGCTCCCAGCCACGAGCCCTGCAGGTGGGGGGCAGCTCGAGCGCTGGGGAGGGGTCCCATCGTGTCCCCCCTCCCCATATTGATGGCGTTGTCCCCTCGGAGACCCCCCTGCGCTGGCGGCCGGCTGTGAGCCTCCAGCCTGACCCCAATGCAGACTCTGCTGCTGACAACGAGCTGACCCCATCCTGGGTGAGTGTGTGCCATGAGGCACCTCGTGTCACCCCCATTGCTCCCCCACCCTCCATATAGAGGTGGGGGGGCTCTGACTGTGGGACCCCCCCCCAGGATAAGGTGGTGGTGCAGCTGTTCAAGGGGAACGAAGGCCAGCAGGACACTGAGGTGACAGTGGCACTTCCCAGCGGCACCCCAGACCCCAGCAAGGCACAGGTGAGGGGGAGTGGGGGGGTCCCCGTGCTCAGGGCTGCATCCTTGGGTTGAGGGGGGGACCCTGGGGGTGAGGAGGGGGGTCCCACCCCGTGCTCAGTGTGTGTCCCACAGCGTGCAGCCCGGCTCCTGGGCCAGCTGCTGGAGATGGTGCAGGACCGACCGGCCGCCGTCACGGTGCTGATGGAGCTGTGGGGGCTTATGGCCGAGTGGGGGGTGGACCCCAGGCCACAGGACCCCATGGACACCCGCAGGCTCTCCTCGTAACTGTGACCTACATGGGGGCTGGGGGGCACAGATGGGCACAGCAGCAGGCAGAGCCATGCAGGGCAGTGTTGGGTGTCTGGGTACAAGGAGGGGGGGGAAGGGAGGAGAGGGGGGGGGGGGGGCTGATGCTGAAAAAAAGTGTGAATAAAGTGTTTTCTGCTTTGCTTTGCCGGGTGGGCTCCCCTTGGTGCTGCTGGGTCTGCTGTCCCCTCACTTGGTGGCAGTGCCACTTGTTGGCCACGCGGTGCCAGCAGTGCCCGCAAGGTTGGAGCGCTCCCATTCAATCAGCGCGGTGGGGCCGCGTTCCCCCCCATCCCCTCCCCATCCCCCCCCATCCCCACGGTGAGGCTGAGGCAGCGGCTGCACCTCCCAACCCTCTATACTTTATTGGGGGGTACACAGAGTGCCACAAATGGCTGCGGGGTTTGGGGCTGGGGGAGCTCAGCAATGGGGGACCCCAATGGCCGCAGGGTGCTGGCATGCAAGGGGAGGGCAGGGAGCGTTTCCAATTGTGAGTGTGGGGCTGCAGTGTGTGCACACACGTGTGGTGAGCATGCACGTGTGATGGGGGGGGAGCTGCTGTGTGCGTGTGTGTGCAAAGGAGCTGCGAGGTGGGGGTGCCTGCAGAGGTGCAGAACAGCTTTTCCCTATGGGGGCTTTGGAAGGTGGGGAAGGGGTAGAGGGGGGGATGGTGGCTCAGGAAGGGGCCCCCTTCATCCCCGTCAGCCCGGTGCTCAGTCAGGGTAGATGATGAAGCCTGAGAAGGTGCTGTACTTGTTGGTGTTCCCTCCGTGCACTTTGCCTCCGTCCAGCTTGACGCACACCTCGTCCCCCACGTCCAGGTGCAGGATGACGCTGTTGCTGGCGTAGTCGTAGTTCTGATCCGCGTCCTGAGCGATGGCGCTGGCACGAACCTTTTTGGGGGGGGGGGGCACAGACATCAAGGACCAGCCCCCCCCCCCCATCCCCACAACCACCATGTGTGGTCCCCAGGGCAGTTTGGGGGGGTGCTGAGCTGCTCTGTGCCCCCCCCCCCCAGATCCCCTCAAGGTCGTGCTGCCCAGCTGCAGTGCTGTGATGCCAGGAGGTGGCAGCGCCACAGACCCCCCCCCAAAACAATGTCCCTCCAGTTTGGTGTCCCTGAGTCCCACATCCTCCCCCCCCCCCCCCCTCCCACGGGTGAAGGAGCCTGCATTGCCCTGCTGATGGAATCCACAGCCACCCATGGCCTCCCCCCACCCTGCGGTTCCTTGGGGGGCAGCTCCCATTGGGGTGAGCTGGCATCCAGCACAGCGGATCGATGCTCCTTTATCCCATAATAAACAGCAAATGTCTGGGGTGAGCTGGGGAAGGGCTGGGCTGCATCTCTATGAACAAAGGGAGCGGGTGAGGGTGCAGGCAGACCCTCCTGGCAGCGGCCGGGTGGCTGTTGGAGGGCACAGATGGACCCCCACAGGAGGCAGACCCCACTCCATGCAGGGCAGTGTGTGTCTGTGGTCCTCCAGTGGGAGATCTGGGCATAAAGGGGGGGTTGATGCTCCAGATGGGGGTGGTGGGGATGAGGCTGGGGCTGTGGGGCTCTGCTGGTTCACCCCCCACAACACTGCGGAGGGGAGAAGGGATAGGAGGAAAGGGATGGAATGTGAGGATGAAGGGAAGAGGATCTGGGGGGAGCGGGGATGGAAGATGTAGGATTGGGGGAATGGGGATGGAATGGAGGGAATGGGATCGGGGATGGAGATGGGTGTAAGGGAATGGGGATGGGGGAATGGGATGGAGATGGGTGTAAGGGAATGGGGATGGGGGAATGGGATGGAGATGGGTGTAGGGGAATTGGGACAGAGGAATGGGGATGGAAGGAATGGGACTGGGGAAATGGGATGGAGGTGGGTATAGGAGAATGGGAATGAGGGAGTGAGGATGAGTGCAGGGGGAAGAGGGAATGGGTTTGGGAATCAGAATGGAGGACTCAGATGGTGGAAACGACGTATGAAGGAACGTATCTGGGACAGAAAGATGAGGGGAGGCAGCATGAGGGAAAAGCAGAATCGGAGAAGCAGGATGGGAGGAAACATGATGGGAAAACCAGACTGGGGGAACTGGGAGAGAAGGGATGGGGACAGCAGGCAGCGGGAAGACGGCTGGAGGATCCGCGTGGAGACACAGACAGGGCTGGGAACCGAAGGGCTGGAGAGGAACACAGGGGCCCGGTGGGAGCCGCTGGGGGTCCCGTCCCATACCTGCCCGTTCTTCATGAGGTCGGCCCACATGCTGGTGCCGTCGCCGCCGCGCATGAGGACGTGGTAGGTGAAGAAGTAGATGCCGGGCAGCGGGCAGGTGAACTTGCCGCTCGATGGCTCGTAGTAGTTGCCCACGTTGGTCACCACGTCGTCGAAGCGCAGCACCTCGTAGCCCTCGTGGGGCTTCCTCAGCCCCGCATAGAACGCGATCTTGGGGCTGTAGAAGGAGGGGATGTACCCCCCTGGACCCGGCCCTGGGGGTCCCGGTGGTCCCGGCCGACCCGGTTCACCCGGTGGCCCCCGCGGTCCCGGTGGTCCGGGGGGGCCTCGAACGCCGGCGCGTCCTTTGCGGCCCGGTTCTCCTTTTGCCCCCGGTAGGAAGGGAGGGGGGGAGGCGGGAGGCAGCTCGGGGTAGGGGTCGCAAACCATGCGGCAGCTGCCCAGCATCTCGTAGTGCGCGGCCGCCTTGGAGCTGTGCACCAGCAGCGGGATGGCCACCAGCAGCACCAGCACCATGGCCACGCCGACGGCCGCCCCGGCCACGCGTTTCCTGCGGCTCAGCCGGGAGGCAGCCAGTGCCAGAAGGTCCTCGTCACCCTTGGGAGCGATGGTGGAGCCGGGGGGGAGGACGGCAGGGGGCCGCCCGCTGAGCCTCACGGCACGGCAGGGAGCGGGCTGGGAGCGAGGATGGGGCGGGATGAGGACGGCGGTGGGGATGGAGCCGGTGGCAGGGAGGGAGGTGGGAATGGGGATGAGGATGGGGATGGCAGCGGGGATGATGTCGGGGATGGGGAGAGCGGCGGGGATGGGGATGGGGACGGAGGTGAGGATGGGGTTGGGAATAGTGGGGATGGTGACAGCAGAAGGGATAGGGACGGGAATGGGGATGGAGGTGGCGGTGGGGACAGGGATGGGGAGAGCAGGGGGGTTGGAGCTGGCAGCGGGGATGGGGACGGAGTCGGAGCTGAGGACACCAGGAGGGGTAGCGATGGGGCCGGGAATAGGGATGGGGACGGGAATGGGGATGAGGACGGCAGTCGGGTTGGCACTGGAGCTAACGGCAAGGACAGAGATGGGGACAGGAATAGGGCTGGGATCGATGGGACCAGGATGGGGGGCTGCGGATAGGGATAGGGATGGGACAGGGATGAGAGAAGGAATAGGGACAAACGGATGCGGACGGCACCGGGGCCGGGCGCGGAGCAGCGGGGCTGGAATTGTTGCCGGGACCGGAGCCGGGAGCGGAGCTGCGGGCGGAGCCGGGACTGGAGCTGGCAGAGGGGACGAGCGCAGAGCCGGTGACGGTGCCGGGAGCGGAGCTGGGACCCGAGCCGTGAGCGGAGTCGGGGCTGGAGCCGGGAGCGGAGCTCCCTCCGCAACCAGGACCGGAGCCGCTGGCGGAGCCAATGGTGCAGGCAGGACCGGAGCCGGTGCTGGTGCTGGTGATGTAACCGGAGCCGGGATGGAGCCGGGACGGAACTTCTCTCCAAGTTCCCCGAGAGCGGCACCCCGGACCGGCAGCGGCCCCCGGGGGCGACCCCGCTCTCCTGGTGCGCGCCGCCGGCAGCTCCTGGGGCGGCTGCGCGGCGCTGTCGGGGCCGCCCCACCGGGCCTCGTGCTCCCCCCCCCCCCCCTCGCTCCCCCCCGGGACCCCTCGGTGCCCGCCGGTGCCCACCTGCCGCCCGCAGCTGCGGGAGCCACGTGCCGAGTCCACCGCCCGCACCGCACCGCAGCTCCGCCCGACGGCACCGGGCACGGCAGGGGCGGGGGAGGGCGGGAGTGCGAGAGAGGGGTGCGGGGAGAGGGGGGGGTGCGTGTGCAAGGAGGTGCTGGTGTGCGAGGGGGTGCACGGGCTTGCAAAGCTCTGTGTGTGCTCATGGGGTGTGCACGGCTGTGTGGACTCAGTGCATGAGAATGGGTGTGCAGAGCTCAGTGTGCACACGGTGTGCACTTGGGTCCATGCGTGTGTGTGTGTGTGTGTGCAGAGCTGTGTGTGTGCAAGGTTGTGTGCAATGCATGGATGTGTGCACAGGGGGATGCTGGTGCAGGGCTGCGTGTTTGCACGGTTGTGTGTGTGTGTGTGTAAAGGGCTCAGTGTGTGTGTGCACAAGGCTCCATCTGCATTGGTGAGCGCACAGAGATGCGTGTGCCCACGGGGCTCTCTGTGTGCAAGCAGCGTAAGTGTGCACAGAGCCATGCCTGCATCCACGCGTGCAGAGACGTGCAAGATGTGGGTGTGATTTTGCCAGGCTCGTGCTGTGTGTGTGCATCACCGTGTGCATGAAATGGGTTTGGTGGGGGCAAGCTGTGTGCATGCATACGGGACCCCCCCACAGCTCTCCATCTCCAGCCCCATTTGGGGTCCCTGCATTCCTGGCCATTCATTTTGGGGGTGGGGGGCTCACCCACATTGGACCCAGCAGAGCAGCAGCAGCCCAGGGCTGGAGTTTGCTCTACGGGTGCAGCTCTGGGGTGGGGATGCAGCCCTCAGCCCCAGGGGGAGCAGATTTATGGCTGCTCTTTTCAACCCTTGACAGCTTCCTCTGCTTTCTGCACAGCCAAATCTCACCCTCCACCCTTGGGGTGCAGGGCTGCTCCTCACGGCCTCACTGCTGCAACTTGGGGGGGGGGGATGACAAAACCCATTTCTCTGGGACCTGCAGGGCCCATGCCTGTTCTTGCAGGCATCCCTCTGCCCCAGGGTTGCAAACTGGGGGGGGCTGTGCTTGCATGCATTTGCATCCGTGCATGCCTGGTGTGTGTGTGTGCACGCGTGTGTGCAGATGCACGTTTGCACACAGGCGGTGGGAGATGCTCCTTCCTGCAGAATTTATCCGGATCGTTGTTAAATTTGCAGGCTGGGCCAGCTCCCTCCAAAGGGCGCCGATCCATCAGCCGGGCTGCACGACGGATTTATGGGCCCTTTATGCTGCAGGATCAATGCAATCCTGAACCGCCCGGCGCTGTTTGTGCAACAAATGACAGCAGTGGGAGCAGCTCCTGCAGCGGGGTCGGGGTCCGGGAGCGGTCGATGCTACCCAAGCTGTCCCCTGGGGGTGGGGACATCGGAGTCCCACCGCCGTCACCGCCCTTCTGTTGGCTGATCTTAATGAGCAGCAACAGCGAATTAATTAGGGAGGCCGCGAGGGGAAGCCTGGGCTCTAATTAGCAAGAGCCGGGGGCAGACGGGCAAAGGGAGCTCGGAGGAAAGGTCCCGCTCGTGGGGACTGGAAGGGTCCCGGCTGCTCCCAGCGCTCCCATCCCATTGGGGTCCCATTGGGGTCCCATTGGGGTCCCATTGGTGGTGCTGTACCCAGGGGCAGCTGCAGCCCCAGCGCAGAGCGTGAAGAGAGGGAGAGCAGAGCAAACACAGCCGGTAAAAATAGCGGCAGCACGGAGGGAAAGGTCAACCCCGGAGAGAGCGGCGGTGCTGCTGGGGAGGTGGGGGGGATGGGGGCTCGGAGATGGATCCTGCTGGTGGCTATAGGGGCAGCTCAGCCCCACACAGTGGCACCGGTGGTGAATCACGGCGGGTGGGGATGTAGTGGCCGTGGGTCCCCCTGCCATGAGGAGAGGTGGGGATGATGGCACTCGTGGGGGCTCCGTGGGGCCGGCGGTGATGGACGTGTCCTGCAGCAGCTATGGGGACAAGCTGAGGGCTGGCAGCGGAGCTGGGGAGCAGAGCATGAATAAATGCATGATCCGCAGCCCCAGGGCCGGCACCGGGAGGGGGGAATGTCTGGCGGGCACCAAAGCACGGTCACCATCTGCCTCCACAGGAAGGGTCACATCCTGCTCCACAGAGCCCAGCATGCCCAGTGCATGGGCTGAGATGCACTGTGCGTTGCCCTCAGTGCCCCTGGTGCACAACACACGGTGCCTATACACTGTGCATGGTGCCTATACACTGTGCATGGTGCCCATACATTGGCTGTGATCCCCAGTGCATGGAGCAGCCCCCAGTGCTCGGTGCCCCATCCCATGTCCCAGTCCATCCCAGTGCCATCACCGAGGCTCTTCCCTCCCAGTTGCTGCACTGGGACCAGCAGACAGATTGGAGTGTCAGCTCCCAGCACGTGTTGGCGGGGGAGCCTTGTGTAAATGAATATAGATTGGCCGGAGCCATCCGGGCGCCTCGCTGCATCCAGGCCGTGCTGGCAATAAAGGCAGGCCGTGCGCCGGGCCCAAATTGGATGAGAATTGTCCTTGAATGGAGACAAATAAACCAACAGCGGCGGAGGGGGGGGGAGGACACGCGGCCTGGGGGGGCTGTGGGAGGCTCAACAGGTCCTGAGGGTGGCAGGAGGGCGATGCTGCCTGTGTATGGTGACAGATGGGAAGTGGCACCTGCTGCCTGCATGGCACCTCGTCACCCAGCCCAGGATGAGTCCCTGTCCCCAGTGTGCACCCACCCCTAATGTGTGCCCCCCTGGCATCCCTGCCCCTGCTGCCCACCCAGGTTCATTAACATCTGCTGCTAATTGCTGATGGGGTCATTAACGGGGCACAACCCCACTTGTTGTGGCTGTGTTGGGTGAGCTGGGGAGCAGATGAGGAGCAATTTGGGAACCCCCAAGTTCACCCGCACTCTGTGTTCCTTGGGGGGGGGCTCTTTGTGGCACTGCGGCCCCATTGTGAGGAGCAGGGGGGGGTGATGGGGGGAAATCCCCATGAGAGGTTGGAGGGGGGGATTCGTGCCCCCCTCCACCCCCCGGCTGAGTCACTGCTGGGGCGGCAGCGGGGCCGTCCGTCAGCACATGCCATCGTGTGATGAGATGGATGGCTGTGGGCTGCCCCGGATTAATCCTCTGGACAAGCAGCATTTATTAAGGATTCAGAGGCTGTCGGGTGCAGAAATCCATCCCAGCCAGGCTGTGATCAAGGAGGGGGGGCTGGCGGGGTCCCACTGCCCCCCGTTGTACAGCAGCACCCCCCACCCCATGCCCCACCGTCCCCCTGTGCCACCATCCCGGTGCCCCCCCCCCTCCCCAAAGGGCTCACCCCCACCCCGCGGGGTCGGGGGGGCTGATTGCACATTCACCTCATGCCTACCTGAGGCACCCGCTGACAAATAGACATTTAAATCAGACAATTAGCTGGCCTCCACCGCTGACATTTTTAATGTATTAATGTGCATCAACAGCTAATACATATAAAACTCCCCTAATAACAGCACTTGGGGAAAGGGGCCGCTGTGCAGCCCGGCTCTGGCAGTGATGTACGAGTCCAGAGGGACTCCGGCCCCGGAGTTTGCATTAATTACCAGCAAACTGACAAGGCAACGTGACATTCGGCAGCGGAGCCGGATGCCTCCAACCAGCCCTTTGGGTGTGCAACGGCGGGGCTTGCACACACGTGTGTGGATGGATGCATGGTGGGGGGTGAGGGGTCTGTTTGAGGGGATGTGGGGGTGTTTATTGCAGGGGGAAGGTGGGTGTGAGGGTAGGATGCGTGTGCATGGGGGGGGGTGTAGCATAGGGATAGGTGTGTGTGCAGGGATGGGTGTGCAGCGTGGGGAGACGTGTGTGCAAGAGGCTGGTGCATCGTAGGGACG
Source organism: Excalfactoria chinensis (assembly GCF_039878825.1). Taxonomy (NCBI): domain Eukaryota; kingdom Metazoa; phylum Chordata; class Aves; order Galliformes; family Phasianidae; genus Excalfactoria; species Excalfactoria chinensis. Next base: position 802,668 of record NC_092852.1, read on the forward strand.
TGTGTGCAACAGGATCTGAGGTGTGTGCTCTGGAGTGTGTGTGCACCATGTGCGTGCATGAGGCTGTGTGCATCACAGGGATAGATGTGCAAAAGGTGGGATGCATGGGGGTGTGTGGAGCAGCCGTCCCATGCAGGGCAGCCCCCAGCCGGACCCCCCAAACGAGGTGATGAGAAATGCTTCCATTAAAAGGAAGGCTCGGCCAATCGATGCCTTAAACGCTGCCGCCCGGAGCTGATCAATAACCTCCTATTACACCCAATGGGGGGGTTTCCAGCCCCCCCTCCCCAACTGGGACCCTCCAGACCCACGGGGGGGGGCTGTGCTATGGGGGCACCGAGGCCTGGAGGTGGAAGTGGGGGGGGCTGCTGCCCATGCAGTGGGGCTGAGCCCCCCCCCTCACCTCCCATCCTGGTGCTGAAGAGCCAGATTTGACATTTTTAAATGCAGATACTTGAAGAAATCGATGCAGCAGCAGAGCACCACCTGCACACACACACACACACACACACACACACACACACACACACACCTCCACCCCCCCCCAACCCCCCCATCCACCAGCATTGATCCTATACTGCAGCATGGGGGGGGGGGGGGGGGGGGCACAGCAGCCAAGGGTAGCCAGGAAAAGGGTCAGCCCCCTCCCCAAAAGGTGTAACCCACCCACAAAGGCACTGCCCCCCCCCCCCCCCCAAGGTGAACTCTCATGCATTCCCATCCCAACACGATCCCCCCCTCCAGGTGTAGCTCCACCCTCCACCCCCCCCCCCCTCCCATACATCCTCATCCTAATGTAGCCCCCCCAGTTTCCCCCCCCCAGGGCGCAGCTCAGCCAAGCGTGGCCCCATTGGGAGCCGCTGTCAGGGAGGCAGCCAGGCAGGGTGGGCAGCACGGGGGGGCCGCTGTCAGCCCTGATGGGCAGCTGGGCAGAGGGGGGGTTGCAGCATCTCCCCCTGCCCCATATTAGTGGGATCCCATAGGAGCTGGGCTCCCTGAATCCTGCTGAGCCGCAGCGTGTGTGGGGGGGTGAGGAGTAGCCCATGGGAGGGGGCTGAGCTGAGGAGGGGGTCACAAGGAGGGGATCACTGCCCCCCCCGCCCCCCCTCCTCCTTCTAGTCCCCCCTCCTGGACTGGCTGTGTCAACAGCGCAGCCGGCCGGGGCTGTTAATAATGAATGAGACCAAATTGGAGGCCGGCAGCGGCTAAGCCGAGCAAACACAGCAGCGGTGGGGAGGGGGGGGCTACGGGGGGTGGGAGTGGGGGGGGGGTGGAAGGGACACAGCTCCAGCATTGCCTGCAAGGCCGTATTCGGGAGGCATGAGCTGCTGTGGGGCTGAGGTGGGAGCTCATCGTGGGTCTGGGGGCTTTCACTCACAGCTGGGGGGGGGGCTTCGCATATTAGGGCCTCGGGACCCCCCCCCACAGCAGCTGGCAGTGCTCTGCCCTTTGCCTGCTGCTGTCACAACGTCCGTGTTGGGAGGGGGCCCACAGCCCAGTCCAGCCCCATAACCCACATCCAGCCCCACAGCTCATAAACGACCAGGACTTTAATAAACTGGTTGGACCAACATTTGAACCGTTGCTTCTTAATCTCACTCCGCATCTCCTGAGCACCTCCCGGCCATCCCCGACCCTTCCGGATCCCAGCAGCCCGTCCCGGTCCGAGCGGGACCGTTCGGGCGGAACCGGGCTTCGAACCCTCGACATCAGCGCTCAGT